>NC_079445.1:36262162-36637162 GCF_903798145.1 Danio aesculapii | reverse complement strand
ATAACTCCCAGTGACTACGTAATTTTCTCCATGTGCCAAAGGTGATGGATATCATCTTTTAAGTTATGACAAATTACAACCTGAGGGAAGAGGATGAAAAGATGAAACGATAAATAATTTCAGCTGATAGGAGTCTTTGGCGACTGTATTTCACACAGATGATACAGCTTTCATCTCTATTCATACATGCCAGACTTTCCCCTTCTGCTCGCTCGTCTACAATAAGATTAGTATGTGCTTTTCTTGCATTACACTTTTTTTTTGATGGTATGTGGTTTTAAGAGTCTTTTCCGGTTTGAGACAGTTTTTTTTCTTGTTTATCATGTATATCTTTAGAAAGTAGACTACTGTGAATTTTCTTTTCTTTAAAAATCTGTCAAAGATATAAAGTTAGATTAGATTAGACTCAACTTTATTATACATACAAGACAATGAAATCCAGTTTGGGTCTGACCAGGAGTGCAATAACAGCAAGTGCAGGATACAGGTATAAGTTATAAGTAGGGCCAGACGGAATTTGCAGATGTTTTTTTGCTATTTCTGCGGAGAGTTTTGGTAAACATCTGCAGATTTCTGCGGAATTATTTTGGGAGTATCATAACTAAAACCTTAATATGTGAAACAAAAAAATAATATCTTTTAAAAATTTATTCAATGTTTAAAATGCAAATCCAATTAGATTCAGACTTTATTTGGTAAACAAAGCAAGTCTCTCATATAATATATATAATATCTACTAAAAGACAGAAAATATTACTTTACTAACTGCATTGTACATCAATCAGATGAACATTTTCCCATTAGTCAATAACATTACTGTAATTAATTTAAAACTGACTAAATATAGATTTACCCACATTGTCTTGAGTAAATAAACAGAATTAATGATGGGCTAAAAATCTGCAGAAAATCTGCGGAATTCTGCACGAGCAGATTCCGTGTGGGCCTAGTTATAAGTGTAATTATAGAACAACTATGGTGATATTTACAGATGGATGAACTATGAACATTATATACAGGTTGCATTAACTATGAATGGAGATTTACAATAGATGAATACTGTACAGGTTGCTAATTAGTGGTATGCAGACAGTTATGAACATAATTACAGATGTATATGTGAAGTGCGTATGTACAATTGATGTACATATATGTGCAAATTTAATTTTGCAAATATTAAATATTATTTAAATGCAGTGTTTATTGGGAGTGTAAGTTATGAGGAGAGTGTGGGGGTGTAGTAAAAGTGTAGTTCTGTTTTTTTGAATCTGCGCACATATTAATGACTATGATACATTTTTAACATGATTTATATAAGACGATGATGTAATTTAGTGTAACAGCAGTTTATACAGGAAAAAAAATTGTAATTTTTAAGTAACTTGAGGGAGACGTGGTAGCTCAGTGGTTAGCACTGTCGCCTCACAGCAAGAAAGTCACTGGTTCGAGTCCTGGCTGGGTCAGTTGGCATTTCTGTGTGAAGTTTGCATGTTCTCTCCTGTGTTCGCATGGGTTTCCCCCGCAGTCCAAAGACATGCGCTATAAATGAACTGGGTAAGCATTGTCCGTAGTGTATGAGTGTAAATGAGAGTGCATAGATGTTTCCCAGTGATGGGTTGCAGATGGAAGGGCATCTGCTGTGTAAAACATATGCTGGATAAGTTGACGGTTCATTCCGCCATGGTGACCCCTGATAAATAAAGGGACTAAACCCAAAAGAAAATGAATGAATGAATGAATATATAAATATATATAAATAAATAAATAAATAAAAGTATACAGAGTACACACATTTGTAAATACATTTTTAATTATGGATGCTATTAATCATTCATTCATTGTACATATGTACATATATGTATTTACTGTACATTTTTACTGTGCAAAATTCGGTGTGATTTTTACTATCCGTTTTTTTGTTGATTTTCTTTAATCCAAAACGGGTCAAAAATGGCTAAATTTTAAGTAACAAGGGTTAATCTTAAAAAATTGTCTTAAAGGGCACCTTGGTTAACCCTTTTTTTTTCAGATTTAATATATAAGTCTTTTGTGTCTCCAGAATGTGTCTGTAAAGTTTCAGCTCAAAACACCCATCAGATTATTTATTATACCTTTTATTAAATTCTATTTTATAAATTTTTGCACCAGGAGGCGGTTTTGGTGTACTGCTCCTTTAAGGCTAGTCCTCCCCGCCCACCGTTTCTACGTGCCTTTCAGCATGCCTTAATCTCCTCCCTCGGCTGCGTCAGACAACAGACAGACATAAAGGAAGCATAAAGGAAGCCTTCCAATTGGTCCATCGTTTTTATGTTGTTAAATAATAAAAAAAGACTGGGTATGTTTATATCACCCCAATATGATGGTCTATACACTATACCTACACATATATCTGTCCAAACAGCTTGAAAAGTAGATTTTTCACCATAGGTGCCCTTTAATAATTAATGTTAATTAATTTATTTATTGGTATTTAACAAGACCATACATAGAAGTATTCATTCATTCATTCATTCATTCATTCATTCATTTTCTTTTCGGCTCAGTCCCTTTATTAATGTGTGGTCGCCACAGCGGAATGAACCGGCAACTTATCCAGCATATGTTTTACGCAGCAGATGCTCATTTACACTCGTACACTACGGCCAATTTAGCTTTCCCAATTCACCTATAGCGAATGTCATTGGACTGTAGGGGAAACCGGAGAAAACCCAGGTGAACACGGGGAGATCATGCGAACTCCACACAGAAATGCCGACTGACCCAGCCGAGGCTCAAACCAGCAACCTTCTTGCTGTGAGGCGATTGTGCTACCCACTGTGCCACTGTGATGCCCCAAGACCATACATAGCAGTAAAATTACAGATTGTCTTGTCTAACTTTCCCACTCTCCCCTCTAAACACATTTCATTTAAATAAATTACATTTATGAATTAAAAAACGAACAAATGAGGCTGACTAGTGGTTAGCACTGTCGCCTCACAGCAGGAAGGTTGCTGGTTTGAGTCCCGGCTGGGTCAGTTGGAATTTCTGTGTGGAGTTTGCATGTTCCCCCACAGTCCAAACACATGCGCTATAGGTGAACTGGGTAAGCTAAACTGTCCGTAGTGTATGTGTGTGATAGACATGTGCTATAGGTAAATTGAATAAACGAAATTGCCTGTAGTGTATGAGTGTGTGTAAATGAGTGTGTAGGGGTGTTTCCCAGTATTGGTTTGTAGCTGAAAGAGCATCCACTGTGTAAAACACAGGATAAGTTGGTGGTTCATTTCACTGTGGCGACCCCTGACGAGTGAAGGGACTAAGCTGAAAGAAAATGAATGAATGAACAAACAAAGGAAAAAAATTGAACAAGTTTATTAATAAATTGTTTATATTTTCTCAGGAAATATAAACCTTCATCATGGATTGGTTCTTTGTGTTTGCTTTCCAGTCCTGGCCTAATATTACTTTAACATTCAGTGTAAGTATGATTTTTTTTTTAAAAATGTTTATCAATCATCACTTTCATGTAAGACTCCTTTATCGATTAACAACCCACATGGCCTCAAAAAGCAGGCCGATTTACTATCATTTCTGGCGGTAGCACAAATTGGCGGAGGAAGAGTTATTGTACATGCCAAATGTAAAGGTTAAAGGTTTAGAAAAATGAGTGATGGCAATATTGATGGTTATCTTAGCCGGCAACTATTTATAAAATCTAACATAAGCTTCTGGGGCGGCACGGTGGCTCAGTGGTTAGCACTATCGCCTCACAGCAAGAAGGTCGCTGGTTCAAGTGGCAGCTGAGCCAGTTGGCATTTCTATGTGTAGTTTGCATGTTCTCCCCGTGTTTGTGTGAGTTTCCTCCTGGTGCTCCTGTTTCCCCCACAAGTCCAAAGACATGCGCTATAGGTGAATTGAGTAAACAAATTTAGCCATAGTGTATGTGTGTGTGAATGTGAGAGTGTATGGGTATTTCCCAGTACTGGGTTGCGGCTGGAAAGACATCCGCTGCATAAAACATGCCGGAATAGTTGGCAGTTCATTCCGCTGTGGTGACCCCTGATAAATAATGAACTAAGCCGTAGGAAAATGAATGAACATATGCTTCTCTCAAATGCAGATTAAGTTTGCGAATCAGTTTTGTAAATGAGTCACTAGCGAGTTTACCTTAATTGCAATATATAAAGCATCAACTGCAATGCAAACCAGATATAATACTACAGTACAGTAGTGTTTTATTTGCTCATTTGAATGCTCTGACGAGTCTCTAGATGCAGATACTTCAGTTCTATAACTTTTCGAATATGCCATGAGAGATTTAATTTAAAGTAATGTATGTTTGTTCCTGGGGTTTCCTCCTCCTTTCTTGTTCATAACAAAGCAGTGTCTCGTTTATTAGGTTGCTCTTCCTTTACTTATGTTACCATGGAAACAGGAAAAGTGGGTGGTGATGCGACAGTGTGATAAAGATGTATACATGTATCATAATTAATGTGAGATCTTTTATCATAGATGGATTAAACTGAGGGATCAGAGCGAGTCAGTAAAGGTAACTCCTGGTAATGTCGGGGCTTGATTAAAATGTATTATATATAAATGTAGGCATCTGTTCTTCACAAGTGTGTCTATAAAACTGTGGGAAGAATTGAATCTTTTGTTTTGGCGATTTCTACAACACTAGGACTTTTGGCGGAAGGGTGAAGTTTATTATTGTGCTGATCATTCATTCATTCATTTTCTTTTCGACTTAGTTCCTTTATTAATCAGGGGTCCCCACAGTGGAATGAACCGCCAACTTATCCAGCATATGTTTTACGCAGCGGATGCCCTCCCTGCTCCACACACACACACACACACACACACACACACACACACACACACACACACACACACACACACACACACACTACGGACACACACTACGGACAATTTGGCTTATTCAATTCACCTATAGCACATGTCTTTGGACTGTGGGGGAAAAACCGGAGCACCCAGAGGAAACCCACACCAACACTGGGAGAACATGCAAACTCCACACAGAAATCAGCCGAGGTTCAAAATTAGGCTGATCACTGACATGTAAATATGAGACCAGTGTTGTTTTAGTATGATTGAGAGTATTGTAGTTTTTATTAACAGTTTGAGTATGATTATAGTATAAATGTTTGAAATTTTAGAAATGTTTTATTTTTATTACATTTAAGTCATTTTATTGTACTTTTTATTAGTTTTATGTAACTATTTTAGTTTGTAAATGTATAATTTTTAAAATCAATTTCTAAAGTTAATACATAAACTTTCATAATATATATATATATATATATATATATATATATATATATATTTTTTTTTTTTTTTTTTTTTTGCTAACAAAGGTAACCTGAATCAATAAATCGATCAATGAATACTTAAATAAATAAATAAACTACCAACAAAAAGAGATGTGTTTTAATAATAATAATAATAATGGTAATAATAATAATAATTATTATTATTATTATTATTATATATAAAGAGTGAACATTTTAGGTCTGAATACTGATTAAACGGTTGAAGTCAAAATTATTAGCCCTCCTTTGATTTTTTTTTTGTTTATTTATTTATTTTTATATTTCCTAAATGATGTTTAACAGAGCAAGGAAATTTTCACAGTATGTCTGATAATATTGTTTCTTTTGGAGAAAGTCTTATTTGTTTTATTTCGGCCAGATTAAAAGCAGTTTTTTATTTTTAAAAAACATTTTAAGGTCAAAATTATTAGCCCCTTTAAGCTATATATTTTCGATAGTCTACAGAACAAACCATTGTTATACAATAACTTGCCTAATTACCCTAACCTGCCTAGTTAACCTAATTAACCTAGCTAAACCTTAAAATGTCACTTTAAGCTGTATAGAAGTGTCTTGAAAAACATCAAGTAAAATGCTATTTACTGTCATCATGGCAAAGATAAAATAAATCTGTTATTAGAAATGAGTTATTAAAACTATTGTGTTTAGTATTTTGCTGAAAAAATCTTGTCTCCGTTAAACAGGAATTGGGGGAAAAAATAAACAGGGGGCTGATAATTCAGGGGGGCTAATAATTCTGACTTCAACTCTATATACAGTGGGCATGGAAAGTATTCAGACCCCCTTTAATTTTTTCACTCTGTTATATTGCAGCCATTTGTTAAAGTCATTTGTTCATTTTTTCCCCATTAATGTACACGCAGCACCCCACATTGACTGAAAAATTAAAAATAAACCCTGAAATTTTACATGGTCCTGTACCTATTGCTGTGACACTCATATATGTAACTCGTTGCTGTCCACTTCTTCTGACTCCTGCCAACTAATCTGGCATATGTTTTATGCAGCGTATGCTCTTCCAACTGCAACCCAGTACTGGGAAACACCCGTACACTCTCGCATTCACACACACACTCACACACTATGGCCAATTTAGTTTGCCCATTTCACCTATAGCGGGTTTTTTTGGACTGTGGGGGAAACCGGAGCACCCGGAGGAAACCCACGCCAACACAGGCAGAACATGCAAACTCCACACAGAAACGCCAACTGACCCAGCTGGAGCTCGAACTAGCATCCTTTTTACTGTGAGGCGACAGTGCTAACCACTAAGCCACTGTACCGCGCTAAAGAGTAACTTTGATTATAATCGTTGCGAGGAATCAATCTGATACCTTATTTTTAGCTGTTCTTTACCTATTAAAAATGAGTCTTTCAGTCCTCAAACTAAACCAAATAAAGCTAAGCTACAGTCTCAAGTTTCTACATTTCACCAATAGCACACTGCAAAAAAATGATCTTTTTAGTTTTTTTTGTCTCATTTCTAGTCCAAAATGCAGTTGAAGTCAGAATTATTAGCCCCCCTGATTATTCCCCCCCCATTTCTGTTTAATGGAGAGAAGATTTTTTCAGCACATTTCTAAACATAATAGTTTAATAACTCAATTCTAATAACTGATTTATTTTCTCTTTGCCATGATGACAGTAAATAATATTTGACTAGATATTTTTCAGGACACTTCTATACAGCTTAAAGTGACATTTTAAAGGCTTAACTAAGTTAATTAGGTTAACCAGGCAGGTTAGGGTAATTAGGCAAGTTATTGTATAATGATGGTTTATTCTGTAGACTATCGAAAAAAAATAGGGATAAAAGGGGTAATAATTTTGAACTTAAAATGGATTTTTTTAAAAATTAAAAACTGCTTTTATTCTTGCCGAAATAAAACAAATAAGACTTTCTCCAGAAGAAAAAATATTATCAGACATACTGTGAAAATTTCCTTGCTCTGTTAAACACCATTTAGGAAGTATTTAAAAAAAGAAGAAAAAAATCTAAAGGCTAATAATTCTGACTTCAACTGTATTCAGTATTCAGACCTAAAATTATTATTATTATTATTATTATTATTATTATTATTATTATTATTATTATTATAATTATTATTATTATTATTATTATTATTATTATTATTATTATTATTATTATTATTATTATTATTATTATTATTATTATTATTATTAATAAGCATCTCTTTTTTTGTAGTTTGTTTAAAAGTTTTGTACATTTATTTATTTATTTATTTATTTATTTAAGTATTTATCTTAAACCAAGAAGCATTTTCTAGTAATTATTTACAGAAATAATAAGTCAAAATGAAGTAAGTTTTTCCTTAAAACAAGCTAAATAATCTGTCGATGGGGCAAGCAAAATAATCCTGTCAAAAAGAAAAAAAAATATTATTTTGCTTGTTTTAAGGAAAAACTTACTTCATTTTGACTTATCTCTTAAAACAAGACAATAGTTTTTGCTTGTCTAGAAAATGCTTCTCTATTTAGGAATTGTTAAATATTTGGACTAGAAACAAGACAAACAATCCAAGTATGAAAAGCATTTTTGTTGCAGTGCAGCAGGAGCTTTGAACCAAAACTAAACTACAAAAACATTTAAATGACATTAAAAGCTAATCATGGTTTTTCCCTCTTCTGTAGAACAGATGGAGGCGATGGACACCCTCTGTTCACCGGACAAGAGAGAAGAGTCAAGGTAATGGAGCGCTGCATCATAATAATGAACATCAGTAACACAATAGTCTCACTCCAATAATGAGCATTTACTCAAGTGTTTAAGGCAAGACTATATTATTCATGTTGAGATTTTTCTGTTCATTTTCAGATTTTGGGCATTCTGCTTTTTCATAAACGGTTGTTTTTTCAGTTTGATGTGAAGAAAACATCCAAAAAAACACGTTTGAGTGTGTTATTATTATCATATTGTGCCTGAATATTTTCTGCAGATTTTTTCTCCTGAACTGAGCCATAAATCTCTAATTTAGCAGCTCTTATATACACAAAGCTTCACTGATTTATTCATATATTTACTGTAAAAAAGTGACTACTGCTTTAAAATTTTAAGTTGAACAAATTTACTTTACAAGTCACATCAACTTATGTGAATTACACATTGGTGTGTGAGTGTGTGTGAATGTGTGTACAGGTATTTCCCAGTACTGGGTTGTGGCTGGAAGGGCATTCACTGTGTAAAAAATGCTGGAATAGTTGGCGGTTCATTCCGTTGTGGCGACCACTGATAAATAGGGGACTAAGCCAAAGGAAAATGAATGAATGAATAAATAAAGCATCAAGTTAAAACTTCCAGAGCTTAAAAGATTGATGAAACTTGATAAAATTATTACAATAAGTTCAAGTAACATAAAAACATATGTTGTCATTACCTTTGGATTATTAATTATTTTGTGTGTCTATTCTGATGCTTTATACCGAGGGATATGTTCATGATTTTTTGACATTTTATTGTACAAAAAGTGGGTCTTTTCGGACTATTTCCAGTATTATGTAATAAAAAAGAGACTCCCTGGGCTTAATATGCTAAAATAACTCAACACAGATTTTTAACCAGACTTTGTCCTGTGTTTTTGCTAAAATGCATGCAAATGAGTGCATATTTAATGTCTCATTTACATATTCAAATATAACATTTTAGAAAACAATTTAATGTTTGCAATTTTTTATCTAAAAATCAACAGAGGATGTATGGTGAAAACTATTATTATTAAGTTTGAAGTTATTTACTAATAACCTTGCTATAGGTGAATGAATGAATGATTGAACTAATATTAAAAATAAAAATAATTTAATAAATCCATTTTAAACAAACTGCCAATTAAAAAAGACATCCTCAATTATTATTATTATTATTATTATTAATATTGGGTGACGTGGTGGCTCAGTGGTTAGCACTGTTGCCTCACAGCAACAAGGTCGCTGGTACAAGCCCCGGCTGGATCAGTTGGCATTTCTTTGTGGAGTTTGCATGTTCTCCCCGGGTTGGCGTGGGTTTCTTCCGGGTGCTCCGGTTCACCCCACAGTCTAAAGACATGCGCTATAGGTGAATTGAATAAACTAAATTGGCAGTAGTGCATGTGTGTGAATGCGAGATGGATGTATGGATGTTTCCCAGCACTGGGTTGTGGTTTGAAAGGCATCCGCTGCGCAAAACGTATGCTGGATAAGTTGGCGGTTCATTCCTGTGACGACCCCTGATAAGTAAAGGGACTAAGCCGAAAAGAAAATGAATAAATGAATGAATGAATGAATTTTTTTTTTTAATTGGGCGACGCAGTGGCGCAGTAGGTAGTGCTGTCGCCTCACAGCAAGAAGGTCACTGGTTTGAGCCTCAGCTGAGTCAGTTGCCATTTCTGTGTGGAGTTTGCATGTTCTCCCCGTGTTTGTGTGGGTTTCCTCCGGGTGCTCTGGTTTCCCCCACAGTCCAAAGACATGCGTTATATAGGTGAATTGAGTGAGCTAAATTGTACATAGTATATTTGTATGAATGAGTATGAATGGATGTTTCCCAGTGATGGGTTGCAGCTGGAAGGGCATCCACTTGCTAAAACATATGCTGGATAAATTGGTGGTTCATTACGCTGTGGCAACCCCTGATAAATAAAGGGACTAAGCCGAAGGAAAATTAATGAATAATAAATACTACACAGTCAGGCACAGTAACAGCACTAGTATAAGGCTGATTCTAAAGCAAGCTGTTTGTTTTCTTCACATACCTCTTTATTTAATATCCTACAGTAAAAGACATTAGATTCAGCTTTATCTGTTGAAGTAAAAGCAGCTCTACGGTATTTTGATTGCTTGTCATTTTGCTGATGCTTTGCTTCATTGTGGTTTGCAGTGCAGTGATTGCAGCGCTACGCCCCTGGAGCAACCTTGCTTGAAGAGCCTCATTGAAGAGCACAGTAATGACGGCTCCTCTCAATGACTCTTCAGTTAACAGGACTCCCCTAAGTGTCAACACTGAGATGGTGACATTGAAACCTAAAAAACACTTTGACATTCATGTCTGGGGACACTGAGTGGCGAGACTCTACAGGGTGCACGAACAGGGTGAAAAAATAACTAGTAGTTTTCACCATACACTTCCTCAATTAGTTCATTGTATTGAGAATTGCATAGATTTTGTATTATAAGTTTTCTGAAATGTTACGTTTTTATTTCATTCATTTTCCTTTGACGGTGTCCCTTAATTATCAGAGGTCGCCACAGCAGAATAAACCGCCAACTATTCCAGCATATTTTTTTATGCAGCGGATGGCCTTCCAGTCACAATCCAGTACTGGAAAACATACACACTCATACACATAAATACACTACGGCCAGTTTAGGTTATTTAATTCACCTATAGCGCATGTCTTTGGATTGTGGGGGAAACCGGAGCACCCGGAGTAAACCCACGCCAACATGGGGAGAACATGCAAACTCCACACAGAAATGCCAACTGGCCCAGCCGGGACTCAAACCAGCAACCTTCTTGCTTACAACTGAGCCACCGTATCACAAGTATTTATTCATTCATTCATTTTCTTTTCGGCTTAGTCCCTTTATTAATCCGGGGTCACCACAGTGGAATGAACCGCCAACTTATCCAGCTTTTTTTTACGCAGTGCATGCCCTTCCAGCTGCAACCCATCACTGGGAAACATCCATACACACTCATACACTACGGACAATTTAGCCTACCCAATTTACCTTTAGAGCATGTTTTTGGACTGTGGGGGAAACCGGAGCACCCGGAGGAAACCCACACGAACGCAGGGAGAACATACAAACTGCACACAGAAACGCCAACTGACCCAGCCGAGGCTCAAACCAGCATCCTTCTTGCTCTGAGGCGACAGCACTACCTACTGCGCCACTGCGTCGCCACAAGTATTTATTATTTTGTGTTGCGACCCCAGATTAAAGAAGGGAAAAGAATATGAATGAAAAGACTGTATATACAAGTTTTGTGTGCTCACTGCTGTTCCTCTTTCTTAAAAATGAGGAATCTTATCTATCTGTCTATCTATCTGTCTATCTATCTATCTATCTATCTATCTATCTATCTATCTATCTATCTATCTATCTGTCTGTCTGTCTGTCTGTCTGTCTGTCTGTCTGTCTGTCTGTCTGTCTGTCTATCTATCTATCTATCTATCTGTCCATCCGTCCGTCCGTCTATCTATCTATCTATCTGTGTCTGTCCATCTATCTGTCTGTCTGTCCGTTCGTCCGTCCGTCCATCCGTCTATCTATCTATCTGTGTCTGTCCATCTATCTGTCTGTCTGTCCGTCCGTCTGTCCATCCGTCTATCTATCCATCTGTGTCTGTCCATCTATCTGTCTGTCCGTCCATCCGTCTATCTATCTATCTGTCCGTCTGTCTGTCCGTCCATTGACAGACAATATAAATTCATTAAATTAATGCTCAAATCTGATTGAGCAAATCAACCTTTTCCCTCAGGTTATGCCGTGGTAATTATGATTAATGTGCTTATTTTCATTGTGATTTGTCAGTGTAATCTGATCCCATCTCTACAACCCCAGGATATGTCAGCCATTAAAATCCATAACCAAATGTCCACGCTTCCAATCGAAGCCACATAATAATGCTGGAATTCAGAGTTTGGGAAGAGTTGCATCCCTTGATCCTCTTTGTTTTGGCAGCGTTTATGAGTAAACTGAGAGAGCAGATGGGTTTTTACCAGTTCAGGCTTTACTGCTGATAAGTTCACAGTTTTTCTCAGTCACTTTGGTCAATTTCTCAGATCAGAATTAAAATTCTCAAAACTACCTGTACATTCTTCACATCATAGGGTCACCTGTGCACATCAGAAAAGCAGTTTCTCATTCCTTCAATCAAGTTGCAAATGGAAATGATCATGAGCAATTCTCTGATGTTTCCTACATTATCAATTGCTTATGTCATGTTGATCAAAATGTATTTTGTTCCCTGTTGAATAGTCTCACCCCCCCACAACATTTAATCATTTGTTCTTTACATGCAAAATGGCTGAACAATGCATCTTTCTATTCATTCCCATTAGACTTTTTGTTTTCTAAATCTGTGTAGAATTGGTGAATTCCTCCAGGTGAATCTTGACTTTTTCTAATGAAGGTGCATCTGGAAGAAGATTGCCTTATGTTCACATTTGTTTTGTTTTTTCTTTGAGCTATGCAGTGCTGTCTTTCTCTTTCTGTATCATAATGACATGACCTTTACAGTACAGAAATTACAGAACAAACAGCAAAAAAATTACTATAGTTACATCTGAACACTCCTCCTGAGCACACTTGTATTGACATCATGACTAAGTAATTTGAAGTCTTATCTGTGCACAATTACACAAGGATTTGTCATCCTGATGGCACTGACATGTTCATTGACACAGACATTTAGTTTTAAATAGGGATGTCCCGATCATGTTATTTGCCCTCGAGTCTGAGACATTTGATTTCGAGTATCTATCAAAACTGAAACCCGATCGATATTTATGGAGAAAGTCTTATTTGCTTTATTTTCTTTATAAGAAAAAATATCAGACATACTGTGAAAATTTCCTTGCTAAAACACCATTTGGCAAATATTTAAAAAAGAAAAAAAATTAAAAGGGGGTTTAATAATTCTGACTTCAACTGTGTGTATATATATATATCATACAGCTGTCGTCAAAATTATTAGACCCCCCCCCCCCCGTTAATTTTTTCCCCAAATTTTTGTTTAGCGGAGGGAAGATTTTTTTTTTTCAACACATTTCTAAACAATAGTTTTAATAACTCATCTCTAATAACTGATTTATTTTATCTTTGTCATGATGACAGTAAATAATATGTCATATTTTTCAAGACACTTCTATACAGCGTGAAGTGACATTTAAAGGCTTAACTAGGTTAATTAGGTTAACAAGGCAGGTTAGGGTAATTAGGCAAGTTATTGTATTACAATGGTTTGTTCTGTAGACTATTGAAAAAATAAATAGCTTAAAGGGGCTAATAATGTTATCCTTAAAATGGTGTTTAAAAAATTAAAACTGCTTATATTCAAAATAAAACAAATAAAACTTTCTCCAGAAGAAAAATACTGTGAAAATTTCCTTTGCTAACACACCATTTGGGAAATATTTTAAAAAGAAAAAAAAAATTCAAAGGGGGTTTAATAATTCTGACTTCAACTTTATGTATATATATATTTGAGTCCTGATTAGGAGGTAACGTCTGATTCTGATCGAGTCTGAAATAATCTGTCCCGAATTCCGATCATGTATTCGGATCTGGATATCCCTAGTTTTAAAAGATGGACTTAGGATTCTGAGCAAGAAACTGGTTTTTGCAGGTAATCCATGGTGTTTTGCTATTTGTATGCGCTGTTTTAAAAATGCACTGTTTTGCAAATTTCAATTCTGATCTGAGAAATGTCCCAAAGCAACTGAGAAAAACTGTAAAGTAAGTGATTTTTAAAGCCTGACATACTGTACACTTGAAGTCAGAATTATTAGCCCTCCTGAATATTTTTACCCCAATTTCTGTTTAATGAAAAGAAGATTTTTTTTCAACACATTTCAAAACATAATTGTTTTAATAACTCATTTCTAATAACAGTACATAATAGTTTACTAGAAATTTTTCAAGATACTAGTCTTCAGCTTAAAGTGACATTTAAAGGCTTAACTAGGTTAATTAGACAAGTTATTATTAACAGTGTTAGTGTAAGAGTGGTTTGTTCTGTAGACTATCGAAAAAAAAATGCTTAAGGGGGCTAATAATTTTGACCTTAAAATGTTTTTTAAAAATTAAAAACTGCTTTTATTCTAGCCGAAATAAAACAAATAAGACTTTGTCCAGAAGAAAAAATATTATAGGAAATACTGTGAAAATTTCCTCGCTCTGTTAAACATCATTTAGGAAATATTTGATCAAGAAAAAAATTCACAGGCTAATAATTTTGCCTTCAACTGTATATCATTGTAAAATACTGCGATAATCTTATTCCATAGCACATTTAAAGTCCCATTTTCTTTTCATAAGCTCCACTTTGGTTTCATTGATAACTTCTGGAGCACAGCCAGAGCGGTTGAATGGCTCTGTGAGGTTGCCAAGGACGAAAGCATTCACAGACATGGAGCAAATTAACTATGAGATGTTTATCTCGGCACGTCCAATCAGCTTCTCTCTATGGGTTGCTATGGATGCTTTATACTATTCGGATTCAAAGGGTGTTAAGTTGTGCACCAAGTTTCCTCCTCGCAGGGAAATGCCACGCAATTGTCAAGTCTGAAAGGTGCTCCAAAGGCAAGGATTGTGCTATTGATATGTAATTATTCATGAAGGCTGAGCGTTATTTCTCTCTGGGTTGATCTGGCGTCACACATTTGAGAATTCATGAAATAGTGTTATTGCAGTTGCAGTGGCTTTGTTGGTTTTTTAATGTTGCATGATGTTCAAAAACACGGTATCTGCATTTTTTAATGAATAAAAGTGATTTTATATACAAAGAAAGCATTTTTAATATACTTATCAAATGTCTCAGATAACTTTTAAGAGTAAATGTGTCTGAATTAACCTCCTAAACATTTTTTATTATTAATGCTTAAGGAACAAAGTACAGAACAATACAAATTCAAAAAGAAAGAAAAGAAAAAAAAGGGTCAAAAAAACTAAATATAAACAAGACAAACAAATATACAATACCGGTCAAAAGTTTGGAGTCAGTTTTATTAAAGAATTCATTTTATTTTATAATAGGGGCGTCACGGTGGAGCAGTGGGTAGCACGATTGCTGCACAAGCAGAAGGTCACTGGTTTGAGCATCGGCTGGATCAGTTGGCATTTCTGTGTGGAGTTTGCATGTGCTCCGGTCTCCTCCAAAGTCCAAAGACATGTGGTATACAGTAGGTGAATTGGGTCGGCTAAATTGTGCAAATAGTGTATGTGTATGAATGTGAGTGTGTATGGATGTTTCCCAGTGATGGGTTGCAGCTGGAAGGGGATCCGCTGCGTAAAACATATGCTGGATAAGTTGGCGGTTCATTCCGCTGTGACGACCCCAGATTAATAAAGGCCAAAAAGAAAATAAATGAAAGATCGATTTAATAATTTAAGTAAAATTATTCTGTTCATCAAGGTGGCATTTATTAAATGTAAAAAAAGTTCAATTGTTAAATACTTTTTTATTAAATATTTATTTATTACTTATTGTGTGTTGTTTCAAAAGAAATTATTACTCCAGTCATTATTGCTTTTATTACTATTACCATTCATAATAATAACAATAATAATATAATATAATATAATATAATATAATATAATATAATATAATATAATATAATATAATATAATATAATATAATATAATATAATATAATATAATATAATATTAATAATATAATAATATAATAATAATAACAATAATAATAATAATAATAATAATAATGAATAATAAATAATATAATAATAATAATAATGAATAATAATAATAACAACAACAACAACAACAACAACAATAATAATAATAATTAATAATAATAATAATAATAATAATAATTACAATAATAATTAATATTAGGGTGATTTCTGAAGCATTGTGTGACTGAAGACTGGAGTAATGAAGCTGAAAAGTCATCATTAAAATCACTGGAATAAATGATTAAATTAAACGATAAACTACTTTTGAACAGTTATTTTGTAGTGCAATAACATTTCACAATTGTACAATGTGTACTGTATTTTTGATGAAATAAATGCAGCCTTGATGAGCAGGAGAAGCTTATTTAAAAACATTTAAAAATCCTACTATACCCAAACATTTGACTGGTCGTGTATGTGTAAGTATACAGACAGAAAAAAGGGTACAATGTTCTGCCAAAGAAGGTACAAACCCTTGTCACTGGGGCAGTACCTTTCTATGGGACAGAATTGTACCTTAAGACAAAGAAACTAATTTGTACCATTGCAGTTTGTACCTTTTAAGGACAAGATTTGTACCAAAATGTACCCTTGGTTTTTAATGCTTGCAGATACAGTATTGTACCTTCATCAAATGTACAAATCTGATCCATGAAGGTACCACTACAGCAACAGCTTTGTCCCTTAACAGTGACAAATGTGTTCCTTCTAGAACTATTTAAAGGCATTTTGCTTTATCCAAAATGGGTCCATTTATTTTCAGTAAATATAAAACATCAAATACATTTTTAAAACATCTTTTTATGTAAATGTCCCTTTTCCATGTACAATAAAGAATCAAAAATACTTTAACATAAATCAAAAGATCTTTAATTTAAAGGTTTTGCTAAACATTTGTTGTACAATATGAACATTTTTTTTCTCCAATTTTCACACAAAACCTTTGTAATCACTTAAAAGTTAATTTAATTTTCTTAATTTTAAAATAGAAATAGAATTATGCTAGAGTATTGTTGCGAGATATGCACAATGTTTGATTACTTTTACGATACTAAAATGTGTGCATGAACACTTTGTATATGCAGGACTTTTGCCAGCTCACATGCGTAGTGGAAATCAAACGCCAAAAGGTGCAGATATCAATAATGAATCTCTATTTATCAGAAAATGCTTAACAAATGTTTGTTAAAAATGCCTTAAATGTTTAGTTTACAATACCTATAGTTTTGTATTATAGAACTTAATAATTCATGTTTATGAGTTTCTATAAGCATATGCTTTTAAATGATGATTCATGTTTTAATATGGAAATTATTCACAAAATCACTTTGCCTTTCCAGTCATATTTATTTTCATAGATATTGTAATAAAGGAGTTGTTCAACGCGTATGTACCTTTTTTATGAGAACAATTGTGCACCTTCACAATTGTACCATAAAAGTTACAGAACAGCATCATAAGAGGTCTTTTCTGTTCTATATAAGGTACAACTTTTACAAAGGTACAAAACTGGTCCTTCCTTAAGGAACGTTATTTGTACCACCTTTTTTCTGAGAGTGTACATGCTATAAAAGGGCCTTGTGGGATTACAGGATCTTGAAGATTTCAAGTAAAATAAAATTTTTAATGGCCTTTTTATTAGTGCTTTGCTTTATGTTGTTCGTATAATGTTGTAATTCTTTCAGTATAGCAGGATAACTTGGTTTTTGGTTATTAAACTTGCATCTGTGAATATGGTACTTTGTAAATATTATCAAAAGATTAATAACATAAGCTTCATTCTCTATTATTTTGTTACAGTTCAAAAATCCCAAAATAACATGTTGATATTCATTCATTCATTTCCTTCAGCTTAGTCCCTTTATTAATCAAGGGTCGCCACAGTGGAATGAACCGCCAACTTATCTAGCATATGTTTTACGTAGCGGATGCCCTTCCAGCTGCAACCCAACACTGGGAAACACCCATACACTCATTCACACACATACACTACACTGTAAAAAAAATCCGTAATTTCTGTGAAAGCTTGGATGCTGGAAATAAACTGTAAAATAACGGCTGTTAAATTACAGAAATTTACTGTAAAATAACAGACATTAAATTACAGAAATTTCTTTACATTTTAATTTCAATAATTTAACCTCTGTTATTTTACAGTAAATCTCTGTAATTTAATGGCCGTTATTTTACGGTTTACTTCCAGCACCGTAAAATTACAGATTTTTTTACAGTGTACGGACAATTTAGCTTACCCAATTCACCTATACCATATGTCTTTGGACTTATAGGGGAAACCGGAGCACCCGGAGGAAACCCATGCAAACACGGGGAGAACATGCAAACTCCACACAGAAATGCCATCTGACCCAGCCGAGGCTCAAACAGCCACTGTGACGTCTAACATGTTGATATTCTAATCAAAAATTTGGCAATAATTTGTCGTCTATGAATTTGGAGATCTCGTATCTTATTTTCTTTGAGAGTTGACAATTCCAAAAAACATGCGGCACAGTTTCTGGCTGTGACAAACAACATGAACAGTGTTGATCTATGTCCTGTCTAAACTTGGAAAGAAAACGTTGACAGGTGAAACTTATGCAGAATTTTAAATGAGACCTCTTTAAATTTTGTTTGTAATAAAACATGTGTTAGACTATGACCAAACCTTCCAATGGAAACCTCTGATGAACCCAGACCAATAAGAGATAATGTAGGGCTTACTGAATATGAGTAATTGAAATAAGGAATGTCTGGCCTTATTTTGGGGAGAAGAAAAACATATTTTTCCCACACAGTGTATCTTTAGGGTGTAACAAAGAGATATTTTCTGAATATGGGTAACTTTTACATAATGAGACAATACAAAGGGGAATAGCAGAAAGACCATCGCAAATAACTCACCATTTATTCCCCCTCAAGTAATTACATACTTTTATGAGTTTCCTTTTTCTGTTGAGCACACAAGAAGATATTTAGATGAATGTAAGAAACACTCAATGGTCAATGGTTACAGGTTTTTTCAACATAAAATGCTTTTGTTTTCAACAGACAAAAAGCAACTCAAAGAGGTTTGTGACAAGTGAAGGTTGAGTAAATGATGACAGAGGTTTCAGTTTTGGGTCAACTATCCTTTTATTGTTACATCGTCATATTCATTCATTCATTCATTCATTTTCTTTTATTCATCAGGGGTCACCACATCTAAATGAACTGCCAACTTCATTCATTCATTCATTTATTCATTCATTCTCTTTTCAGCTTAGTCCCTGTATTAATCAGGAGTCGCCACAGTGGAATGTCCCGCCAACTTTTCCAGCATATGTTTTACGCAGCGGATGCCCTTCACAACACACTGGGAAGCACTCATACACTCCCGCATTCACACACATACACTACGGCCAATTTAGCTTATTCAATTCACCTATTGCACATGTGTTTGGACTGTGTGGGACTGAAGCACCCGAAGCAGACTCACACGAACAGGGGGAGAACATGCAAACTTCACACAGCCGGCTGACCCAGCCAAGGCTAGAACCAGCGACCTTCTTGTTGTGAAGTGACAGCACTACCGACTGTGCCACCGCATCGCCACATCGTCATAAATTAAGTAAAAATTAAAGACCTGAACTTGTTTAAATATTCAAAAGAATGACACACATTTTGCTTATATTTTAATCGATTAAACCTCTTGCTCACCCATAAAGGAGTACAACTTAGATGTTTGAAGGCTTGTGGTGAAGTATGAAAATATGAAATGACAATTGATTATTATTTTGGGGCTCCACTGTCATCCTTAAAGGGGTAGTTCACCCAAAACAGAAAACGCAACTCGGTCAACGTTTATTCACCCTTCACTTGTCACAAACCTGTTTACGGTTTTTTTTCTTTCTTTTTTTTCTGATGAACACAAAATAATTATTTTGAAGAATGTAAACATTGACTTCCATAATATTTGTTTTTCCGGTAACCCTTTGCCATACGGAACATAAAGCTAATGTTAGGTAATGAAGAGTTCAGAGACAAAAACCTTTAAGTGCCATCTGAATTTTTCTCCAAAAATTAGCATTTGTCTTAAGCTCCTATGTAAAAGTAATTTCCCTTTTATGTCAATTTATACATCATTATCATGACATTTAATGTGAAATAAGTGAAGATAAATAAAGGAGTCTCCGAGAAATGCTCATTTTAGAGGAAAATTTCAGATGGCACTAAGAGGATTTTGCATCTGAACTCTTGATTTACTAACATGAACAAACAATGAACAATGCATGTACAGCATTTATTAATCATAGTTCAACATTTACTATTGCATTATTAAAATCCAACATTGTTAACATTAGTTAATGCGCTCTGAGTAAACATGAGCAGTGAACAACTGTATTTTCATTAGTTAATGTTAGCAAACATGAATAAAGTTATTTATTTAGCCCAATGGTTAAGTTAAAAATATTTGGTGCTTTGTTGGGTTATTTTTAACCTTTATTGGGTTATTTATTAATAACTTAACCTGTTGGGTGAAACATTTTGAATTTCAACAGTCAACTGATTTAACTGACACAGAACAGCTGTATTAATATGTGTGCGTAATGTTGTTTTTGCGTTATAATGTTTAAGCTCTAACACAATAATATTGTAATGTTTTAGCACATTACCTCTCCGTGTCATGTTTTTTTTATATCCATTTCACCAGCACTCTTAATTATTGATGATACAAACTTGTGCTACGTAGTCGATCTCTAATAAATGGATAAAAACGCTGTGTCTGGAACTTAAAATGTATAGAAATAAAGCATTTTCAAAATGTTTTCTAAACTGCATGTTATTTATTTACACAGCCATAATTATAAAATTAATATTAGTATGAGTAATAGTAGCAGTTGTAATACCAGAATGGAAAAAAATAACATTTATTGAAAATAACCCATAGCTGGGAAGGTGCTATAATAACCTATAGTTGGGTTATATATTGGGGTGTTTTTAACCCAACTATTTTAACTGAGTATTGTTTATTGTTTGTTCACATTAGTAAATACATTAACTAACCTTACTACATGTCCCGTATTGTAAAGTGTAATCGCTTTCCTATTATGCAAGTCAATGGTTACCATTTTCTAACATTCTTCAAAATATCTTCTTTTGTATTCAACAGAAAAAAGGAATCTCATAAAGGTTTGAAACCACTTGAGAGAAAGTAAATAGTGAGTATTTTTAGGTGAACTATCCTTTTAAATAGTCTTTTAAGGTTGATATTCTATATTTTTAATGAACTATTGTTACACTGAATGACTTTTCGGTGAGTGTCTTCTTGAATCACGGTAATTACATCATGTTAAATGACAACAAAACAAAACTCTGTTTTAATGCATTCCTTAAATTTCACGCATTTTGCATTTCTGCTGTAGCTTCATAAATGTTTTATGTTCATTAAATTATCATTAAATTATCTTAATTTAAGTATGTCTGAAAAGCCGTTTTCAGCTGGATGGCTGCAACTTCCACATGCACAACCTGAGCGACATTAGTCTGAAATATTAAACATAACCTGATTTACAGAACACATTTGCATTAATAGCCGAATTCAACCCAATGTGAAACCGGCTGATGTGAGTTTATCCAATTATTATATTATATACAAATCAACGATTAAAGCTCTAAATATATTCTAAGAATGCAAGAAATCCAAAAGCCATAAACAAGAAAAGCAACCCTTAAAATATGACTTCTGCATAATGCAGAATGTCAGTACTGATCCTGCCAATCGGAGGCAACAGAAGTTGATCAGAGAGTTGAGCGTGTCGGATTGGCAGTCACATTTCTTTTGTGCTCTTATATCAAAAAAACAAAGGAGCAACATCTCATTGACATTCAAACGCAAGCCTGTTCTGCTTGTATTCCATCACACGACATGGTTTGTGCTTAAGAAATGCCAACGCATCCGTGCACGCGCCAGATAAGGCAATTCTCCGGCACTTAAGCTTCCTCTGATTATTGTTGCACGCAATAGATCGCCCACTATAATATAATAAATTCTTGCCCGTGCTGGTAAACACAATCACTCCGACGTGCAACTGCATTTAAAATGGTCATGCATGCTTTTAAATGGTTGCGCGCATGCATGTGTTAATAAAATAAATGTAGTGCTTGCTTACCTGTGATGAATTGAGAATTGAGCCTGTGTAAGTTGTTCGAAGAATGCAAAGTTGATTGTGCTTTATAATTGGTGAGAAATCAGCTTCCATTCATGATGCCCCCACAGGTGCAGGTGTTTGGATCTGTCCTTGGTGCTGAAACAAAGACCTGATGAAGCGCAGGAGGTGATGAGGAGGAGGAGGAGAAGAAGAAAGGATGAAGAGCTTACCTGTGCACAGCGGAATTCACACGAAATGATGAATGCCTCCTCATTAAAAGCAACAAACACCTTCTTCAGCCCGCCTAAGTCCACTTAATGGTCAGTTAGGTGCCTTCTCCTCAGTCTCGGGCTTTTGTGTGAGCGCAAGAATTCTGTCCACAAACCTGCCATCGTGAGGGGTTTAATAAACTCAAACTAAATCTCCACGGATCCCGGGCTTGGCTCTCGCAGTCACGACTTTCCAAACTGAAACTTGAGAGTTTTTCTTTTTATTATTGAACAATAATGCCCGGGTATAGGCTATTATTGCCTCAGTGGCTGTGAATTGCGGGTCTCTCTGTTAATATTTGATCTTTTAATAATTTCAGATAATGTCTGCTGGTGTTCAGGGTTCGAGCTTCGTGCATTCGTGAGGTTCGGGAGGAACAAAAACCCTCACGCCCCTTCTGTGGATCTCTCTCTCTCTCTCTCTCTCTCTCTCTCTCTCTCTCTCTCTCTCTCTCTGTGCTATCTGAATATATAGGTGGAGTCACAACAGTGGTTGTCACGCTTGAAATTGTTTACCCAAATAATTTAATAAAGATGGGGATAAACGTTTTAGGTTATATTTAAACTAGCTAGGTAAATGTGCGAGTTTGGGGAATATACTTTGTCCTACACGTTTGGAACTAAAGAGTCATTATTAATGCCTCAAGGGTACATAGTACCTAAAAAGTACAAATGTATACCTCTTGAAATTTTTAGGGTGAGTGGGGACAAAAGTAGTTTTTTTCTTAAAACCCCATTTTTAAAAGATGTTTTAGACAGATGTATTTTTGCTGTGGTTACACTCTCAGAAATAAAGGTATGAGAGTTGTCACTGGAGTACACATTTGTACGCGTCCATATTAATGCCTCGGGGATACATATTAGATCATAAAACGTACAAAACTGTACCTCTTAAATGTTTTAGGTACTAATATATCAGGCCCATAGCCAGCCTCTTGAAGGGGTGGTTCTTTTTTCTCAAAAAGTTAACGTTTTTACAATTATTATTTCAATTCAATTCAATTCAATTCACCTTTGTATAGCGCTTATACAATGTAGATTGTGTCAAAGCAGCTTCACATAAAAGGTCACAGTAAATAGGAACAGTGTAGTTCAGTTTGTAGTGTTTAAGTTCAGTTCAGTTTAGCTCAGTTCAGTGTGGTTTAATAATCACTACTGAGAGTCCAAATATTGAAGGGCAAATCCAACGATGCGCAGCTCTACAGATCCCGAACCATGCAAGCCAGTGGCAACAGCGGAGAGGAAAAAAAAACTTCACTAATGGCGGAAGTGAAGAAAAAAAACCTTGAGAGAAACCAGGCTCAGTTGGGCACAATCATTTTAATTTCTCCGCTGGCCAACCTCGAATGATGAGGTTCAAATACTGTATGTGACATTTAAGCACTAATTTGTGCTGGATTAGTTTGCAAATACCTCCTATGTTTTTGTCAAAGTGCTTATAGTATTATTTGTTTACAAAAATGTATGTTTATTTACAAATGTGCATTTAAACTGTGAGTTATTGGCGCAGTAGGTAGTGCTGTCGCCTCACTATAAAAAGGTCGCTAGTTCGAGCCTCGGCTGAGTTTGCATGTTCTCCCTGCGTTCACGTGGGTTTCCTCCGGGTGCTCCGGTTTCCCCCACAGTCCAAAAACTTGTGGTGAATTGGGTAGGCTAAATTGTCCGTAGTGTATGAGTGGGAGTGAGTGTGTGTGAATGTTTCCCAGAGATGGGTTGCAGCTGGAAGGGCATCTGCTGCGTCAAACAGATGCTGGAACAGATGCGGTTCATTCCGCTGTGGCAACCCCAGATTAATAAAGGGACTAAGCTGACAAGAAAATGAATGAATGAATGAATAAATATAATGTAATATAGAAATATGATAAAATACTTATTTTTTAAATGCTAATCTATCATCATCCATCATAAAAAAAACATTAAAAACAAACTAAAAAATTGGGAATGTGTTAAAACTTTAAATGACAATCTGTAGCCTATAGGAAAATGGCAAACAGCTCATTTTCTCAGTCAGGATTTGTCCATTTAAATAAAATCCTTCTTTTATTGGTTATTTTATTAAATATTCTTCTTAAAGCCTTTGTCTAATGGTCATCTTCACAATGTATGATGCCATACTTTCAAAAATGGGACAAATTAGACAAATTATAGGAGGAGTACATACTGGACTTTGTCAGAAGGGGGTGGGGGGAGGGGGTCTTTCGAACCTCCCGAATCCCACAACACCCCCCCCCCCCACCCCCGGGTACGGGCCTGTATATACTTTTCAAGTACCAATATGGACCCTTTAAGTACAAATGTGTACCTTTTGAAAAGGTACCACAGTGACCGCTCTCGTACCTTTATTTCTAAGAGTGTATTCATAGGTGTGGTCTTTCAATATCAGGTGGTGTTTTGTACAAATGTAGAACAACTTCAAAATAATTTCACTTCAAACTTAAATTGCACATTGTTACTTTTAACCCCATCAGTAGGGACAAAAGTAACACACAGGTGGGTCAAAAGTATCACAATATGTGCTGGATTTACTGGCTTAATCTTGTTCCTTTTAAATATATATATGACCTTGAGAAGATGTTAACCACAAGCATATTTTGTCCAAAAAATTATTAAAGTGCATGTTCATTTTTAATCTGAGTACTATCAAATAATTTGAAAATAACCAGAAATGTACTTAATTAGAATATTTGTTTTATTATTATTGGCAATTAGCATTCATTTACTAAAACATCTTTGATAAAACACTGCAGTGCAAACTCGGATGTGGAAGTAAAAAATAGTGTATGGCTATTAGCAGTGGGACATTAATAACAGTGTTACTTTCATCAACACAGGAACTCTTGCCATTTAAACCTGATTTCCTTTTAATATGAAACTGAAATGTTATTGCACTATATATATATATATATATATATATATATATATATATATATATATATATATATATATATATATATATATATATATATATATAGTAAATAAATACAATTATTATTAACATGCTAAGATCAATATTAATTATGACAATTCTATAGAATCCAAAAATATGTTTTATAGAATTATCTGTTGTCTTAGACCCGATCTCACGAGATCTAATGTTATTAAGTCTTACCTCCCTGACTCATTTTCCCTACTTTCTACTTCATAGCCATGCTTAGTCAAAGTAAGATCATAGTCATATTATACAAAATTTT
Source organism: Danio aesculapii (assembly GCF_903798145.1). Classification (NCBI taxonomy): domain Eukaryota; kingdom Metazoa; phylum Chordata; class Actinopteri; order Cypriniformes; family Danionidae; genus Danio; species Danio aesculapii. The sequence continues at coordinate 36,611,829 of NC_079445.1, read as the reverse complement.
GTTTTGTCGACTTGCAAATCTTGCTGCGTGCCGACGCCTCTGCAAAAATAGGCTGTTTACTCCGGTTTCACGGCGCATTTTGTCGGCCTGCATGTAAACAATCAGGATTTACACCGAGAGCAGCGCAATTTGTTTCACCAGCTTTGTTTCGGTTGCACATTGAGAATAACAAATTTGCGCGTGCAAAAGATGCCAAACGTGAATGTCCCTTTTATTCTGGGATTGCCACTCTAAATTAATACAGTTGAATAAAGTGAATCGAATCTCAAAGCTTTTACTGGGGCACAACTGATTTTTACTGAGACACGCCACTGCTCTCCCCATACACATTTACCAATATGGACCCTTTACAAATATTTTGAAAAGGTACCACCCCTGCAGCTCTCGTAGCTTTATTTATGAGAGTGTTTACAGTGAGATTTAACATATCTGCATGCTGTAGGTTTTTAAAAAAGCCGAACTAAAAAAGGTTTTATTAGCCAAACTACCCCCCCCCCCCCTATTTATAAATATATATATAGTTATATGTAATCTGACTGACGAGTTTAGGATTAAATTCACACTTTACACTTGTTTTACATTAAATGAAGTATATGTAAACGTTTATCGACACATTTTTACAGTTTTACTCTGAGGCACGCCTCGTCCTTTTTTGCAACTTAATAAATCTCATGAATGTTTAATGAGGGAAGCACTGAGGCGGTTGATGATTGGTTGTCTGATAATCACCTTTAAAATAAAAACACCTGTGCAGGTTTTAATCGTCTTCACATGCTATCGGAATGGGCTTCTATACAAGTTTATTATTGGGAAATTGGACATGAAAGGTCTCTGAAGTATTATTTACTTCTGGGAAACTTCCAGATCATTGTGAGACCGTATTTGGGCAGGCCATAAACTTTAAACATGGCGGAGAGAGCAAGTGGTGTGCGACTGGTAAGTTTTATCCAATCCTAAACTGCTGCGTTTCACCGTGTTATTGCTACATTTGTCTTGTCATTATAGTGTGTTTATTGTTTTATAAACAGTGTAAATTAATTAACAGCACGTGTGTAACAGAAATTGTCACTTGTGATTCTTGGGTGTTTATTTTCGCTTTGGAATTGCATCATTAGGCCTTGATCTTTGACTACTTTGATTTTAAAAGTTCAACATTGCTGTTTAACAATACTTTAATTGACTTTTTTAGCATCTGAAATGATCTGTTTTCTGCTTTAATAATGTAAATGGTGATACAAAATTGGGTACTACTGCAGCAGGTAATGTTGTTGTTGTTGTTGTTGTTGTTTTACATTTTTAACAGTGAACAATGTTTTTGTAACTCTTTAAAGCACATTTCATTCTGTAGATATAGTTTTAAATTATAATGTGTGATATTTGGATACAGATGTTGTAGAGTGAATCAGAGTCAATTTAGGGTAAATAATATTCGTATTAAACAATGTTGAAACATTTAAAGTAATGTGAAACGAGTAGACTAATAAAACACCTTACAAAAATAAAACCGTGAATTAAAATGACAAAAGAACGTAGCATCTTACCGTACTGATCGGACCATTTTTCGGATCAGCCAAAAAGGGCAGGAGACTAATGTAATTTGCTTTCCATTTATTACAAAAAGCAGTACTGCAAGACACTTGGTTTTAACAAACAGATCTTAGAACCTGTAATTTTATTAAAAATAATATGAAGAAATAATCAGCTGAATAAAAACAAATTGTAAATTGTTCAGTACTGTAAATTTTTTTTTTACAGTTATAACTACTGTTGCTGCTAACGCTAAATGTATAAAGTGTATATTTAGTATAAAATGTATATTTAGTCTCATTTTCAATAAATGATTCAGTCATTCACTCATAAAACCTCACGTTTCATTGCTAGAAGTATCACTTTTGAAGAATTATTCAGTTGGATATTTTTTTGATGGCTGGTTGTCGTCATCTACTGGTTAAATAATGTAATTGCTGCCTACAACTCTCTTTAAATGGATATAAAGGGGATTTTAATCTTTACCATAAACATTAGTGTTTTTATCAAAACTATAAACTGTTATTCCACTACTTCTGTGTTATTCGACTCTTTGTGACGTCATAATTAACTCAAAAGACTAAAGACTGAATCTCTTCGGATTAATAAACATATGCAAATCACCATCATTTATAATTTGTTGCGTGGGTGTTGAGATCCCGATCTTTTAATGATTAATCATGCAGCTTACACTGAATGCATTAATGAAGGCTACAAAAGTAATGACAGAAAACACCTTTAATGATTCCCACCACATCCCGAATAACCACCACAACTTCTTCCGTCATCATTATATTATACAGGTAAGCCTAAATGCTTTCGTACATGTGATTTGAATTATGCAAGAGACAATCTCTATGCAATCGTTATAAATTTAGGATTAATCTACATGTAAAAAAAAAAGTATTAATTCGTGGGTCATGTGTTCTTAACCGTGGGTTGTGATCCGTACGAATCACGGATCAACCGTGATTCATTACACCCTTTCTGCATGCTAATGATTGTAGACATAAAAATGTTTAAATACAAAACAGTGGATTAGCTAAAGAACTATTTTCAGTGTCTGAAATGTGCTTCAAATGTTTATACTTGGAAGAACTTCTTAGATCATTGCGTTTCTCCATAAATACAGACCATGGGATGCTTGTTATAGCCTAACAACCTCTTGAATTCAGCTCTATATCAAACACAGACGCCTGATTACATTTACATTTAAGCCAAAGCAGAGGAAACGCTGCCCACTTGCAGTTTTTCGAATCGCACCGCTGATTCTAACCCAAACTATTAAGAAAGAGCTCTTAATGATGAGGCCATTCATCTGTGCAAGACAGCATAAAAGAAGGTATAATTACGGTGAAACTTAACATACTGATGGTTCTCTGAGAAATGCGAGTTGGTACTGTATCAGCAGAAGCCAAATGCTTAAGCTCCAGGTTCCAGAACAGTGTGTTAAGAGCCCTCAAGCGCTGTCCAAGTTCACATTCTCAACCAATTAAAGGGGAATCAGGAGGGGGCCGATCGCTGACGGAGAGACACACACCGGCCAGAGCACAGAGCTAGCTTTGTCTTCCATACACACACAAGTAATTTGGATATTTGCAGAGAAATGCACACTCCCACAGTGGTGATTAGAGCCACAAACACTCGCAATAGATTATATAATAACCACCTCTAACACAAAGGGACCAATTTTGCCTTGGAAAAGAACATCATAATGGGCAGATCTTAAAGAACGAGACGAATATAGGAGAAAGTTATGGGGAGTGCAAGGACACGCAGATATGATTGTCAGAAATTGCTTCAAACTTTTCCACCCCAAGTGGAAGTACAGTAGCTGTAATTTGTAAGATTCTCAGATCAGTCTGAAAGCGGGTGGTCAGCCCTCTGGAAATACTATTTGTCTGATGCAACGGCATGTAAAACTGCTTATTGATATGCTAAATAACAACATGCTTGTGAAGCGTTCATGCAAGAATAACGTGTATTTGTTATATTCGGTGGTAAAGTAAGCGTGAAAGTGAAGTTTATAAATAGGTCAGCCAGAATAATTGAGTCAGAAATGTTTCAAACCGGTGCTGCAGAAACTAATTGTTGATTGTTTAGGGTCAAAAGTTCTCCATCAATCAAAGTCAGGCATGTACAGTAGTTAAGATTGGACAATACTTGCAAGCGGCCAAAGCTTTGAAAGGTAGTTTAAAGTTATTAGAAGGTGTTTAAAGTTAAAGTTAAAATAATACTCAAATTTCCAGTTTTAGTTGCCATTTTCATGGGAAATTTACTTGTTTAAAAAACAAATAAACCACATTATTTGTGACTTTATTTATCATAAATCATTATATAAATAATTTTTCAAAGTTATCAGATTTTGAAGTAGTCACCAGGTGTGTTGCGGACATTTAAAAAAGTGGGGGGGACGGTTGTATGAGATCATACGTTTATATAATTATTAACCACCTGTTTCTAAATAGTCTGTCTCTAAAAGTGAGGGGGACGTATCCTTCCCCCATCCCTAACAACACACCCCCAGTTGGTACGCCCCTGGTTATCACAATACTGGAATTCAATACCAATCGGCGAGGCCAGACAGAATCTGCGGGCATTTTTTGCTATTTCTGTGGGGAATTTTGTAAAAAATGTGGATTTATGCTGAATTATTTTGGGAGTATTGTAAATTAAACTTAAAATATGAAATAAAAAATACCTTTTTAACTTTAATGTTTACAATGCAAATACATCTAGACTCACTTATTTGGTAAACAAAGCAAGTCTCTCATATAATACATCTAGTAAAAGACAGAAAATATTACTTTACAAATCGTACTGTAAATAAGTCAATTAAACACTTTCATATTAGTCAATAATAATAATACTGAAATTAATTTAAAAACTGAATAAATATTAATTTACACAATAAATAAATAAACTCAATGATGGGCTGAAATTCTGATTTCTGCGCAGACAAATTCCATGTGGGCCTACCAATCAGTGCTGAAATAAACAAAAAAACGTCACTTTCCTCGAACATTTGAGCACGTTCTTAAACACCACCATTGTGTTCACGTAGAAGAAATGACTGATTTGACCGTGAAGGTCATCGGTTCACCAAACTCACCGCTGTTTACTGAGTGTAACCACAGATACAGGGACACTGGAGCCTTTCAAAGTCACATCGATCAGCGGGTGTTTATAAGCGAATATACAAGCGATCCGCTGATGAATTGCGGCTTTAAACCGCTCCAGTGTCCCTGTATCTGCGTTTAACCTCAGTAAACCGCTGTGAGTTTGGTGAACCGATGACCTTCACTTCTGAGTACAGATTCTGATGCTTCAAGCTTTATATACTGTAACTTTGCCAATGCATAAAGCACATTTTCCCTCTAAGGATGATACTTAAGTGGAGATCACGTCTTCCCTATGAGAATAAATGATGTTGCATGTAATCCCTTAAATATATACATAATAATAAATATATAAATAAATACGTGTCTTATAACCATGGTCAGAAGCAGCTTTACAGAAAAAAAAAAAAAAAAAAAAAAACCGATAGAAAACATTGGTACACTGTAAAACTCAAAGTTAAGGTAACTCAAATTATTTGTGAAAACCGATTGCAACAAACCATTTAAGTAAAAAAAAAAAACTACTCCTAATGAGTACTGTGAACTTAATCCATTTAAGTAAATGAAGCAATTTGAGCACGGTAAAACTAGATAAATGAAGAGAACTCAAACTGAGTACAGTAAAACCCAGTAAGTTAAGGCAACTCAAACAGATTAAGGAAACCAATTGCTACAAACCATTTGAGTTAAACTAATCTATATGAGTACTGTGAACTTACTCCATTTAAGCTGAAGTAATGATGTATTTTATTAACCCATTACCTTCAACACGGAGTTCAAAACGTAGTTCAAATGAGTAGAATTAACTTTCAGTAAATTTTGAGTTAACTACACTCATTTCATTTGATAAAGTTCCCTGTTGGGTTTTACAGTGTAAGAAAAATGACTAACAATGCAATTTAAAAACATTGCAAAAGATGGAAGAACACTTCAACATGTCTCCATAAAGAAAAAGTTTGGAGCGTGAACGCTTATTTGATGCATAAGTTAAAATGCACACCTATAAATACATGAACTTCTTTACTAAAAGGAACTATAAACGGTTTATACACATCTGTATGTATTTGCTGTGATGGGAGTGCATCGATCTCTCATGCCTTCTCACATGTTGTAGCGCTGCTGATGTATAACTCTGTATGCACATGCGTCTTCCACTAGTTGTAAACAAACACTTGTGATCGGTTCATGAGATTGGCCAGATCAGCGAGTACCGATCGAGTCATGAAATGTGTTTATCGTCCTATCGGAGCATCCCTAGTTTTATTAAACATTTCCTTTAGTCTAGTAAACAGTATATTCAGCTCTATTTTCTGCCTGTGGAAAAAACACCACTTTCAGAGCGTCTGAACTTCAGATCACAAAGTCGACATTCGTTTTCTTTAAATGATTCATTTTTAATTCGCAAAGTTGTTGTCCTACAGTCAAGTCAAAATCAACTCCTCCAACAAGACCGCACGTTTGAAGTACGTAGGAGTATTTTATACACTTGACCCTATATCCATATGCTTTAACAAACTTCTTTCAATGTCTCCAGAGGCAATATTGTGATGTATTATTTTCAATTAGTGCCTACAGCATCAACGACAGTGTGTGGATTACTTTGAAGTTGACTGTGTTCATGCGGCCTCTGAAAACGTCAGTGCAAAGAGACCGTAAATCGATCTCTTGGGAGAACAGACAATGGTTTTGATTTTTACAGAAAACAAAGAAAGCTGTAGGAGACACAACACAGAGGGAATTACAGTAGCCTGGGTTTTTATAGAGAGCAACAACAACAAGACATCAAAGTTCTTAAGTTTATTGGTTGATTTGTAGTTATCAGTCACTACACTAAACTCTAACATCTGGAATGTAGTTTTGTGTTTTCTTACAAGAGCATACATTTTTTTGTGTGCACTTTACTGCACAAGTTTTAGCTGACAGGACTTTAAAAGTAATTTAAATGGTTTGTCTTGTTGCAGAGTAAGCATGGGGCAACCTATAAAGACTTAGTCCTTTATTGGAGAGGGGGCGGGGAGCTGCAGCTCATTTACATTTAAAGTAACATTCCTGAAAACCGCTCAAAAAAGGTCTTTACAGTACAGCATGGTATAATAATAATGATGATCTGTGAGATATTTTGAGCTGAAATATTTGCACATTAAAATTACATATTTATTATTAAAAGGGTCACAACGTTAGCAATTTTAATAAAATAGTTCTATTTACATTTAAATATCTGTATTATAAATATGAACAAACAAATGACAATGAATGGGCAATACAAACATTAATATTTAAAAATAAAAGTAAATGTTAGCAGCTCTATAAAATCGCACAATAAAAGGAAAAAACTAGATTATTATTATTATTAGGGTTGAACAATATATCGTTTGAGCATCGATATTGCAGTGTGTGTATCTGCAATCACGTTGCAGGATTAGATTATTTATTAATAATTAAAATATATTCTTAATAATTTTTTATGTTATTTATACTATGATGATGACTGTTTTATGTTTGATTGTTCAATTTCTGTATCTGAAAGCATTCCTTCCAATTATGCGCAGCAAAACTAAATATCACATGTCAGATTTTTCCAGTATTATGCAGCCCTAGTTTATATGAGCAATATCACACGAGTAGCAGTGCGATATGGCTGCATTTAGGCACTGGGGGGAGGCGTGCATTGGCTCGAGGCTGGTGCATTCACACGGGGCTTCGGCATCAACACTTGACAGAGGGCGAGTCTGACGTGGTCATAGCAACGTCAGCCAATGAAATTAATCAGCAATCGGGTACTGTCTGAGCTGGTGTATTTGCATACAGCGGTCTAATTGGCTGCCCTTCCATCGGCGCTTGAAAAGTTGAGAAAGTCCCAGCTTCTGCAGTGAGCAACGCCACTGAACGGTGGCGATGGATCCACAATGCAGTTTGGCAACTCATCACGTTACCCATTTCACGAGTTCACACTTGCAATAGTTTCAGAATAAAGCGTATTTGGCGTGCTGTCCGGGGAGAGGGCTCTGAGCTCGGGGAAGACACCCAAACTCGAGTTATTCCTCTTATCAGGAAACAAAGAGGAATAGGGATTCGAGCGAAGTATCTAGCCCGGCCCCAGAACGCTCCCCCCGGGATTGTAATGCTTAAGAGGTGAGGTGACGGGGTGGTGGAGGGATGCTAAAGTCGTAAGATGCTGCAGGTAAGACAGCTTTGGTATATATAGGGGTTTGGTCAAGAACTGATTGGATAATAGAATAATTGTCAATGACGTATTTGATACTGAAACTTCTGCGCGTGCTCCTCCCGAAATTTGTTTATAAAACATCACTCAAAGTGAATGGGAAGCATTGACATTGACGCTCTGTGTAAATGGGGCGTTAGTGTCCCACCAGTGATGATATACAGTATGATATTGCACTTATACAGCAGTTTGATGGCATAATCGTGTATATAAAAAAGAAAATCAAACACCGAGAGTCTAAAAAACCCTTTTGTACAAGTGACTACTTTATTCCGCTGTTCATTCACATCTGTAACTGATCGTCAGAACAGCGGAAACCGTTACAATGTCACTTTAGAGCAAGTATTTGAATGGTTCTCTAACGTAATGTCTGAAGTGAGGACAAAACAGGTGATTTTGCTGACATTTTAAGATTATAAGGCTGAACGGCATGAAATTCCATCAGTCCACAGTGATTTCACAGTATTTCTCTGTTGCAATTAGGAGATCACAATTAACCTCGAAAAAGCCAAGCAAGGCATACACTACCAGACTATGGTATAAATACAGCACTACAACATACAAAAGAGAGAGATTGACTTAGAACGTCACTTACCTGCTCTGTAATGATTTGTTCAGCTGTAGTATAAAATGTGCGCTGAAAAAAAAAATGCTGTTAAGGGCTTATGCGGTCTCTGTTGCCATCTTGTGGCGGAATGTAAAGTGTCTTTGCTCTGCTCATTATGGCAGGCTGATGATCTCAAAAATGATAAATATTTAAAATAGGCACTATCCTTACAAATAAACTGCATAGTTGCAATCTAAACTACTTTCTCTCCTAAAAAAAGCCTAAAAAGTACATTATGTTGTCCAACAGCTGCAATGTTTGTCAAACTATAGTCCTCTGCTTGCCACTCATCTGGGCGGAAAAATACACAAAAGTGAAGAGGCTGTACAAGTGCTAAAAATGCTTTAATATCTATCAGCCAATCAGATTCGAGAACTAGACAGAATTGTTGTTTAAATATTAATAAGCTATAATAATACTTTTCACTGGATTAATATAAGCAAGTTTGACATTTATACAGCACACAAAAAGAATGCGATTGTTTGTTAAAACTCTTTATTAAGTTGCTCAACAACTATCAAAACAAAAAAATTTAAATCAGACATTGATATAAAATATTCTGAATAATATCTAAATCTGACAATATATCAAGTATGTCCTGAAGTGTACACAACCCGGTACAAAATACAAACCATTGTAAGAATAAACTATTTTTAGACATCAGTTAAAAAAAACAACAACAACACTTTGAAATGCATCAACATTCACAGTTCAGAAAATACCACTGGAACATTTATCAAATATACTACAGCAATCGAGTGTAATCTGTAATGTAAGAAAACCCAAGTGCTTGCAAATATAATTTATGTAATCAAATATGATCAGATAATGATGGTGCTCCAAACACATTTAATTGCGAACAAGTAAACACGAGTGTTGCAAAAATCTCCTGCGGTTGTTTCCTTCCTGAGGAAATGTTTTCTGTCAGTTTCTGGTGCAAATAAAGATTTGGTTCGTCTATGAACATATGGCTTTGAGGAATGAATATTCAAGTCACACACAGCTCTTCAGTTTTGGGAGTTTCTTTGGGTGCAAATTAGTAATTACTGAAGGAAGACGACAGCGGATGGAGAATAACAAATTAGACTGGAATAACATTTAAATAGATTCACATGAATAATCAATAACATCAGTTTGAAGACAATGTCAGTTTAACGTCAGTCATCAATGACAATCACACAACAGGTTGACTAATGAGGATAAACTAAATAAAATGTGGAAGATGTTTTCAAGAAATTCAGGTTACCTGGCTCAATTATGTAGTAATGTTTTGTCTAAAGACACAACTGTGTACCTGACGGTTCTCTTCCATCCTGACTAAACAACTTTGTCAATTTATTAATTGAAGAACATAACATTAACACAACATTTTTTCCCCACACATCCACAACAACATACAAGTATGTTTAACCCAAATATCACAGATCTGTCATCATTTTTACTCTCTCGGTGTTATATAGTTTTATAAAATATAAATTACAACAAAATTAAAATGACAACTAATAGAAAATATCATGACCGTATCCAAATGAAATAAAAAAACAATTCTTGAAAATGCACAAAACCATATGGACCACTTTTATCATGGTTACTTGAGAAAAAATACTGATAATTCTTATATAATTAATAATGTGAGAAATTACAATAAAATTAAAATATAATGACCATATCCAAATAAAACTTAAATAACATTTATTGGAATAGACCAAACAATATGGACCACTTTTATTGTGGTTTGTGGAGAAAAAATATCAATAATTATTATACAATTAATAACTAAAAAGTAAAATGGTGGTAAACTAATTAAAATGTAAAAAAATTACAACAAATTAAAAATATTATGAGCCTATTCAAATAAAATGTATATGAAATGTAAATTTCTTGCAATACACCAAACCATATGGAACCTTTTTATTGTGGTTTCTGGAGAAAAAAAAATGAGAATAATTATATATAATTAATTATTATATTGTCAAATTAATGCTAAATCAATGTTAAAAAATGACAACAAATAAAACATTAAGACCATATCTGAATAAAATTAAAATAACCTTTCTTGGAATAGACCAACCCATATGGACCATTTTTATTGTGGTTTCTGGAGAAAAAAATACTGATGATAATTCTATAATTAATAATTATTATATAGCTAAATAATGTAAAAAAATGACAACCAATAAAAATATCATGACTGTATCCAAAAAAATAAAAATTTCTTGGAATAGACCAAACCATATGGATCACTTTTATTGTGGTCTCTGGAGAAAAAAAAATACTGATAATAATTATACAATTTATTATGATATAGTCAAATAAAAAAAAAAAATTAAAAAAATTAAATGACAACAAATTTAAAAAATATATATTTCTTGGAATAGACCAAACCGTATGGACCACTTTTATTGTGGTTTCTTAAGAAAAAACACAATAATACAAATAAAATGAATAATTATATAGTAAAATAATGCATAAAATAAAATGTAAAAAAATGTTTCTAAACTGATTAATTGAAAACAATATATTAATTGTTAATGTGATATTTATAAAATGGAACTAAAATTTGAATACATGTCAAACATGTAATATGAATATAGCCCTTTAGAAGAACAAAAACAATGACAGAACTTTGATTTCTGAGTGAACCATACAACTCAAAGTCAACAACATCCCACAATTCTCTCCTACTCTTCCTCCACCATGATCTCTCTGTCCTGGTCCTGCAGGTTGTGTTTTCCGCCTGTTGCGAGGTCTGGAAGAGCGTGTTCACACCTGTCTGAATCCAGCTCCAGCTCCTCGAAGGAAGAGACGCTGGAGGTGTCGCTTCTCTCCACACGATCGAAGTCCCAGTATTGCTGTCTGTCCGGGTGCGAGTGTGTCCGTGTGCTGGACGGGGCAGGTGAAGCATCCTGCTGGCTCACAGAAGAACTGCGCTCGCTGTTGGAATCAGCACCTGTATGTTGACAAACACACACACCAAACACAAGAGATGATTCATTTCACCACAGTCAACTTGTTTACATAAACAATGAGTACGTGGACACTGATACTGCGATTTTAATACGATTAAGACAATACAAGAGTCTACACCACGTAAAAAATGATCTTTGATTATCCTAATCGGGCTAAAGTCACAATTGAACTTAACAGAAATGGAATTAAGACGTGGAGTATCCTATTTTAGTTACATTATTGAAGTAAAGGACAGGCATGTAAACACCTTAAAGGGTCATAAAACACCAAAACGCATTTGTTTTAGACGTTGACAGTCATATATGAGTCCCACGTTGCTTAAAACACTATTAGGACACTTATATCTCACTAAAAAGTGAAAAATTGTTGTTTATTGCTTTATTTCAAGCAAATTCGTTCTTCCAGTTTGAAAAGAAGTTTTGAAGCTATGTCACGGCGATCAGATCCTTGTGTAAAATGCAGTGGGGAGATTCGCTGTCTGTACCGGCGAGTACAACGTGACGTCTTTTGAGTTTACATTATTAATTCATGAGAAAGACTTGGTTCGAACCAATCAGCGCGCTCTATTGTGAATGTGCAACTTCATTAATATGCATGAGATGGCTTCGAAGGCTGTTTTTACCTGTTACAGTTTTCAGAGAAACGCCACATTGTGTTGCCAACCGTAATTCAAACAAGTGAAAGAAGAAGAATTTGAAGACATAGGTCATTAGTGTTGTTTATAAATGTGCTGCGATGACGGTTTTGTTTCCATTTTTCCAGTATGAGGGCACCGCTCGCATGTGGATCCACATGCGTGGATTACAATGGTGTGCTAACATGTGACAAAATACGTTTGTAAGGAACTTTTTTTTTACTTTTTTATTTTTGTTTGCACCTACCGAGTCTCTATCTACAGAGAAATGTAGTTTTTTCTTCTCCCATTCGGTGTGCATCATCAAATTCCATTTAAACAACAATCTTCCAGCAGTTCCTCAAGTCCAAAATCTTGTTTGTCACAGGGGGCAAGCATGAACATCATTGTTTGTGATTGAAAGTGCCAAACTGCAGTTACAGTCGACAAATTAAGAATGAAACACCTGAAATTACATAAACCTCTGTAGGAAATGTGGATAGCATGGTAATGATGTAATGATTTTAATCGAATTATATGCTATAACATGTAAAACGGGATCATAAAAGGAACATTCAAAAAGCAACTCCTGTAAACGCCATCATATTATGGTCTTATTCAGATTAAGGCAAATAATTCGATGACTGATGTCCATGTAAACGCAATCACTGTCTCCACTGCGTATGTGTTTGTGTTGCCTCTGTGAAAATCAACGCATGCATGTAGGCAACTCCCATTTTCATGCAAACCCTTCCATCTTTCGCCACTCGACACTTCCATCTAAACAAAGCTGGACTCACGCACTTTCCTGACTTTCTTCAAACTAGGTGTGAAAACACCCTACTGAGATGGGGGGGGATTCATGATTTTTGCTGCGAGCAGGAAACGATGACTGCTCTCGTCCAGAGTTTGTTGCAGGGGCATGAATGAAAAGTTAGTGAATGCAACCCAATAGTATCTGACTGCAGAGGTGGCCTGTTGCTTGAGAATTTGTATCCACTGTCGTCTGTTTGCACGCATAGTGTGAGAAATTAACTGCAGTTGAACTTGTCGCAAAGTTAAAAATGAAATGCCCAAGATTACATGGCGTCATGACGCACACCAACTGTTGTTGCATGAAACGTCGGCAGAAACTAATGCTGAAAGGTGATGTAATGACTAATCGAACTATGTACTATAACATGTAAAACATTAAAAGAACATTCAAAAAGCAACTCATGTAAATACCTTAATCATATGACTGTCTTATTCAGAGTGAGGCAAATAATTATTCTCATTTGTTACTTTTTCATGATGCAGCAGTTTTGATTGAAGCACTTTCTATTTCTGGTGTCTGAGATGAGAACACATTTTTATGAGTCTTTGGGTCAAGAAAGAGTCTGAGCTTGTGGTGTATTTCCTCCTCTGTTACTTCAAAATGATCCCTCCATCTGGATGCACTTAAATCCACAGTAAGGATCTGTTTCTGTCATGTATTACACTCAATAAAGCAACATCATCTTATGCTTAAGCCCTTTATGACCTTACTCCCATATGGGAATGCATTTACCTGACCACATGCATTGTCAGCTCATTAAACATGACTGTGCATGTGATGTAAATGCACTCAGCGTCACAGTGAGTAATAATACAGCAGGCCTAAAGCTCTTTACATCTTCTCATCTAAAAGTTAAATAAGAGACACCAGTTTGCTTCTGTTTAATCAGCTCTTCCAGGTTGTTTCTGCAGTGCTGCTAGTCGCTAATTAACAGTTGTGGAAAGGAGCTGAGGAGTGTTTGGTGAACTGCATGTGTTGGCATTGCAGTGTGAACATGAGGCTTTGTGGAGAACTAGTTTTCTGCTTAACTTTTATCATGGTATATAGTAACTGTTTTTTTTTTTTCTTTTTAAACAATGCACTAATTACTGATCCAATGGCTCAGTGGTTAGCAGTGTCACCTCACAGTAAGAAGGTAGCTGGTTCGAGTCCTGGTTGGGACAGTTGGCATCTCTGTGTGGAGTTTGCATGTTCTCCCCGTGTTGGTGTGGGTTTCCTCTGGGTGCTCTGGTTTGCCCAACAGTCCAAAGCCATGCGCTATAGGTGAATTGAATGAACTAAATTGGCCATAGTGGATGAGTGTGTGTGAATGTGAGAGTATATGGGTGTTTTCCAGTACTGGGTTGCAGCTGGAAGGGCATCCCCTGCCTAAAACATATGCTGGAATAGTTGGCGGTTCATTCCACTGTGGCAACCTCTGATAGATAAGGGACTTAGATGAAGGAAAATGAATGAGTGATTACTGATCCAGTTTAGAACAGCTCAGCCTTGAGAGTGCTTTACAGTATATGTCTATGATGATTTCATAATTGTTGTTTTAATTAGATGACATCCAGGGATGCTCCGATCAGGATTTTTGCAACCGATACAGAATACCGATACCTTGTCATGATGATTGGTCTATAATGGGTACCGATTCTGATGATTCAAGCTTTTATATAACTGTACCATTGCATAAAGAACCTTTTCCATCTATGAATGATACATGGGTGAAGCTTCTCCTAACCTAAGACAACCTAAATTAAGGATGTTACATATTATCCCTCAAACATGTCTCTTATAACCATTTAGTGTGGACACGTCATCATGATCAGAAGCAGCTTTACAGAAATGAATACATAAAACAGAAAAACATTTGAAAAAACTTCTTTACTAAAGCGAAATGGGTCTATTCTGCTTATTGCAATTAAGTATGACAAGAAGTTATTTTAAGTGTTTTTATTTCTTTAATATTTCCAGCCAGGTTTTAGTAAACTTGCAATATTGTGGAGAAGATAGAACTTCCTTATAAGCAATCACACTTGCGATTGGTTCATAAGAACAGTCAAATCAGCGAGTACCGATCGAGTCATGAAATGTGATTATCGGATTATCGAAATGTAATTATGATTTAAGAAGAGACCATTATCGCTACGAAACAAATGGAAAATAACTTTAATGGTAATTAGAGTTTGGATGTGGGGCATGCTTTTTTTTTTGTGGTGTTACGGATCACAAATCTCACGGTTCGGATCACACTACGGTTTTTGAGTCACAGATTGGGCCATTTTTTTGGATCCGCAAAAAAAAAGGAGGGGACTAATATAATTTGCTTTCCATTTATACAAAAATATTACTGCAAAAACCATTGGATTTAACAAACGTAACTTAGAACAAACGTATCAAGAACAAACTGAGAAAAGGAAAATATTTAATACGAAAAATAATCTTTGCTAATGTTGCTCATAATGCTAAATATAGAAATCTAACATCTTGTACAACATATCATATTCATTTTCAATCAATGATTCAACAATTCACTCAACTTGTTTCATTATAGGTGGATAATTTTTGAAAACCTATTTAGTGACATAATTTTGATGGTTGTTTGTCGCCACCTATTGGTTAAACAATGTAATTGCTACAACATTCACCAGCGTCAAGTTCCATTAAACTGATTTTAATCTATACCATAAACATTGGTGGTTATATCTTAATTATAAACTGTTCTCTCAGTACTTCTATTATTGTTTTTTTTTACCTTCTTGAAAAATTGTAAAAACTGAATCTCTCGATCAAACGGAAATTTGAATGCAGCACTTCGAAGGATATGCAAATCATCAGAATTTATCATTCACGTTGCGCGGGTTTGAATTGAGATCATGATCTTTGTTTAATTGTGCAGCTTTACACTGAATGCATTAATGCAGGCTAAACAAGCAGTGACAGAAAACACCTTTAATTAATACGCTAAGAAAACATTTAGGTAGTTCCCACCACCACAACCTCTTCCCTGGAAAACATAATGATGATGGAAGCCAAAATGCTTTCATACA
Organism: Danio aesculapii; assembly: GCF_903798145.1. Taxonomy (NCBI): domain Eukaryota; kingdom Metazoa; phylum Chordata; class Actinopteri; order Cypriniformes; family Danionidae; genus Danio; species Danio aesculapii. The sequence continues at coordinate 36,595,918 of NC_079445.1, read as the reverse complement.
CGTGATTTGAATGATCTCTCTGCAAATGTTATAAATGTTGAGTTAACCTACAAGCTCAAAGTTATTATTCTGCGGGTCACGTGTGTTCAGAACTGTAGGTTGTTATCCGTACGGACCACGGATCAACCGTGATTGGTTACACCCCTAATGGTTTCTGAAAACGTGAGGTAAAATGCACTGCACTTCTTGACTTTTAAAAAACATATATATACTGTAATATCAGTTTTTAATGTCTTTTTAAATTTAATGAATACATTTTATTTCTCTAGTAAATGGCATTTGTAATTATATGTAGAGTTCTTTATATATGTTTATAAGGCTCCGGGCATACATGATTATTACATATGTGTGGTAAAATTTGTTCTGGATTATTTTTATTTTTTTTTTTAGCAGATTTAGAATACATTTTTAAAGTGTTTATGAATCATGATTTATTCATGAAAACATCCATACACATACATTTGTGCATATGCACGATTCGTGAATGAGACCCAAATGTTTTGTAGCAATTTAGTAAGTTCTGTATCACTTTAGGACACACACACACACACACACAGTTAGTGACAGTATGAGAGAGCTAACAGACTAACAGATTGAATAAGGTGTGTGTGATTTTTAAAGGAGGGTCCGTGTGTTCACACTCAGCGTGTTGGAGTGACAAACATGTCAACAGTGCAGCATTTTTTTTTCTGCTTATGTTAGTGCTTCTGAGATGAAGGGATGTTTTGTGTGTCTATTAGATGACCGTTCACTTAGCGTTTATCTGCCTCCTGCTCTTCCTGTCAGCGTGGCATTTTTGGAAGTAGAGATAGACAGTCTAGATAAAGGGGAAATAGAGGGATGACAGCGGCGTGAAGGAGAGAGGGATAAAGATGAAGCGATTGATACTGTCGGAGAAAGAGAACAAAGTGTCCTTCAAGCTGAAGCTGCAGGGAAATAACATTTCCCTACTCTCAAAACTAATACAAATGTATTTTGTTATTGGTTTATACAGTACCTGCATTTACACTCACTGGCCACTTTATTAGGTACACCTGTCCAACTTCTCGTTAACGCAAATTTCTAATCAGCAAATCACATGGCAGCAACTCAATGCATTTAGGCATGTAGACATAGTCAAGACGATCTGCTGCAGTTCAAACTGAGCATCAGAATGGGGAAGAAAGATGATTTAAGTGAGTTTGAACGTGGCATGGTTGTTGGTGCCAGATGGGCTGGTCTGAGTATTTCAGAAACTGCTGATCTACTGAGATTTTCACGCACAACCATTTCTAGGGTTTACAGAGAATGGTCTGGAAAAAAAAAAATTTCCAGTGAGTGGCAGTTTTGTGGGCGCAAATGCCTTGTTGATGCCAGAGGTCAGAGGAGAATGTCCAGACTGGTTTGAGCTGATAGAAAGGCAACAGTAACTCCGATAACCACTCATTACAACTGAGGTATGCATAAAAGCACCTCTGAACCACTTTGAAGGCAAAAGGGCATCCAACCCGGTACTAGTAAGGTGTACTAATAAAGTGGCGGGTGAGTGTATGTCAACAATATTAATACTATTAAAATATAAGCATTTAGGAAGAGTTTTAAGCCTTTATGCATTCTGCAGAACATAGTGTTGACTGGCAGGGTTTTTATAATGGGCTAGAACCATTTTCTAATTGACAGGTTGAATCGTAACCCTAACTTCAATGTGATAATTCACCCAAAAATGAAAATCACCAAATCATTTATTTTCCTTTTATGCAATTTTAAACCTTTATGAGTTTCTTTCTTCTTTTGAACACACAAGATATTTTAAAGAATGCTGTTTGGGACCCATTTACTTCTATAATATTTTTTCCTTCTATGGAAGTCGATGGGCAACCAGCATTTTTCTAAATATCTTCTTTAGTGTTCAACAAAGGAGAGAATTTCAAACAGGTTTTGATTAAGTGAATGATGAATAAATGATGGTTGAACCCTCACATAACTTTATCGGTTACCATAAATATTTTGCACTTGATGTACTAGAATGGGCGTCATGGTGGCGCAGTAAGTAACATAATCGCCTCAAAGCAAGAAGGTTGCTGGTTCGAGTCCTGGCTGGGCCAGTTGGCGTTTCTGTGTGGAGTTTGCATGTTCTCCCTGTGTTTGCGTGGGTTTCCCCCACAGTCCAAAGACATGGTAATTGAATAAACTAAATTGGCCGTGGTGTATGCAAGAGTGTATGGGTGTTTTTCAGTGTTGGGTTGTGGCTGAAAGGGCTTCTGCTGTGGCGACCCCTGATTAATAAAGGGACTATGCCACAAAGAAAGTGAATGAATGAATGAATGAATGAATGAATGTACTAGAATGTAAATAGTTAACTTTAAACCTACCATTTATTGCAAAGAACAACAGATTATTAAAACAAACTAAAATGAAAATTTAAACCAATTCAAACTATTCTTAAGTGTTTCAATATTTATTCGGTGATGGGAAAAATATCATATAGTATTTTCATTTGAACTATAGACCATTTCAATGTGGTGATGTCATTGTCCCATGAGTTTCCTGCTTGTCGTCAAACTATTTCATAACTGTAATAAGAGGCAATTCAGTCATAACTTAAAGGGCACCTAATTTACCCCTTTTTAAAGATTTAGGACAAGCCTTTGTGTCTCTAGAATGTGTCTGTAAAGTTTCAGCTCAAAACACCCATCAGATTATTTATTATACCTTTCAGAATATTGGAATTTTCTGCTCTAAACACAATTTAGCTGCTTTTTTTTTGCCCACATTGGCCACCCAATCAGAATCTTGGCCCACCCTGGCCCTACATCAGATAACGATTTTTTTTTTTTTTTTTTTTTTTTTTTTTTTTTACGATGCGTTTCATAACTGAGAAAGCAGCATAAGATGTGACCCTGAGCTTCAAAAACCATGTTTGGGCAAGCCAGACTCATTTACAATCTTGATTAAAGTATTCCGTTTTAATAATTTTAAACCATTCAGGCTGCAACAGATGAAAGCGAAACCAATTCTGCATAGAGCGCAGGTTTCTGTGCGCATCACGCATCTGAGCACGCATTACCAAACACACTTCCCTTATGTCAGTTCATGCAGTCGTAGCCTACTTCATACAATAGAATGTCTTAAAGAACACAAACAGTTCAGCAGCACTGAGTGGGATAGTCGGGAGATGTATTGGGCCCGCTTAAACATTATAGCATTTTTCTCACGGAAAGAGAGCAAATATTATCTGTTAATGATGCACAGAAACAGACAAATCACAGGCAGTTTCAGTAGTGAAGTTTGTGCAAAGTGCAACATACAAAACTCAAACATGAGTGCAAAGAACATTTGTTGTAGTTTAAGTCAAAATATCAATATTTTGACACACATCCACACATAATCTTGCTTTCGCTTTGCTCTCTCTAAACGTGCTCTCTTCTCTTGACGCACGCTGCTGCGTGTCCCTCGTCTGAATAAACAATATCAAGAGGTTAGTAACTGAACTCATTTCGATATCACTGACTCGAATAATTAAATACGAAAGCCGTGTAACGTGGTCCCTAAATGTACCTGCAACTATAGAATCACCCATATAGTTCATCGAGAGCAACATGTTTTTGTGGAGTTTACTTGGCAAACATCACTTAAGCAAGCAAACACTGAGATAAATATAGTCTGCAGTACAAATAATAGTTTTAAAATAAAAGTTAGTTTGCTTTTATAAAAATGACAGAAAACATTTAAAAAGATAAATATATTAATTTTAAAATGCTATAAATAATTTTATTCCCTTTTTTTGGGGCCCGAAATGTCACTTGGCCCACCCAAATGTTCCAAGCTGGAGCCGGGCCTGCCTGTGCCTTTATTGCTAGTTCTCCCTGCCCACAGTTCCTACGTGCTTGTCAGAGTGTGCCTCAATCTCCGGCAGCATCCGATAAACAGCACAGTGACAGACTCTGTGAGATATAATATAGTAAGAGCCCAGCAAGCATTTTTTTTTTTTTTTTTTTTTTTTTTTTTTTTTTAAAGACATCTAATAGATGTAGAATAGCCATTTAAACATAATCGTCTTGGCTAAAACAAGGCAAAATTTTGTCTGTCAGTGAGAATCTAATAGATGTCTAAGAATAGCCATAAAACAGACTAGTCATCAAATAAACAGAAATGAATGACTACACATATAAAGTCTGTCTAATCGATTTATTTGATAACTAGTCTAGTTTTGGACTATTCTTAAATGTCTATTAGATTTTCACTGACAGCCCAGGTTTAGCCTTGTTTTAGCCAAACTGTCTACGTTTAGTTGTTTATTAGACTGCTGTTAAACACAAAATTGTTTTCTGGGAGCTTTCCCAATGATAATGTGATGTATTTGTTGTGGAGTTAATTCTGCAACGATGAACCGCACATAATGTCGTTACAAAATTCAAGCACACACGCACACGTTAATATCCACTGCTGTATGGATATCGGTTATGTTATCATACAAAATACACCTGATTTAACGTCCACAAACTAGGCTTGAAGCGTCGTCTTTTTTAATTGTGATAAAGACTGTAAAATCGTTGTGATTTTATTACAAACATGCACGTTTTTATAAAGGATTTAAACTTGTAAAACTCATTCTTGATCAAATTTGATAATGATTTATGATCACAGTGAGCTGAACAGATCTTTTAATCCCAGTTGCTTTGTGCACATCCTGTCTTGTTGATATGATTATACGCTTTACTATGGAGACATAGTTAATACACAACTGTCAATCAATTTGGTGGGTGGGGAAACTGAACTCAATCACGTTGCAGTACTGACCGAATAAGCTATGCTGCCCACCCCAAAAAAAAATAAAACGCATGCACAACATGGGATTATTAATTCCCATAAATAATAATAAATAGTACTCTTTGATTGCAATGTAAATCAGACAAAATCTAAATGCAAATGATCCCGAGAGATGCATTTTAAAGGGCCCAAATTAAACGTACTGTATGCTGAAGTGCAATCACTCTTTTGATATTAAATGTATAAAATGTAGGGTGCTAGAATTGCCCCTAGTCTCCCATATGTTACAACACACAAACACACATGCACACAAAGGCCATTTAAAGCACATTTCAGTGCAATATGCCACTTTGAGAACTCATTTTGAAGCTGTTTCGTGGACAGCATCTTTCACCAGGGAACAGATGTTGAATGCTTAAATCCGAGTAGCGAGGTCAAGTTTCACACCACTTCAGCAAAACACAGCTATTCCTTCAGCATGACAACTAAAACATCACTTAAAATCACAGGCGCTGGCTGTCTGCTCAGAAATGTGTAGCTGACGCAGCGCTGAAACGTGACATTTATTTGATGAAACATTGCAATTTTACTCAATCTTCAAAAAGAGATGATTGCGCATATTATTAATTAAATGGTCAGTCATTTTTGACTTTCCAGCTGCAGTGAAACGTCCCTGCCAATTTCAAAGCGCAGCGCAGACATCTGCTCGGAGACAATCAGAAGTACTTCAAAAATCAAGGACGGGGAGAAAAAAAAAAAAAATCTGTTTTTGTTGTGTTCACATCTGTTCTCTGCACTTTGTGTCACTACAGGCACACTGCTGGCAGACTTCTGCTCATTAAAAGTGGAAAATAATTTCACACAAAAAAGTGTCATGTTTCAGGAATACTTTAGTGTACTGGCTCTGGACATTAATAAATCTTAAGGATGTTTAAATTGGTACAGATAAAACTGAAATAAATAGGTGAAAGAGCATAAAAAGTCAAATCAGCATTATTACTTTGACTTTTACTGTTAATAATGGCATCAAATCTGAAGTGTTTATCTGTGAAAATGACATGGAATGTAACAAGTTATTCTGAATGAAAGAATCTCATGGCGAGGCGCCAAACCAAAATTCATTCCCGCAACGGCTACATAACAGCTTCTCATTCAGAACCTTCAGCAGTTGCAGTGTTTTTTTTTTTTTTTTTTTTTTTTTTTTTTTTTTTTTAAATAGCAGGTTATAATCGAACTAAAATGTATTAAAATTTGAGTTAATTATAACAGGCTTGTTATACTTTTCTGTAATCATAGTAGTGCTGTGCGTTATTTGTTTAACCCTTTAAGTTTACATGCTGACTGAACGATGTGTTAGGCCAGCAAACATGACATAGCTTTCAGTTATGATGAACATAGTTTCCATAATTATACTTTATAGATAAAGGTCTATGGTTCTGCAACAAAAATTGGCAACAAAGTGTGTAATACAAGTATTAAGGTATTACAAATACAATTTCAAAGGCCTCATCTTTCCATTTAGTCATAAGCTTTTCATTTCAGAATTAGTGATTCATGGAATCAAAAATAATGTACATATGCATTGCTATATAATCCTATTAACTTCTGTTATTTGAAAGAAATCAAATTGGCCATTAATTCATTAAACTTATTCTTTCTAGTTACAGTGCATCCGAAAAGTATTCCTAGCGCTTCACTTTTTCCACATTCCAAAATGGATTTATTTCCTCAACATTCTACACACAATACCCCATAATGACAATGTGAAATTTTTTTTTATTAAAAAATTTAAAACCTGAAAAATCACATGTACATCAGTATTCACAGCCTTTGCTCAATACTTTGCTGATGCGCCTCTGGTGGCAATTACAGCCTCAAGTCTTTTTGAATATGACGCCACAAGCTTGGCATCTGTCTTTGGGAATTTTAGCCCATTCCTCTTTGCAGTACCTCTCAAGCTTAATCAGGTTGGATGGGAAGCTATTTTTAAATCTCTCCAGAGATGTTCAATAGGATTTAGGTCTGGGGTCTGGCTGGTCCACTCAAGGACATTCACCGAGATGTTGTGAAGCCACTCCATTGATATTTTGGGTGTGTGCTTTGGGTCATTGTCCTGCTAGAAGATGAACAGTCACCTCAGTCTGAGGTCAAGAGCACTCTAAAGCAGGTTTTTATTCAGGATGTCTCTGTACATTGCTGTATTCATCTTTCACTCTATCCTGATTAGTCTTCCAGTTCCTGCAGCTGAAAAACATCCCCACAGCAGGATGCTGCCACCACCATATTTCACTGTAGGGATGGTATTAGCCTGGTGATGAGCGGTACCTGGTAACGCCTGGCATTCACTTCAAAGAGTTAAATTTTAGTCTCATCAGACCAGAGAATTAGGCTTCTTATGGTCCGAGAGTCCTTCCTTTTGGCAAATTCCAGGTGGGGAGTGGATTCCGTCTGGACACTCCACCATACCAGCCTGATTGGTGGATTGCTGCACAGATGGTTGTCCTTCTGTAAGGTTTTCCTCTCTCCACAGAAGAACGCTGGAGCACAGACAGAGTGATCATCGGGTTATTAATCACCTCCCTGATTAAGGCCCTTCTCCCCGATTACTCAGCTTAGATGGCTGGCCAGCTCTAGGAAGAGTCCTGGTGGTTCCAAACATCTTCCACTTATGGATGATGGAGGCCACTGTACTCATTGGAAATTTCAGAGCAGCAGAAATTTTTCTATAAACTTCCTTGTGCCTCGAGACAATTCTGTCTCTGAGGTCTACAGACAATTCCTTTGCCTTCATGCTTGGTTTGTGCTTTGACATGCACTGTCAACCCTGGGACCTTATATGGACAGCTGTACTGTATGACTTTTTTAAAATCATGTCCAATCAACTGAATTTACCAAAGGTGAACTCTGTTATGCTGCTGAAACATCTCAGGAATGATCATGAATACGTATGTACATATGATTTTTCAGGTTGTTTTTTTTTGTTTGTTTTAATAAATTTTGTTACCATTTCAAAAAAATCTTTTCACATTTAATCCATTTTGGAATAAGACTGTAACACAAAATGTGGAAAAAGTGGAGCACATGCACTGTAAAGCATTTTTTTTTTTTTGTTCATTTAATAATTAAGAGAGAATTTAAACACATTTAGAGCCTGTTGACTTTCAATGAATGAAAAAAGACATCCTGATAACAGTTCAGTACTTAAAGTATTTCATAAATTGTAACAGTATTTTGTTGAAACAAAGTCTACAGAGTCAAAAACTTATGAATAAGGAAAGAAATGACATTATTGGCCCCTTATTATCATTTGTACTTTATTCCTAAAATATTTTAGAGACAATATTTCATGCCTATAATCTATAAGGCAATAACATTGAAACATTTATTGTAGGATCAACAAGCTACAAGCACCTAAGAACTAACTTTTCTGTTTAGCAAGCGCTGATTTTGAGCGGCTGCGCGTCCCGCTGGAGGATCAAACGTGTGCTTGAAAAACGAGAGGACAGAAGGAACAAGACATGCTGTAAAACATTAAATTTAGCAGCACTATTTGGACCCAGTAACCCAGCAGGCTTCAAATGCGTCCTTTAATCTTGTGTCTTCTCTGCTTTAATCTTCCTCCTCTATCATATATTACAGTTATTATAATGTGTTTGTTTTCGGGGTAACAGGTGGAACAGGCATCACCAGGACTCACACACACACACACACACACACCGTCCAGGACAGCTGGTGTGGACAACACTTCCCCTCAGGTCACAAACAGCTCACCTGTGTTTCATATTTGCTCCGCGGTACCTCTGGGCTTTGGTTTGACCAGGGCAATATGCCATTAAACACACACACACAGATTGTGTCTCATTATCACCAGAGCAGGTGTAGGTGATCGCACAGTTCAGCCAATATGATACGCACACATCAAATCTCCACAAGTTACTGCTTAATGCATACTAATTTTTTTTTCTGCTAAATTTCAACTAGGGCTACACAATATATCATTTCAGCATCGATATCACCACATCGAGCTCACCCAAATCACCTATAGCACATAACTTTGGACTTGTGGGGGAAACCAAAGCACCCAGAGGAAACCCATGCAAACACGGGGAGGACATGCAAACTCCACACAGAAATGCCAACTGGCCCAGCCGAGGCTTGAACCAGCCACCTTCTTGCTTGATCTACAGGCTCAGTAAAATAATCAAATCGCTCATGGAAAAACTGATGTGAAGACATGGACGCATAAATCCAGCCAACATGTAGTAATTGAGAGATTTTTGTTTACTCTTGTAATATCTTTACTTTTTTGTTCGATTTTGTTCTCTTTGACTCATTAGATGGAAACGCTGCTTTATTCGTACAACTTTTATGCGATTCCGGTTTTGCACTTACAGTTCATTTGCATTTTTGGATGAAAACATGGCTAGTGTTACAGTTTCAAATACATGAGCAAATTGCTTGTCACTTGTTAGTCAGTGTTCAAAGTACAAAACCCAAACATTAACATATCATCACAGCTACATTTTTGCCTTTTTGGTTACACAGATTTCGCTCTGCATGTAAACCTGCTTTCTATTGGCTAATAATACGATAATATGGTGTACCGCGGAACCTAAAAATAGCAACGGTGTCAGTTTCAATACCGTTATTCCATTATAAAAAAAAACAATGCACTTAAATAGGAGAGAATTATTAAATATTATTTATTTAATGCCTAAAAATGCATATGCGTGATTGTCATCACAGGACGGTGTGGGAGAGGGAGAGAGGTGAGGTAAGATGGCGAGTCGTGCACCAAGTGACCTGGTCTCGAAAAAGAACACAACCTCTGCAGTTTGGCAGTATTTCCGGTTTCAACCGAACGAGAAGGGAGATGTGGTAAATACGATCTAGAGGTCTGCATTCCTGCTGCTGTACTGCGGGACACCACCAGATTTGTTGCGGAGCGGGAATAAATTTCCAAATAAAGCGCGGGAGCGGTCGGTAACTCTGGTGTAATTTGAAGGGGAGCGGGCGGTCTAACAATATCGCGCCCGAGCGAGCATGCGCACAGCCACGTGGATGCTGTTTGTGTGTATGTGTGTCAATGAGAGAGAGAGAGAGAGAGCGTGGTGTGTGTGTGTGTGTGTGTGTGTGTGTGAGTGTGAGTGTGAGTGTGAGTGAGAGAGAGAGAGAGAGATATGCTTTGTGTCGCTTAGTGCTGTCTGTGTATTTGCATATATGGTATTCAGTTTCTGAATGGTTTAGGTACAAAAGTTTAGGTACAAGCCAACAGTTTGGTGACTGTCTGCACCTTACGTCATATTTTTTTTTTATTATACACTAATACCAGATAGCGAGGTAAAATAGGGAGGAGGTTTGACGGTATCAAAATTTGGATTACGCTCAAGCCTGGTGTACTGTATATATTAATGTAATGTGTTCTCACATTGTACATTTAAAGCCCATGAATGAGAAATTTTTTAACTTGCATCTCTAAAAACACCCTTTAAATAAAATGGCACTGATGTAAGCTACATGTTTAATTTGCAGGCTAAAAGGTAGTATATTTCAGTATAATAGATGGGCTACTTTTTACTTTGAGCAGTATTTAGACCACATGCAACAGTACACAGTAAGCAGTATAATCTATGAGTTTGTTAAACACTTATTTCTTTCCTAACTGAGTGATTTTAGACTAAAAAGTATCTATTTAAATCAATATACCTGTGATGTCCGTCCTCTCGTCCTCTTCAGGTGCTTTTCCCGGCAACCATCTTTGGGCTTCTCTAACTTCAGGAACATAGAAATCCCCCTGCCGGGCCAGCGGACTCATATAGTGGATCGTTCCCCCTCGATAGATCTCCAGAAATGGATGTGCACACAACTTCCTTTCCTAAGAGACAGATAAAAGGAAGAAACAACTTCTTTCAGCATAACTTTTTTTCAGTCCACAACCTTTTTTTTTATATAAGCAAACTTCAAAAGATGATCTAGGCACATTTCCAAGCTGAAATGCACAAAAAGTTAAGTATTAGTGAGATTGTAATTTCTTGTTAAAATTATAAAAATAAAAATCAGTGTCGATCGAAAGTTTGGGCACCCCAGGTAAAGCTTTGTATTAATGTGCATAAAGAAGCCAAGGAAAGATGAAAAAATCTTCAAAAGGCATCAAATTACAGATTAGACGTTCTTATAATATGTCAAAGTTCGATTTTATTTTCATCATTTACACATTCGAAATAACTGAAAAAAAAATAAATGGTGTCTGCCCACTTTGGAAAGTTAAGACCTGACAGTTTCATGGATTGTTTTTAATCATCGTCTAAAAAATACCAGGGGCCTCATGTATCAACGCTGTTTATGCACAATTTTGCATACGCCAGATTCCACGCTCCCATTTGGATTTAATAACGATTAAGTTAACGTGAGTGTGCGTTGGTCCACGCCAACTTCATGTCTGGCGTACGTGCATTTCTTGTGTGTGTTTGTTTTATTTCCATTGGCGACTCCTCGAGGCAATCATGTTAAATTGCACACTAACTATTTTTGAGCCATGCAATGCCAGCTGTATAGTATGGGATCATCTGCATGTCTAGCAGGTATATAAGGTTTCCATACCATGCTGTTGAACCGCGGTAAAGTTAGTTTGACGTCTGACATTCATTAGACATTAGATTTCAAACCATTTAAATTCTTTGCTCCTGTTATAGTTTGAGCCAAAAATAGGTCAGATAGGCATAAATATGACCTTTATGTTGCACAAAGCTTAATTTCTCGTTTGAAAAAAATTTACCATAAGAATGGTTAAACAATTCAACCATATGAAATTATACAATAAAACCAGTACCAAAATGTTCAGAAAAACACCCTGTCTATTGCACAAGACTGTTTTTGGAATTAGCAGTTTATTTATTTTATAATATTTTTAAAATCTTTTAATGTAAAAATTGTAAAAGTCAATTAAACTCTGACTCAACTCTCTCCTCAAAGGGTGTTAGTTCAGCATCCCATATTCCGCGTACGCAGTGCTTTAATACATCTGAATTTTTTACTGTGTACACACATTTACAGCTTTGTGCGTATGCAATGTTTTAGTGTGAATTCAATGCAAGTCTTTGTACATGAGGCCCCTGGTGATGTCAATCTCAAAGGTTTTATATGCCCAGACTCATCTGACCTTGCCCCAACAATCAGCACCATGGGTTCTTCTAAGCAGGTGTGTAGAAAACTGAAAATAGTTGACTCTTACAAAGCAGGAGAAGGCTATATGAAGATTGCCATTTCTTAATTACATTCCGAACAGGGGATATTGGCATCTGAAAACGCGTTGCAGTCATCAGGAAAAGTGGAAGTTAAAGCAAGATCTGGAACACGAAGAAAAATATCAGACAGAACAGCTCGCAGAATTGAGAGAAAAGCAAGTCAAAACCCACATTTAACTGCACGATCCTTCCAGAAAGATCTGGCGGACACTGGAGCTGTGGTACACTATTCCACTATAAAGAGATACTTGTACAAATATGGCCTTCATGGAAGTCCTCAAAAGAAAACCTCTTCTGTGTCCTCACCACAAAAATCAGCGTTTGAACTTTGCAAATGAACATAAAGACAAGCCTGATGCATTTTGGAAACAAGTTCTGTGGACCGATGAGGTTAAAATACAACTTGTTGGCCGGAATGAGCAAAGGTACGTTTGGAGAAGAAAGGGCACAAAATTTAATGAAAAGAACCTCTGTCCAACTGTTATGCATGGGGGGTGGATCAATCATGCTTTGGGGTTGTATTGCCCATATTATGAGTAGAAGGAAAAATGGATTCAATAAAATTTCAGCAAATTTTGAATGGTAACTTGATGCCATCTGTGAAAAAGCTAAAGCAAAAGAGAGGATGGCTTCTACAAATGGATAATGATCCTAAACACACCTCAAAATCCACAGTGGATTATATCAAGAGACATAAACTGAAGGTTTTGCCATGGCCTTTACAATCTCCTGACCTCAACATACTTGAAAATCTATGGATAGACCTCAAAAGAGCAGTGCGTGACAGACAGCCCAGAAGTCTCAAAGAACTGGAAGACTTTAAGGATGAATGGGCAAAGATACCTCAAACAATAATTGAAAGACTCTTTGCTGGCTACAAAAAGCGTTTATAAGCTGTGATACTTGCCAAAGGGGGCAGTACAAGATATTAACTCTGCAGGGTGCACATTTTTGCAGATGCAATTTTTAATTTAGTTTTTTCAGTTATTTTGAAAGTGTAAATGATGGAAATAAAATCTAACTTTTTTTACAAGAATGTCTAATCTGTAATTTGATGCCTTTTTGGAGAGTTTTTTTTAATTAATTTATTTATTTTTATTTTATTTAAATTTTTTTTTTCATTTTTCCTTGGCTTTATGCACATTAATAATTTTTTTTTTTTACCTGGGGTGCCCAAACTTTTGATCCCCACTGTAGTACTTAATTTCAGTGGACTGATGCATTATTCATAGAGTAAAGATATTTATCAGGCTACATAAATATTTTAAATTATGATCTATTGAACCCTAAATGGCGACGCAGTGGCGCAGTAGGTAGTGCTGTCGCCTAACAGCAAGAAGGTTGCTGGTTCGAGCCTCGGCTTTGTCAGTTGGCGTTTCTGTGTGGAGTTTGCATGTTCTCCCTGCATTCGCATGGGTTTCCTCCGGGTGCTCCGGTTTCCCCCCCCACAGTCCAAAGACATGCGTTACAGGTGAATTGGGTAGGCTAAATTGACCTTAGTGTATGAATGTGGGTGGATGTTTCCCAGACATGGGTTACGGCCGGAAGCGCATGCGCTGTGTAAATACCTGCTAGATAAGTTGGCGGTTCATTCCGCTGTGGCGACCCCGGATTAATAAAGGGACTAAGCCAAAAAGAATGAATGAATGAACCCTAAATTCATCAAAGAATCCTGAAAAAGTATAAATTTCCACAAATATTCGTTTCAAGTCTGATGATAAATAAAATATGAATTCTTTGAGCACCGCATCGGCATATTATAATTATTAGACCCTAAAGAGCTGAGTAAAGATGCTGAAAATCCTAAAGTTCATATTGGTATCTATTCTGCCAATGTTTGAGTGGCTGAATATTATTAATGATCTCATATTGTCATGTTATACCTACATACATTTTTCTAAGAATTTCAAACCCTAAAGCTTGATAAATATTTGGAAATGCTCATTAGTATGCAGCATTGACGCTGACTTAAAAAGAAATCTGTAGCACTTGAGGCGATAGGTTAACATCATTTCACTGGTATTGTGGTGGCTACATTTTCTCCTGGAGCATCTGACTTGAACAGAAAAAGATTGGTGGAGAAAGAGTTAGAGAGAGAGAGAGAGAGAGAGAGAGCAAAGCAAAAGTTGAAAAGCTAAGAACAGGTTTTCCAGAGACAGTAAGATTAGAGAGATGTGTCCACCCACTGACACTTCCTCTTCCTCTACTGTTTTTCCTGCACTGCTCACTGGTTTTAACACTGATGAGGGCTGAACCACTGTAATGCCCGCTTCATTCATTCCTTGCACACAATTCTGGACATATATTTGCTTTTTTTTGTGTATTTTTCTAGCCATTGATTGGAGTATTTGGAATAATTGATTTGAGCATTTAGAATTCAAATGGTCTTGCCAGAGTCCAGAGTTAACACTGATTCAAAAGCAAATCTCTAAACATGCATCGTGCTCTGACTGGATCATTTGAATCAGTCGATCATAAATTAGAGTACACATGAAATCAAATCTAACCATATTGATTTTGTTAGCTCACATTGCTAGTTTTAGTGATGAACAATTCATCTGTGCACATCATTAAGAAAAAAAAATGGTTTGCCATTGTAATTTAAAATTGAAGTCTGAAAATGCACTTCCTGTTTGTTTTCAGTTAAATTCGCAGATTACTTCTGTCTTGAGGTAATGGGCATGGCTAACATACTTAATCACACTGCCTCCAATGGTGAAATGGTGAGGAGGTGTTTGTTGGGTTGTAAAAAATGAAATGTCTACTTTACTATATCCAAACAGCTTGCAGTAGGAAAAAAACAAGCCACGCCCACTGTTGTCTCTTAATATTCTGTTTCTCTAGGAACTGCGTCACAATACGAAAAAAAAAAACAAAACGTTGCAGCTTCCGGTTCATGCGGAGTTTAAAGTTGACAATTCACTGAATCTGCTAGTTGATTCAAATAATCTGGTCCGAGTGAGTCACCAGTTAATGATTCTCTTATTCAAGTGATCTGGTCAGAGTAGGTCTCCCAATTATTGATTCACTGAATTAACTGACTTGTCAAAGTAATTTGTTAGTTAACCATTTACTGATTCAAGTACTGGGGTGCAGCTGGAAGGGCATCCGCTGTGTAAAACCTATGCTGGATAAATTGGCGCTTCATTCCACTGTGGTGACCCCAGATTAATAAAGGGACTAAGCCGAAAAGAAAATGAATGAATGAATGAATGAATGATTCAAATAATCTGGTCTAAGCAATTCAATGATTCAAAAGATTCACTAGTTCAAACTAATTGCTCTGAGCTAATTAAGTTAACGGTTCACAGACTCAAATTTATTTTCTATTAAAAGTGAGTCTCCATTAACAGCTAATTGATTCAATTAATCTGAAGAACGTTAGTGACTCCAGTTAACGATTCACTGTAGAGCAGCACGATATTGGAAAAATCTGACATTGCCATTTATTTTTCTGAAATATACATTGCGATATGAATACAATTTCAGCAGATGACTTGAAAAGCTCTATTTGAAATGAAATTATTAATTTTTTAATGATTGGGAGTCAAATATAATTAATTGCAAGCATAAATAAGCAGTGCTTTATGGTTTTCCATAGAGTCAAAAAGTAGTCAGATTAGGGCTGGGCGATATTGCAAAAAAATTATCATAATATCATGTTTCATATCATTCGATATAGATAAAATCAAAGATATTTAAACGAAATATCTGATCTCTTTATAATAAAATAAACATAACCGTTAAACTCTTAAACTTGATAGATAAAATGTTACAATGTGTGAGCAACTAAGGTAGATCAACATTTGTAAGGTGTGAATAATAATGATACAGTAAACCTCAAACTGTGTAAACAAAAAGTATGACAATCATATCTGAGTCTGGGCGGCGCAATAAGTAGTGCTGTTGCAAGAAGGTCGTTGGTTCGAGCCTCAGCTGGGTCAGTTAGTGTTTCTATGTGGAGTTTGCATGTTCTCCCTGCATTTGTGTGGGTTTCCTCCGGGTGCTCCGGTTTCCCCCACAGTCCAAAGACATGCGGTACAGGTGAATTGGGTAGGCTAAATTGTCCGTAGTGAATGTATGTGTGGATGTTTCCCAGAGATGGGTTGCAGCTGGAAGGGGAACTGCTGCGTAAAACATGATGTGCTGGATAAGTTGGCAGTTCATTCCGCTCTGGCGATCCCGGATTAATAAAGGGACTAAAAGAAAATGTAAACATCAAGTAAAGGAACCAGCTCATATACATACTGAACATTGACAATTGTGAAGTTGGATGATTATATTATTGCCCCTATGCTAAAAACTCTTTCAGATGAGGTGCTAGTGGCTTGGATGCACACAAAAAAAAAAAGAAACCGAAAAGCCACTCTGGGGATATCCTTGCATCCTTTTTATTTACATTCTCCTCACTGCTGCTTGCCACCGCGCTCATTTTCGCATGTGTTGTTGTTCTGGCCTGAAGTGGTAAGCGTGAGTGCGTGGTTTCCTTGACCATTACAATGGGCTTTGAACTCTCGTTCCCCTGGCGTATTTCCTAAGTGACCATCAAGCTTTTCTCAGAGGATTTGGAGTTTATGGAGAAAGTTTATGGAGAAAATTTAAGAAGCACTGCAGTGTTTGGGTGCACTGTGTTTGTCTGAGATAATTAGTCTGCCGTTATTACTGAAATGTTTATATTCCATACAAAGTGTGAAGCAGATTGGTTAGTTCTACTTAGATGAATCACGGTGCGCTTGCAGCATTTGGAAATGTTCCGATGTTTTTCAACTAGGTGTACCTGGAAATGAGTCACATGTGCACAACAATTAAAATTAATCAGTTTAGATAGTATTTGGTCCCTCTCTAAATTGAGTTAGTTACTCAAGTTAATGAGAATGAAAGGGTTGATTGAGGACTGATGATGAACACCTGCTGTTATTAGCAGAAACACAGAACATAAAACTACAACTAGCTTCAGTCACAGACTTAGATGAAATCAGCTGAAATATAATACATTAAATCTCTCAATCTCAGCAGGGGATCAACTTGATCAATAAACAACTCGACAAACAGACACTTTACTTATTACCAACCTGTTTGCTTTTTATTTAAAGAGAGACCAAATACTCCCTGAACTGAGTACATTTTACTCAGTTAATTTTACTTACAGGATTTTACTGTGTAAAATAACACTGTAGTCCTGATTGCTGATCAACTGTAATCCCAAATCAACATTACAGATACTGCGATGTGACTATTGCGAATGCACACATTGTGATATTGATGCTGAAACTATATATTGTGCAGCCCTTAATATAAATCAAATTCTCAATTTAATGATTTACCAATTCAAAAATATTAAATGATTCGGTCCGAGTGTGTCTGTAGTCAATGATTCACTGAATTCTCAAGTCCGGTTTTAAATGTGCCACAATCAGGAGATCCAGTTGATTCCTAATCAGTGAATCTGTACTTAAACTCGAGCTCTTGCTTTTGTGTATTTTGTCCACCAAAGCTGAACACAGTTTTCATAAAAGCTTGCTTCCTTTCAGTGGATTTTAAGGAGCCCCCAACAGAGCTGTTAAACCTCCTATTGAGACAAATCTGTCTTGTGATCTTTTCATTAAAATCTTATGAGCGCTAAATCACACTAATTGAAACAAGCACTTTTTAACCAGCAAAAAAAAACCCCAGAAAAAACAAAAAGAGGCTCAGCTGTGGATGACAAAGATGAGTGTTTGAGTGGTTGCTATGAATACAAGCACCAGCAAATGCAAAGATGCAAAATATGAGCATCAAAGACAAGCTAAATGCATCATTTTGATAACCACATTCAATCTAGACCATTGAAAGAGCAATTTCTGCATCCAGACTAGAGCCAGCGTGTGTTGCTTTTACTTCAGGCAGGGTGTAGTTAACAGTAGTCAAATGTTACATCAATATTCATTAGGCTGATGAATATTTTAAAGTCAAGTGTTGAATATGCAAATCACAAACCGTTTTATGTAAGCGAATGAAGTCAAACAACAAGATGAACGATCACCAGGTTGGACCGAAATCATATTTGGATAAATTAAGTTTGTTAAAATAATCACATCTGTAGTAGTCAGACAACGGCTTCCCCTCTTCTAAAAAAAGACCCCCTGATGTTGGTTGTCTGCATGTGGGACATTTCTGTTCTCCAGATTTTACTGAATATCTCTCACCATCTGTTTCTCATAGACAAAGGCTTTCAGTAGCTGTATGTCAGTCAGTCGGTATTATGATACAGTATTTTGTGAACTTGTAGTTTGGAATAATTATAGTTAATAATTTATTATTATTATTATTATTATTATTATTATCAATAATTATAAATTTATAATAATTGTTGTTGTTGTTGCTGCTGCTGCTGTTGTTGTTGTTGTTGTTAAGATATGTTTCAATATTTCAAAAGTCTCTTGCTTACCAAATATTAATTTATTGAATGAAACGGATAAAAAAATATTGCAAAAATAATGGCACTTTTCTATTTCAATAAATAAAATATGATTTACTCCTCAATAAAAAAAAATTAAAAACAGCATTCGGCATTCATGTGGATTCAAATGTTTTTTATTTGAAATGTTTTTTAAACATCACCTTTGATCAATTTATTGCATCTTAATACAATGTGATTATTTAAATTAAGCATTAATGTTTTCAAAAAAATATTAAGGAACAAAATTAAGGTTTTTTTTTTTTATATAATTTTTCTGGGTTTTCACCTTTTAATGTTTGGGACAGTAGAGCGTATTTGACAGGAAAGTGTGGGAGAGGGGAAGGATCGGCATAGGACCTCGAGGCAGGAATCGAACTCAAGTGCCATGTGTTGATGCACAAACCACTACACCATTGGCGCTGACAATATTGAGTTTTCATATTAATTCTGATGATATTTTCTTTTTTTTCTGATAATATGGATAATGCAACACTGACAACGATATTTGAGCGAATCAACTTTTGAATTATTTTTGAAGTGAACTAATGTTATATACAGTTATTTATATAGTAATAAGCAGTGTTGGGGAAAGTTACTTTTGAAAGTAATGCATTACAATATTGAGTTACTCCCCAAAAAAGTAACTAGTTATGCATTAAAGTAATGAAAGTAATGCATTAAGTTACTTTTTTTTTGTAGTTACTTTTTCATACCTGCCCAAGGCTTGATCTCTTTCATAATATTCAGGGTATGTTTCTTTTTTAAATAGAGAAGCTCTGCATTCAATGGCACACTGTATAACCAACACCTTCATTTACCTTAAAAAAAAAGTAATAAAAAAGTTAAAATGTTTTTTTTTTTTTTTTTTTTTTTAAATCTAAATCAAATATGACAAATTTTCGAAGTAATACATTACTTGTTACTTAGAAAAGTAATATTATTACATAACTCGTGTTACTTGTAATCGTTACCTCCAACACTGGTAATAATAATTCACAGCATTTGTTTTTACCATATTTTTAATCAAACAAATGAAGCTTTGGTGAGATTAAAGACATCTTTTAAAAAATAAATATAAATGGTTATTCCAAACCTGCCAGTATACTGTAGAAAAAAACTCACTGACAAAACCACAAAACACACACTTTAATCTCTCTGACACTTCCAGTTTTTGCACATTTGCACCAGACATGTTATTACAATCACTCCATATTAATTAAAAAAAAACTGCATTTAAGAAGTGTGCTACACACAGGTGAGTGGCTGTGACAAACCACCCGTAGAAACACTTCTCTCTATTAAAAAAAAAAAACTACTCCTTCCTTACTCTAGCACTTAATTCTCTAAACACTGACAATTTTTGTATAATTAGCACTTCTTGTATGTATTGCCTCTTCTTGTTGAATTGCTGCTTGCCTCCTCAATTGTACGTTGACAAAAGCAACTGCTTAAACAATACGTATTTATTTTCCTCAAAGTCTTGCCTTGCCTTTCAGCAAAGATTTCACTTATTTGACTAAACTCACAAATAAATTTAAAGTCTAAAAAAGCAGAAGTCCTGAGAAGATCCGAACCCTTGATCTCCCCCGTCAAACTCTTATAAGTCTAATTCTGACAGATGATTGACACGCGCTGAAGCTGCCATGAACAAAGCTGGAGGACTGAGGCCGTGAACAGGGACCGCAGACAGAAGGGACTGGAAGCCGGGGAATTATGTAACGCTATTAATATCCCAGTATGATAAACAATGTATCAGTGCCATACTGTTTGAGATCCGCTCTCCCTGAAGACCTAAAAGTGCACAGATTAGCAAAGTTAAACAATGTCTGTTGATTCATCGATTCAAAGTCTTGGGTTCAAAATTGGAGCCAATTGTTGGAGCAGAGATCTCCGATGAAAGAAAGCACAGCTAATTTATCTTTATTACAGTAGAAGTTTGCTATTTATGTTAGTATAAGTTAAAATGCTGAGGCAAAATCTAAGCGCTTTCTCTTGTGGGATTTTGGTAATTGGTTTATGGCTGAACTATTGATTCTAGATAATCAAGCAGCTCGCGGTCCCATGTGAATCACACTCAAAATAAACCTGAAGGGCAAGAAGTTTCATACACACCCTCATAATCATTATCTTCAGGTCAATATTCTCTCATGTCTTATCTGTCTAAATCAGTCATTTATTCATATGTTATATTTAATTATGAATAGCAGCCCTACAGACTTCCTCTTTTTTTGGAGAGCCTTGCTATTGCATTTTCACTTCTCATAATACAGATTTAGTTTCTTAAAGGGACAGTGCACTCAAATTAAATTTATGCTGTCATTTAATCACGCTAGTTTCAAACATGTTTGAGTTTCTTTCTTCTGTTGAACACAAAGGAAGACATTCTGAAGAATGCTGAAAACCGGTTACCATTGACTTCCATTTTTTTTCCCTACTACACTACCTGACAAAAGTCTTGTCATCTATCTAAGTTGTAAGAGCAACAAATAATAACTTGACTTCTAATTGATCATTTGGAAAAGTGGCAGAAGGTAGATTTTTCCGATCAATCATCCGTTGAACAGCATCCGAATCATCTCAAATACTGCAGCAGACCTGTTCTGAATCTGCATGGACCCAAGATTCTCACAGAATTAGTCAAGTTTAGTCATGGAAAAATCATGGTTTGGAGTTACATGCAGTATGGAGACGTGCGAAAAATCTGCAGAGTGAATGGCAACATCAACAGCCTGAGGTATCAAGACATTTGTGCTGCCCATTATATTACAAACCACAGGAGAGGGCAGATTCTTCAGCAGGATAGCGCTCCTTCTCATACTTCAGCCTCCAATGGGCATGTTTGGGGTAAGATGGAAGAGGCTTTGAAGATGAATCCAAAGAATCTTGATGAACTCTGGGAGTTCAGATGTATGGATGCAGTCCTCCAAGCTCATGGGAGTCATACACAATATTCATTCTTTTTCCACTGCACCATGACTTTATATTCTATACTGTACATTATTTCTGTTAAGTGACAGGACTTTTGTCTTAGCAAAGTCAGACCTTACTGTACTAATTAAATAAATAAAAATTAAGGCATGATCATATTTTGTATAAAATAAGCGTAATCTAGAGGCCTTTGCCTTTCAGTCAAGGCACTTCTGATACCGAATGATCAACTAGAAGTCAAGTATGTTTGTTGTTCCTAAAACTTGGATAGGCGACAAGACTTTTGTCAGGTAGTGTATATAAGTCAATGATTACAGGTTTTTAGCTTTCTTTAGAATATCTTTTTATGTGTTCAACAGTAGAAAGAACTCATAAAGGTTTGGAATCACTTGAGAAAGTAAATAGTGAGTAAATGTTCATTTAAAATTTTTTATTTAATCCAAAAATGATAATTCATCATCATTCTATCATCTTACAGTAATTCTCCATTTATTACAAACTTGTTTGAATTTTAAATCCAGTTCCATTCAGAATGGAAAATGGTGGCTGAACTAATAAATGACTAATTCAGCTATTATTATTATTATTATTATTATTATTATTATTAAAAAATTGGATTCAAGTTTGAACCAATTAAAAAATATACAATTAAAGTAATATCTTGACGAGAGAAATTGAGTGACTATATTGTGAAAGTATTTAAATAATAATATTTAGTTAAAGATATGAAATCATTAACAACATACTCCTTATCTGCATTAACAAGTGTGTTCATTAGATTTAAAAACAGTGTCAAAATGTGCAGTTATAACATTTATTGACTGAATTATGTCAAGTTTCTTTCAAAATCTAAAAGGGATGTCGAACTGCACAGTTTAGTTCCAACGCAACTGTCCTGTAGGTTTCAAACAAGCATGTAGCACTCAATTAGTATGATCAAGTGTGTTTAATTAGGGTTGGAACTAAATTGTGCAGAGCTGCGTCCCTCCAGGAACTGAGTTTGACATTTGTGCCCTAGAGTTACACTATTGAGTTTTACCATATTTGAATCCATTCAGCCAATGTTCAGGTCTTGACAGAATACGCCAGCTTTAAGTAGGAAAATTATTAACTTTTTTTTTTTTTTTGGTAATTTGTAAGTGAGATGCTAATGGTCTAATCAGATTCAATGATTTATGCTAAGCTAAGCTCAAAGTGGAGTGTTCCTTTAAGAAATAAATAAATGAAAAATGCATCTTGAATGCATCCAGAAATGCTGAAAGCAAACTAGCCATCATATTTTCATTGTTTGTCTTTGATTTATGAAGACAATATTTAACCTCTGAACTTAAATTTTTTTTTAAAATGTTGCAAGCCTAAAACTACTTTGCACACTAAATGAAAGCTAATATTCGAAATGCATAGCGTACTTTAATAGATAAAAGAATAGATTTATATAAGTTTTACACCATGGCGAACTTGAATAACTGTACTTTCAGAAAAAACAAATACTGCTAATGCCATGTCGTCAGTTCCTAAAGTGCAGTGGTACAAAGCAAATGTGATTTAAAGTCGAAGCTCACCATTAAAAATGAACATTCAGTTAGTACTACAAGGTGAATTTTTGAAGAACGTCAATATTTGAAGAACAGACGCTCTTTTTTGGTACATGTAAAATGAGGACCGAATCCGTCAAGCTGCAGAATGACATAAAAAAACAGCATAAAATCATCATAAAACAAGTCCATATTTGAACTATTAAGTCATTTAAACCATTTCTGTTTGATTTTGGCCAGCGCTAAATTTGCATATGCCTTGCATAACTATACTGATTGACATTTCAAGACGAAACGTGGGAAAACTGTGTATGAAAACAATGTAGAAACCCAAATTAATGACACAGGAGAATGTGGGGGAAAAATACATTACAGATGAAAATCTGTAAAAAAAAAAAAAAAAAAGGCTCCTAGAAACTTCAAGAAGAAAAGAAAACAGATGGAGAGGAAAAGAAGAGGGATGGCTGGGTAAGCCAGAGACAAAGATGAAAAGCTGTCAAAGTTTCTCATCCAAATTCAAGAGGAAAGGTTCTATCTGGCGCCGCTGTTCTTCTCCGTATATCCTTTTAATTAATGTTCCCTCATATAGATTCAGCCTCGCTAGACTCGTGGAGATAGAGAGAGAAAAGCAGGGCACGGAAAAAATGTCTTGCACTTTTCGTCTCCTCATCAATAGCGGAGGGTTTGATAAGCGCGGATTGACTTTCTGCTCTATAAAAGGGATATTGAACTCGGCGAGCATTCGGAGTCAGTTTGCAGGATTTCATTCATTCAAAGAATCAGAGAAATAGTGATCTGAATGCAGTGAGAGGGACACGGTCCGACTGAAAATCAAGTGTTAAGTGTGATAATACTTAAATACATGCTGAATGAGACATTTATGAGACACTTGACAGTCTCAGAATACAATACAGCAGGGGTCACCAATCTTGATCCTGGAGGGCCGGTGTCCCTGCAGGGTTGAGCTCCAACTTGCCTCAACACACCTGCCTGGATGTTTCAAGTTTACCTAGTAAGACTTTGATTAGCTTGCTCAGGTGTGTTTGATCAGGGTTGGAGCTAAAATCTGCAGGACACCGGCCCTCCAGGAACAAGTTTGGTGACCCCTGCAATACAGAAATAAAAATATCAAGTGAGATCTTTTAATATCATCTTTTCTGTTCTGAGAAACAGAAGCAAATAATCTTCCATACTCTCTGTACATCTTGCAATGTGGACAGAATCATGGAAATGAATCATGGAATCAGTAAAATAGAATTAACTTGGCAGTTTAAAGGGCACCTATTTTACCCCTTTTACAAGATATAAGATAAGCCTTTGGTGTCTCCAGACTGTGTCTGTAAAGTTTCAGCTCAAAATAGCCATCAGATTATTTATTATAGCCTCCAGAATTTGCCCATTTTGGTGTCTGAGTATACTGTAGCTGTTTTTGTAGCCTGTGGCTTTAAATGCAAATCAGCTGCTTCTCCCCGCCCACCGTTCCCATGTGCATGTCTGCTTCTCATGTTACGTCAGATAAACAGCACAGAGACAGATTCAGATGAAGCTGAAATAAAGCTCATTAGTCAAAAATACCAAGTAAGTTTATTTCATGTATTAGTGGTGGAGTTTATTCAAGCCTTTCTGAAATGATGAGTCGCACACAAATGCCAATTGCAGTACACATGCGTACACACACAGACACCATGCAGCCGTTTGATTTATAGCGGTTAAGAATTAGATTTTACTTTTACTAAATGTTTTGAAGTTATAAAAATCACAGAGTTTATAATATTTTAATTCCAGTTTATTTTCAAAAACAATGTTTTATGGATGCGTGTATACATGTTGTTCTGCACAATCTATTCGGTGGTCGGGGAAACTGCACTCCTACATGTCGCGGTGTGCCTCAATCGCTGGTATTTGGGTCCTATTTTAACGTCAGGAAAAAATAAATAAATTAAATTATTGGGTTTCTATCACTCCAATATGACAGTGGACACACTACATTGTGAATATTAGATTGCTAACAAGACCATTTAAATATGATTTATAGAAGAAATATTAATTCTACAATTAAAACTTTCAAGATTTTCATTACATAGATGACCTTTTTATTACAAAAATTGAATTTAACCACTGAAAAAATCCAGAAAAAATAAAACAAAACATTTTGACTTTGAGAAACTTAATTGCACTTTTATTTATTTCTATTTTTATTTATCCTAATTTATTTTTAATCTGATAAAACAGAATACCAATTAGATATTTTTTTTTTGCTTCATTGTTTTTATTTTTTTATAACAAATTCTGTATAATCCATTTGGTGAAATATTATTTTTTACAATTATTAAATTAAATATTTATGCATATTTAAATAATATTTAATTAGTATTTAAATGATTAAATATTGTAATTTTAAACAACTGTGACATTTTTCTTAATGTTAGATTTAATGGTCACACTTTACAATACGTTTTCATTAATGTATTTACTAACATGAACTAATAATGCACAATACATGTACACCATTTATTAATGCTAGTTTAACATTTACTAATGTATTATAAAAATCCAAATTCATGCTTGTTATCATTAGTTAATGCACGGAGTTAACATGAACTAACATTGAATGTTTGTGTTATTAAATGCATTATTTAACATCAGCTATTACTACCTTATTGTAAAGTGTTGCTGGTTTAATTCATGTATAGAAATACATAAAATTATATTTTTTACAAATCTTTAGTAACATTATAAATGCTATCCATGGCTCTTTTGATTAATCAAATGTATCCTTGCTAAATAAAAATAGTAAAACAAAATGTTACTGACCCTATAACAGTCTCTGCAATAGTTTTTATTTTCTCTGGTACAACCTGATGGTGCAACTAGATTGACACTTGACCCTGCAGCGACAAAATGATTATTAACTGCACACCTAAATGCCATATTGCTTCTTCAAGGAGAACGGCTCTCTCATAGTGATAGACCACTGCCATAAAATATCCCCACTATCGTCAGTGTCTCCAGGGATGGCACATCTCATGAGAGAATAAAGATAAGACGCGGAGAGGGACTCCATGCTATTTACAAAAAGACGTGAGTGACAAGGAGAACAGGCCCCTGCGGTAACTACTGGAGAAGCCTATCAAATATTTGGCTTGGTGATTGAGTAGCTTTTAAGATTGCCTGGGACGTCCCTCTATTGCGATTCAGCTGGCTATGTTTTCAGAAGCTTGTAGGTTTTTTTTTTTTTCTGCAAAAAATGTATCTACAGGTACTTTAAAACCACTGGTTGTTGTAATTTATATGGGTTAAAACCAAAATAGAATAAATAGCAAAACCTGTTTAAAGGGCACCTAATTTACCCCTTTTTCAAGATTTAAGATAAATCTTTTGTGTCTCCAGAATGTGTCTGTAAAGTTTCAGCTCGAAACACCCATCAGATTATTTATTATACATTTCACAATATTGGATTTTCTGCTCTGAAAACTAGCTGTTTTTTTTGTTGCCTGTGCTTTTAACGGGGGTTAAAGTTGGGGGGGGGGGGGGGGGGGGGGGGGGGGGGGGGGGGGGGGGGGGGGGGGTTCAAATAAAGTGTTTTCTTCTAAACAATAACAAGTGCTCAAAGTGCTAAATAACTGAACTGCTAAACTGAAGTTTAAAAAATGAAATCAAGGCCATTAAACAAAGTCCTGCAAACTCTTTTTTTTTTTTTTTTTTTTAAGACATTTGTACCAGAAGATAAAGCTGGTACAGTTGAGAAGGCTGAGGGTCTGCTGTTTGTCCAAGCATGATTTTTTTTTTTTTTTCTTCCGTCAAATAAAAATATTAGGCTACCTCAAATCGGTCCCTCCACAGGAAATATGCATTTAATTAATGCTCCGCTGTTATTATTATTATTTCACAAAACATCTGTCAACATTTTTAATAAAAGTCCTTAGATTAAAGATTATGTCTTATGAGTTATTTCCTATGTCTTACTCGTGGTTCATGTGTGCGTGCGCTGTGTGTGATGAAAGAAAATGACAATGAACCTCAGGGCTCATATGTTGACTTTTTGTTAAGTACACTATAGTATATAACAATTTTGTTGTTTACCTGTGATATTACTTTAATTTGCATACAGTACATGTTTATAAGCTGTAAAATGAAAGCCTCAGTTTGAGTTATCATTATACAAACATCTAAAAAATCTTAGGATTTGTTTGATTCGTAGATTATGAAGGCTATTTTAAAAACTGATATTATATAAGAACTATTAATAACTGTAATTTTCCAAATGGACACTCAATAGCCTGTTTGTTAAGTTTAAAAAGCGGCTCCATGCAGCACAGAGGCGATCAGCTTCAGCGCTGGTTTGTCAACTCATCTGTGTCAAACTGTGACCAGAAATATTCTTCCATTTTGCTTCTATGGCAAAATACATCTGTAGACATGTTCTGTTTGCACGTGTTACTGTCCCGAGAGCTAACAAATATTTGTTGTACATTTTAGGGGCCGACTGAATCAGTCGGTTCCTAGTGACCCGTATTGTGCGCGAGTCATGTTGCTGTCGATGCTATAATTGTAATTTTTAATAATTTTGTAATATTCAAGATCTGTAAAATAATACAGCTCTGGATAACTTGAAACAGTGACCGCAGGTCTCTCCTCCATCTTTAAAAGTTATAGTTGGAATAGTTGGCGGTTCATTCCAATGTGGTGACCCCTAATAAATAAGGGACTAAGCTGACGGAAAATCAATGAATGAAACCAAGTAGAGGCTTACATTCGCTTTCTATGAATATAAAAATCACTAAATGTTATTTGATATAGATACCAAAACATAATGTCTCATTATTGACCCATTTTTCTTTATAATGAAAATAAACAAATTGTTCCATGATGCTTTAATACCAAAGAGATGTCAAAATCTCTCTCAAACACAAACAGATAGCAAGGATGGAAACAGAAGGTCAATCTGGCCTCCACCAACAGAGAATGCCTGTGAGAAATAAAACATTACTGATGTATTTATATAGCTGTATTTCCCTTACATGCGACAACGAATGAGAGTTTTCTTTTCTCTGGTAACTTCCCTGCCTGAGGATAAACATTTGATGGAACATCGCAGGAAAACCCTTTCCAAATATACCCAGAAAAATAAACATGAGCGTTCAGGATAAATTTAGGGCTAAACGAGACCTTGTGGCCTAACGTACAAATGTACTGTTTCTAAACAGTTTTCCTGTCACTGCCATCTCACACACACACACAGCCATATGCTTTGTTTTGGCCAACCACAGTGCATTCATTGTGGCCTCAAAGTGCTATGAAGTAATGAATGTGGCGAGAACAGCACTGAACCACATCTATGAAAAAGGTCAACGCTCTTCTGAAGCACTGAGTCCATGTCTTTGTTATTAAAATCAATTATGTGGATAGGTGATCCCCCTGATCTTCTGTACTGCATGGATTTGTTGCTGTTTGAGATAAATGGACTAATCATGTCTAAACTGCTTTGCAGAACTAATATCTTTCTCCTGTGATTCCCAGCGGTGATCATCAGAAGTGTGAATATCAAAGATCAATCAGAAAGAAATCTAGCAGAAGCCTGACATAATAAATGGGCATTAGTGGTACTTTATAGGCTAAAGTTAAAGGGGTAGTTCACCCAAAAGTTACAATTCTGTCATCATTTACTCACCCTTTGCTTTTCTAAAACTAGTTTGAGCTTCTTTAAACACGAAAGCTGTAACCATTGACTTGCATAGTATTTGTTTTTATTGCTATGGAAGTCAGCTTTCTTTAATATTCACTAATATCTTCTTTAGTGTTCAACAGAATTAAGTAACATAGAGGTGTGAAACCACTTGAGGCTAAGTAAACAGCAAGTAAACATTCTTGTTTGAGTAAACTATCACTTTAAGGTCGATTTTAAACAACCCTCTAAGCAACGGCACACACTAGTAACAAGTAAAAAAGGCAACTTCATAACCTTATACCTACAGCCCAAAACTACCTAGTAGTTCTACCTAGTACTAATCAATCTCTTTAAACAAATTTTTTCAATTTCCCAGAACATGCTAGTAACCTCATAGCAATAGCCTACACCATCTAAAACCCTTTTAAATTCCTAGCACGTGAACACCCTAGTTTTTTCAACTGTGCAATTTACCTTTAGAACAGTAATCCTCAAGTTACTGCCCAAAATATTAGAAGCCTACAAGCATTTTCCCTAAAATACCCTACATATCTAATATCAACTCCAATGAATGTCTTAGTAACCACCAGAATACTAGTAACCTTTCAGCAACTGCCTAGGACCCCATGTTACCCCCCCCCCTAGCAATGCACCAAACCCTAATAACCCAGAATACCCTGGTAAATATTTTAGTAATTTCACTGAACATCCTAGCAAAGGCCCAATACATCCTAGTAACATCTTAGCAATGACCCTAATAACTTAAAGATAACCACTTAAAAACCTAGTAACTTCCCATACAACTTCCTATTGTGATAACCAAAATACCATAGTAACCTCGTAACAATAATTCAGATTAAATAAGCTGGTTATTAGAAATTGGACAACATCCTAGCAACCACGCAGCAACTGTACATTATACCCCTTCTAGCAATGACCCAAAACACTATTAAATCCCTAGTGGGTTATAGTTTACTACGCTACCTGACAAAAGTCTTGTCGTCGATCCCAGTTGTAAGAGCAACAAATAATAACTTGAATTCTAGTTGATCATTTGGAAAAGTGGCAGAAGGTAGATTTTTCTGCTGAATCATCTGTTGGACATCCCAATCATCACAAATACTGCAGAAGACCTACTGGAACCCGCATGGACCCATCAGTCAAGTTTGGTGAAGGGAAATCATGGTTTGGGGTTACATTTGGTATGGGGGCATGCGAGAGTGGTTGGCAACGTCAACAGCCTGAGGTATCAAGACATTTGCGCTGCCCATTACATTACAAACCACAGAAGAGGGCAAATTCTCATACTCAAAGTTCCTGAAAGCAAAGAAGGCCAAGGTGCTCCAGGATTGGCCAGCCAAGTCACCAAATATGAACATTATTGAGCATGTTTGGGATAAGATGGAAGAGGCCCTTCATATAAGCCACTTCTGATACCAAATGATTAACTAGAAGTCAAGTTATTATTTGTTGTTCCTAAAACTTGGATAGGCGACAAGACTTTTGTCAGGTAGTGTAGTTGTCAGACGACCAACATAGAATGTGCACCTGCAGATTTCTGCATTTTAATTTGCCCATCATTTTATTTATTTATTTATTTATTTATTTATTTATTTATTTATTTATTTATATAAATGTGTGTAAATATATATTTATTCAGTTTTATATTAAGTACAGATATATTTTTGAACATGCAAATTTTATTATCTATGTACAATATAGTTTGTATAGTAATATTTTCTGTCTTTTAGTTGATATACGAGAGGCTTACTTTGTTTACCAAACAATTGGTTCTAATTGTATTTGCTTTCTAAACTTTAAGCTGTTTTTGCATTTCATGTGTTAAGTTTTTAGTTACTATACACTCAAAATCATTTGCATAATTTTTTACAAATGTCAGCAGATTCTGTCTGGACCTAACACCTACCACCCATAAGATCCGAGCAACCATCAATCAACTGAAGAACAACATAGTAACCTTCTAGCAACCACCCAGAATATGAGGAAAACAGCAATATGCTGAAACCAGTTAAACATGAATTATGTAGCAACACTCTGCCATTGTAGCAATGAAAAACATTACAAATTAAGTTATTAGCTAAATAATATTCAAATGTAACTATGTAATAACAATTTCAGAGAGAGATTTCAGAAAGTTTAAAAGAATGGAAAATATTGAATTGCATCTCAAAGGGTCCAGTCTATCGACACAGCCATCACAGTTTCTTGACAAACATCATATCCCAGTATTCCACAATAGACCGCTGCTGTCCACTGGAATAATTCTCTTCCGACACCTGCTCCTGTCCTCCTCCTGCAATGACAGTAATCTACAGGATTACAGGGTGGACAGCTGTCAAACGTCACTGAAAAATATAGGGGATGGACAACAAGAGTGTCTTTACCAGTGCTAGTCAACCATCACTATTATCTGCCACTTAATCTCTAAAAATATGTTTAAAGGTCTGACAATATCCAATTATGACACTTGACAAAATCCAAGGTATCGTTTCCTGCAAAAATGGACCATTGTTTTGACAAAAATGCATACATTTATTTAAAGCAGCTGCATTTTCATAATTTCACACCTCAATTTTTTGCGAACAGCTTGCATCAACACTTCAATAAAGCAGGCTTCCTCTCCAAACTTCCTAGGTTGTCTGTGAAAGACTTATTTTTGTGCTAAGGCTAGTTTTTTGGGGGAAAATCCAAAGGATGTGACATTTATGCACAATAGCCTCTCGTGTTCTGACACATGAAACAAATCCTTAATGTTCAGTATAATGACAAAAAAAGCATGGTTTGATCTTCACTATCTGGGTATTGCTGCAAAGGCATTTACAACTTCCAGTTAAATAAGGAAACAGAACTTCATCTTGAGCATTAATTATTCTTACTTTTTGTTGAATTTAGATTTACAGACCATTGATTGCAGCTCTAAAAAAATTTGGTTACCAACATTCTTAAAAAGTTCTGCATAAGGAAAAAAAGTAATTCAGGGTTAAAACAACAGAAAATAAATTATGACAGAATTGTAATTTAGGGTGAACTACCCCTGTTGTTGTTGTTGTTGTTGTTGTTGTTGTTGTTGTTGTTGTTTTTATTATTATTATTATTACTTACTCCCAGGGCCATTTATATCGAAGTTGATATTTAGCCACACCATATTGGTGTTTTAAAACATCTAATTTTTATGAGGAGTTGTTAGCCTAAGACTTGTGGGGGAAACCCACGCGAACACGGGGAGAACATGCAAACTCCACACAGAAATGCCAACTGACCCCGTCGGAACTTGAACCAGCGACCTTCTTTCTGTGAGGCGACAATTCTACACACTGAGCCACTGTCACTTCCAACTGTTTAATTCTTTAAAATTAAGTATTAGTAATAGTGAGGATTTCTTAACAAGCCAGATTTAATGTACTGTAAATTAAACAAACATGCACTGTAAAAATGCTGGGTTCCACACAATGGATCTGTGTTGAGACAACAAGAAAGAATAAAGTTAACTTTTATTAGTTTTTACAATTTTAAAACAATTAAGTTGTCCCCCCAAAAGGAATGGTGTTGATTTAGCTCATTTTAAATTAGTAGTTTGATCAAACAGCAAACATAATTTTTGTGAATTTGTGTGGTGTGAATTTCTCTTTACTACTTCGACATCACAAAGACCTCATTATGAAATTTTGTGCACAAAGCACTGACTTCATCCTGTTTCACAAACAACTTTGTTCAGAGAAACTTGCTTTCTGAGATTAGCGTGGCCTATTTGCACCAGCTAAATAGACTCAATTGGTCTTCCCTTGTAAATCACTGACCCGAGAAAGACGTCCCAGTATTGTTTTTTTTTTTTGTCAAAGCCATTTCCTTAAGCTAAATGGTTCTGGTCCTCCTCTAAGCTCCCCCAAGCTCCTGAGACTCCAAACTCACAGTCCACTGCCCCTAAATTTCATTACAGGTCTGGATGAAAATCCCCTGGCAGGAAACGAGAAGGAAAGCTGAAATTTGCATGTGTTATCTTGAAGGAGAGGTTCACCAGTTTGGCATGGTCCCTATTGTCATTTCTTAAAAACAGAAGGACTTGCGACTACCCTAGACGTGAAAAATGGTCAATATAACAAAGAAACGATTAAGAAACCTCTTTGTGTTTCAGACAATCCATAAAGTTCAAAAGATATAATTTCATATTTGCTGGAAAATGGCTACAGTCCATCAAAACGGTGGTTGAATCGCTTTCCGTGATGAATTGAGCAACCCAGAAGCTCAAGGGAACAACTGGAAAAAGGTAAAACACAGGTGTTCATATTTCATGCAGGACAAGATAAAAGTACATTTTAGGGAGCAGGCTGAAAGAAAAGATTGCTATCGCCTATCTCAAATTGTACCTTATCATTATGTGCACCACTATCTTCCCAAAGTGTGCATCAAACTTGTGACATTTCACTGTAAGAGGCTTTACCGCCTTTTATACTTTCCAGGAGAGGCTTCACCAAATGTTGTCAGTGGATAGACAATAATACTGAGGATTTTTTTTTTCCTGCTCATTTTTATGAAGGCTACTACTCGAACTCCCTCCAAGATAAAAGTTATAAATTAAAAAATGAGAAACTGTAAGCCATGTGAAACTCAGCCTGGTTGCCAAGGAAACGTTCGGAAAGATTTCCATGGAGATTAGATCCTTTGATATTCCAAAGAGTAGAAGGAACCATCCGAAGACACGGATCTGATGAGAAAATCCATCATTAGAGTCCTTTTTTTTTTTTAATCCAAGAGAAAGAAAGACTAGGAATCCCAATCAGTGCATATCATTAACAGGCGATTCCAGTCTTCAACTTGGGCTACTCAAACTCACAATAGCCCTCCAATTAACCCCAGCAATTAAATTTCTCTTAACCATAGATAAAAGACCCCCAGTTACTTTGAATTGATCTAAAACCACTTTTGTTGTTTTTCAACAATCCCAAAGGTCAGATTGTGAGTAAAGCAAGGTTAGACATAACAATGACCGTACTGAGACAAAATGAAGTTGAAAATCTTAGTCAACATTCAAAAACACAAATGTTGTTTCTTTGGTGAAACAAGAAACAAGGAGTAGGCTTTGAAGTAAAAGACATCAAAAGGATTAGTTAACAAATCTAAAAAGAGGAGACGTATTGAAAGTTAATCAGCACGTCTGGAAAATGGCTTTGTTAAAAATAAATAATCTATCTATTGATGTATTCATCCTTCAAAAAACAGTCGCAGTGACTAAACAATGACTTGTTTTCCACCTGTAAACAATTAGGCATTTTCTTTTCATTATCTCCAAAGACAAAAACACAGATTCATTATTGTACACTACTGCTAAAAATGTAGTAAACATTATTACAATATAAAAATATAGCTTCTATTTGAATACATTTAAAATTATTATTTATTCCTATGATGCAATTTTCAGCACAGTTACTCCAGTTTGTCACATAATCCTCACATAATTGAAATAGCTCCAATATCCTGATTTGGTCAAGAAATGTTGTTGTTGTTGTTGTTATTATTATAATAATTATTATTATTATTATAAACCGTGCTTAATGTTTATTCATTCATTTTCCTTTGGCTTAGTTCCTTTATTCATCATATGTCACCACAGTGGAATGAACGGCCAACTTATTCAGCATATGTCTTGCACAACAGATGCTCTTCCAGCTGCAACCCAGTACTGGGTAACATCTATGTACACTTATGCACACACATACACTACGGCCAATTTAGTTTATTCAATTCACCTGTACCGCATGTCTTTGGATTGTGGGGGAAACCAGAGCACCTGGAGGAAACCCACACGAACACAGGGAAAACATGCAAACTCCACACAGAAATCTGAACCAGCCGAGACTCGAACCACTGACCTTCCACTGAGACTGCAGCTCTGCACAAGACGTTTGGCCAGCGGAGAGATTAAAATGGTCGTGCCCAACTGAGCCTGGTTTCTCTCAAGGTTTTTTTTTCTTCACTTCCGCCTTTAGTGAGGTTTTTTTTCCCTCTCCGCTGTCGCCACTGGCTTGCATGGTTCGGGATCTGTAGAGCTGCGCATCGTTGGATTTGCTCTTCAGTATTTGGACTCTCAGTAGTGATTATTAAACCACACTGAACTGAGCTAAACTGAACTGAACTTAAACACTACAAACTGAACTACACTGTTCCTATTTACTGTGACCTTTTATGTGAAGCTGCTTTGACACAATCTACATTGTATAAGCGCTATACAAATAAAGGTGATTTTGAATTGAATTCTTGCTGTGAGGCGACAATGCTAACCACTGAGCCACCATGTAACTTATGTAAAAATCAAGATACAATTTTATTAAGGATCCACTGATAGAACTCGCTGACCCCAAAATATTAGTAATTTTCACTTGGCTTTAAAACAGCTGACATTTAATAACTTTCTCAATACAAAAATTGTGGGACCAGAATGACAGTAGTTGCCCTGAAAGAGAAAACTGTCCATAGAAGATGAATGAATGCTAATCCATTGCTAAGAGCTCAACAGCTGCTATAAAATGCAGATTGAAACGGTATGAATGAAAAACTTCATTACTTTTTTGTAGCTAGGGTAAGGGTTTGTTATATAATATTGTGGTTGTAATTTTAATGCTGTGTATGTGACACGGTCACTCTTTGTTTTTTTTGTTTTTTTTTTTGCAATCCAAAAGCATTCAAAAGAATTGACTGAGCCCAGAATACACACACACACACACACACACACACACACACTCACACAGTTGAAGTTTTTTCCAATTTCTGTTTAACAGAGAAGATTTTTGAATACATTTCTAATATGATAGTTTTAATAATTCATTTCTAATAACTGATATATTTTATCTTTGCCATGACGACAGTAAATCATATTTTATTAGATATTTTTCAAGACACTTCTTTACAGCTTAAAGTGACATTTAAAGGCTTAACTAGGTTAATTAGGTTAACTAGGCAGGTTAGGGTAATTAGGCAATTTGTGTAACAATGGTTTGTTCTGTAGACTATTGATAAAATATTTAGCTTAAAGGGGCTAATAATATTGACCCTAAAATGGTGTTTAAAATTTTAAACTGCTTTTATTCTAGCCCAAATAATAAAACAAATAAGACTTTCTCCAGAAGAAAAAATATTATCAGACATACTGTGGAATTTTCCTTGTTCTGTTAAACATCATTTAGGGAAAAAAAAAAAATTCAAAGGGGGGCTAATAATTCTGACTTCAACCGTATATTTATTCATTCATTTTCTTTTCGGCTTAGTTCCTTTATTAATCAGGGGTCGCCACAACGGATCGAACCACCAATTTATCCAGCATATGTTTTACGCAGCAGATGCCCTTCCAACTGCAACCCATCACTGGGAAACATTCATACACACTCACACACATACACTACAGACAAGTTAGCTTATTCACCTATAGCACATGTCTTTGCATGTTCTCCCCGTGTTTGTGTGGCTTTCCTCTGGGTGCTCCAGTTTCCCCCACAAGTCCAAACTTCACACTGAAATTCCAACTGACCCAGCCGAGGCTTGTACCGATTGTGCTACCCACTGCGTCACCGTGCTGCCATAAATACTCACTCACTCACTCACTTGAGTTCAAAATGATTAGCCCTCTTGTGAATTTCTTTTCTTTTTCAGTGATGTTTAATAGAGCAAGGAAATTTTCACAGTATTTCCAATAAAATGTTTTCTTCTGGAGAAATTCTTATTTGTTTTATTTCGGCTAGATTAAAAGCAGTTTTTAATTTTTTAAAACCATTTTAAGGTCAATATTATTAGCCCCTTAAGCATTTTTTTTTTCCCGATTGTGTGCAAAACAAACCACTTTTATCCAACGATTTGCTTGATTATGCTAACTTGCCTAATTAACCTAGTTAAGCCTTTTAAATTGCAATTTTGTTTGAAAAATCTTTTTTCCGTTAAACAGAAATTGGGGAACAAAATATACAGGGGGGCTAATAACTCTAGTAATTCTTACTTCAACTGTATATGGGTTTTTTGTATTTTTGTGATCATAGTCACTAATACCACACAGCACATCAAGGTATCAGCGTATGAGCATGTCTGCAAGTGAGATATTGATTTTATTGACCTTATTCTTCAATGCAGAAGTGCGCTTTTTTTTTTTTTTTTTTAGAACTTCCAACTCCGTTGCCTATGGGAGAAATGACTAGGAACAATAAACGGCAGAAAACGATCAAACTACTTGCTCTACACGCAAGTGTTTTCATGACTATACAGACAAAGTAGAATAATATAATAAGAAAACATTAGTTTGCAACATCAAGCAGCAAAACGAACTGTTTTACCGTCTAAAAATGAATGGAAGTGAATGAGACCGGAAGTCTCGAGCAGTTCAACCATGTTTATGATATATTTTAGATAAAATATTGTATTTTTTTTCTGTTTTGCCAAATAAAATATTTTCAAACAAAGCCAGAACAAAACATGTGCATCTAAAAGACTAAACCAACAACACAAAAAAAAAATCAAGAATTAATGCAGAAGCACAAGTCTTTGTGCATAGTTATTTTTAAGTAATAAACAAATATCTTGCAATATTTAGCACATTTATAAATAGATGTTGGGGAATCCGGGAAATTCCCCAAATCCTCTTAGATCTCCAAAATGGATGTACAGGAATCCGGTCAATGCTCCAGAGGTGCGACTGATCCAGCTGGGATTTGTCTAAAGTGAAACCAGGGAGGGGAAAGTGCAAAACCGATAAACAAAGAAGAAATAAATCTGCAACCAGACTACAAGACAAGCTGAGAAGCGCTAGTTCATTTTCACCTCATAGGTCATAGTGCTGTTTCATTTACACCTCAGACCACACACGCCTCCAACTGCAGCTTGACCACCTTGACACAAATTGGCCAGCTCGCTTAGTATTTTCTCAACTCACACACGCACACACCCAAAAACACGCTCCTCTAGCATTAAATAAAAAGCTTTGAATCTCTATGGTGTGCGCAACACATTAGCATCTCCTTGCACAGTCATTGCAGATGTAACAAACACAAATCCTCTTTAATTCAGGCTTGATCATGTGTCCGACAAAAGCTGATAGGAGATCAGGGGTCTTACGCCTCACTTCTCAATTAATTTCTTGAATTATAACTCGCCTTTCAGGTTCACACACACACACTTCTCACAGAAAATCAGCCTTCAGCGTTGAGTTAAAAAAGATTATCATTCATCCACCTTGTAATTTAATGCATGATGATAACAGCAGCATCTTGAATCTTCAAAATAATCAATTTCCAGCACCACAACCATGTAAATATCATCCCGTCCCTCCATTTCTGTGCTAATTTCAGATGCATCTTATCTTAATTCTCAGCCACTTTCGCACAGAGGGCTGATCAATCATATTCAAATGTGACATTTACCTCTCGCAAATGTTCCTGGACTCCCTCGGGCTCCGGGACAAAAGTCATGTTTGAACTGCTGGAACGGAGCAGGCCGGGCAGAGGGACGTGTTGGCGTCCCTCTTGTGGCCTGACCAGACATTCGCCGCTCACCAATGTCTCATATCAAAAAATCCCGGCGGGTGGGTACATGTACATTTAATACACACTCACACACACTTATCTGTGCCAGGAAGACTTCAATAATAAGCTTTCTCAACTTTTTTAATTACATCTGACATATGTGAATGCCACAGATTTGAAGAGAAAGATCTTATTACCTTTTATTAGACACTTCCACATCAGAGCTACAGTGTATATCATCAAAATGTCAACATATTAGTCATGCTGCAGTACATGTAGATGATATACTAGTGCTCAAAAGTTTGGGGTCAGTCAACTTAATCCTGCAAGGAGGCATTACATTGATCAAACGTGATAGTAAAGCAAATAAATCCATTTCAAATTCTATTTATCGCATATTCAGTCAAAAAATGTGTAAGAAGTCGCAAAAGACTCCGTCTACAGCTTGAACACTTGATCTTTGTTTGCCATATTTCGAGAGTGCTCCAAATTCATATTTCTGTGATGTATCATTCATTCATTTTCTTTTCGGCTTAGTCCCTTTATTCATCAGGGGTCGCCACAGTGGAATGAACCGCTAACTTATCCAGCAAATGTTTTACACAGTGAATGCCCTTCCAGCTGCAACCCAGTGCTGGGGAAACATCCACACACACTCATTCACACACATACACTATGGTCAATTTAGATTAATCTCGTTCACCTACGTATAGCGCATGTCTTTGGACCGTGGGGAAAACCAGAGCACCCAGAGGAAACCTACGCCAACACGGGGAGAACATGTAAACTCCACGTAGAAATGCCAACTGAGCCAGCCGGGACTTGAACCAGCGACCTTCTTGCTGTGAGGTGACAGTGCTAACCACTGAGCCACCGTGTCGCCCTAGACACAGAACTTTAATACTCAAATGAAAATATTACATAATAATCCTCATCATATGAATAAATACAAAAAAATCTTTGTTAAAGCTTAAATGTTATAATTTCTCATGCCTGAATGTTTTAAACTCCTTTGGAATGCTCACACAGTCACTGGGCCTAAAGACGCACACAAAAATGATATACTCTAACCCTATTATGCTTAAACTTTGCTATGACTCCACAAATCATATGTCTTGATCGAGTATTGTACCTGATCAACTAAAATCTCCACTAGACATTGCAAATGCTTTGTTTCTATTGTGAATAAGCACATTGCAATATCCATGCTGAAACGATATATTGTACTGCTCTGTACCATCTGAACAAAGAGCAATTCCATGCGAATGTCAACCTTGCCATGGGAAAAAAAAAAATAGCAAAACCTTTTTTAGGTTTTTTTTTTTTCCAGCACTGTAAAAAAGCTCAAATGTATCTGTCAATGTTTTCAAACAATTATATTTGATTTTTCCAATGTCACAAGTTCCAATTTCACATCAGTCACATCCATAATGGAGAGGCGTCACATACAATTATAGTAATAATTTTTGTTCTATAGTGAACCAGCTTTTACCCTTTTAATTAGCATTGTTTCTTTTGGGTTGTGCAGTTTAATTCACTGAATTTCTACAAATTATGCTGTATACTGTAAACTCGCATCATTTTTTTGGTCATCCATAACGCAAGTTTATTTTCCTCATTTAAAATATTAATAAAATGTTTACAGATTGTTATTTTCTCTGTGGTTGTTTTGGAAAATAGAAACAGATGTTTGCATATATAATGTTTTACATACATGCATACATACATACATACATACATACTGCAAATGTCATATCCATAATGCTGGATTTGCTCCAAATATAAATAAAACAGGCCCTTTTAAGCACTTAACCTGTAACCAGAGGAATAAAATGATCAATTAAAGTCCCCCTGGTTGTGCCAAATAGAAATCTATGGACTGTTTTAAATTAAAATATTTTTGTGTTTACAGTATTACGAATGCAAAATCAGAATGGCATTATTGAGCTTATCATCGAGTTCCATGGTACTTTTCTTAAAGGGTGAAAAGCCCACCTGTCTGATTTAAATATTCAATGCTCTGGAGTAATGAGTGCTAATGATTCCGAGAGAAATATAAGGTGACAGATGAAGTAAACTAATGAATATTTCATGACACGAGAGGAACAGCAGAGCCATGGGTGCCGACAGCTGGATAAAAAACAATAGAAAACAAACAATTCAAAGCTCAAATTAGGAATAAGTGTCACCTGGAAGCCAACTATAGAAATATATTACTCTCATGATACATGTGTTTGTGTGTGCGCTCGCAACGTCGTCTCAGCCACATCAGAAAGTCTAGTCATGGGTCACACACCGCTTTGGCTCATGGTCAGCGAGGCCATATGGCT
This sequence comes from Danio aesculapii, assembly GCF_903798145.1. Classification (NCBI taxonomy): domain Eukaryota; kingdom Metazoa; phylum Chordata; class Actinopteri; order Cypriniformes; family Danionidae; genus Danio; species Danio aesculapii. Next base: position 36,555,507 of record NC_079445.1, on the reverse strand, counting down.
GAGTGGGCAGTAGAGCGTCTAGCGGGAGAAACACAAAAATACTGGCAGCGGTAAAGGCCAGCAATGTCAATACACACTGAACACATACACACCTACTATCTAGTCAACCTTTTAGGGTTTCCATGTATCCGTCTGTGCCCTTTACCAGCAATGATCTTGGCTCAGGCCTGCAGGGTGCCCAAAAAACACCCTCAAGTCCAACAGCTGTGCAGCGCTCTCTGAGGATGCTGAGGGCACCTCTAACAATCATCTGAATAGCATCCTTGCATGAGATTTAACCGACATCGTTCCGTCAGAATAAATATTATTTCTGAAGAAATTCTGTTGAACTGCTAAATTATGTATGAAAGTCTATCTGCATATTTATGTGTGACCCTGGAGTCCTGGACCACGAAATCAGTCATAAGTGTCAATTCTGGGAAATTGAGATTAATACATCATCTTTTAGATGAGCAAATATGCTGTTCAATGATATATAGTTGAAGTCTGAATTATTTGCAAAAGCAGTTTGTGACTATGCGGCCAGGGAGCACAAAGGGACAGGATGCGAACATACAGTAGTTGTAAATACCCTGCTACTTGATAATGAAGATGAAATAACAAAACATAATAATGGAAGAAAATAATGATTAATGAAGGAAATAATTCCTTCATTAATCATTAAAAACTTGTTAACGAGCTTTATTATCATTGTGAACTTAAGTGCAATGAGGATTCGTTTAGAAAAAAGTAAAACTAAAGAAATAAGACAACTAAAATTAAAGTACACACACACACACACACACACACACACACACACACACACACACAAATAAATGAATAAAGCAGTGTTTTAGCCTAAATATAGAGAGATGTACAGTGTTTGTTATTTTAAAGTGACTAAGACAGTCAATAAATAAGCTTTTTCATTTTCAGTAGATAGATAGATATATAGACATTGATATTAAGTGGATAATCAATTATCATATACAACTAATATGCTAACTTGTCTGTAAACTTATATTAGCATGATGATTTTTAAAAATAAGTAACTAGTTGGTCCATATTTTATATCAGCTAGACCGAGAGAGAGAGAGAAATGGAAAAATAATGTCATCACTGAAGATATATTCAGACTAAAAACCTTTCAAAGCCGTTTCATGATTGACTGATTGGTTAATGGTTATTAATTCTGTAAAGTGTAAAATTAACAGATTGTGGTAAGCCTAATATAGTGGTAAACTTCAGTTTAGATAAAGTGCAATGGCTTTAAGGCTTTCAATTATGCTGCTGACCAATTTTGTTCATGTTTATTATTAGCCACGCGTTAAGTGCACAATCTTCAATAAGACGATCAAACAGCACTTAAAGGGCTGATTCACCACTGGCAGAATGGGCTTTTAAGGGTTTTTTTTTTAATTGACGAGAAATAGAGATTGCAGAATTCACATTTGCCAATAATGTAGGAAAACTTCAGCATCCATAATGCACTAGGTTAAACCCCTGAGAGGGATAGAAATTGCTGAAGTATTATATTTTCATAAAAGGGCTGTCAAAAGACTTGTGGTATAAATAAATAAGGATACCTTGTGGCAGGTAACACACGGTCCATGCAAATACACCACCAACATTTAAAAAAAAAAAAAAAAAAACATGCAAGTTTTTGCAAGAAGTTGCCAAGACATTTATTTCAGTATGCTGATGTGCTTTAACTAAAAAAAGACATCAGTGTGTGCACATCTAATAAAATCTTAATGGCAGGTGCTCGATAAAGCCCAACAAAATAGAAATAGTAAACAGAATCAACACACTGCCACTTTAGCTTTTAAGGGACAATTTAAAAAAACAACCTTATGACCTACAAGATCTTCATCAGGTCACATGGGAAATACAAGAGAACCCCAGATATAGTCAAACTCTAGACATCATGGCTGCAAACAAAGACTACCCCAATTATCCGATGAATAGGTAAACACAAAAAAATACCCAAGTTGAAAAAAAAGATACATCTTTTTTTTTTTTTCAACGTGTGCATTTTCGCCTTTTATCTATCTCTGGTTCTCTTGTAGAGAATCAAGATGAAGTGCTTGTAGATCGAAATGTTGTCTTATTAAAATGTCCTTTTGAGAGCTAAAGTGGCACTGTCGATTTTATTTTTCTGATGTGCTTTAACTGAAACAAAATATTGAGTAGGGGGCAGGGCTTTCTGTTTGTGCCTCATTACCTCATAGAACAGTAAGAGGGTGTGGTTAAGAATAATGTGGCCAAAGTGTCAAACTGACATCCCTCCAAAAGGTGAAGCAAACGGTACCTATTTTACCCCTTTTTTAAGATTTAAAGTCTTTGTGTCTCCAGAATGTGTCTGTAAAGTTTCAGCTCTAAATACCCATCAGTGCGTGTCAGAGCTCTGTTTGTATTGCTTTGATGCGTGTAGCCTTTATGTAGATAAACAGCACAGTGACTGACAACATTGAAGCAGATCTCCCTTACTACAGTAAGTACTTTCCCAATGGTTATTTGATGTATTTGTTGTGGAGTTAATTCAAGCCTTTCTGCAATGAGTCACACACACAATGTTGTTATAAAAGTTTGCACACACGTTTGGCTTTTGCACTGTTTTTGCGTGGCAAATGTGACAGGAAACACGTTAATATCCACTGCTGTATGGATATCCGTTGTGTTAATGTACAGAATAAACCTGATTTAACATCCACAAACCAGAATTGAAGCGCTATCTTTTATATTTGTACTGACACGCAGCTGTGGTGATGAATTAGTGAACGTAGTGATTTTATTTAGGGTTGGGTACTGAAACTCGGTGCCATTATAGCACTGGTACCTTTGTAATCTGTATGTACCGGACCAAATCAGCATATGAATTTCGGTGCCACTGGTGCTGCGACAAGGATGTAACAAGCATCTAGGGGTGCATCAATGGCACACGGTACACGTTGTCATACCATCTCTAAACATTTAATTCTAAACAACTTTGAGGAATACGGACAGGAAATGTCAGGCATTTGTTCTTGTTGCTTAGGGAACGGACGCACATTCGGTAAACGAGAGTGACTCTCTTCAGATCAACACGCATGATCGTGTTCATCAAATTTGCTTAAACTAAGTGTTTTAAAGCGTATTTTACAAGCAAGGATTCTGGCACAGCAACTTGAAGCAGATGCTTTACAAAAGTCGTGTGTAAGGGGGAAACGCGTCAAACTTAATGACACATTTGAGGGCTCATAGAATCAACTTGAAGGCAGAGAAATGCACTGTCTCTGAAAGATTGCGACATCATCTGGCACTTTTAATGAGTATGTACATGGACACCAATGCTCCGATTTTAATATGATTTAGGCAATACTCTGATTAAGAGTCTAAACTACCATGTAAACATTGATTTTTGATTTCCTTAAAGGACCACAGACACCTGCGTCGCGAAATGCAGAGTTTTTTTTCTTTCCATTCAATGTGTGGTATCAAATTCCATTAAAAGAGCACTCTTCCACCAGTCCTTAATGCTTGCATCAAATAGCTGTTTGTCATGGGAGCATGAATGAAATCTTCCTGAATGAAAGTGAAAAAATGAAACTCTGGAGGAAACTTGGATATCGTGGTGACGCAATGATGTTAATCGATCTATGTACAATAACATGTAAGACGGGATAATGAAAGGAACATTCAAAAAGCAACTCATTTAAACACCTTAATCTTTTTATTATCTTATTCAGATTAAAGCAAATCATTAGATTACTGATAACCATGTAAACAAAGGCACCAAATCCTAGAAAAAAGGAGTTCAGTACTTTGATGACAGCCTTTCCACAGGTTAGTAGTAAGCTAATGTAATTTCATAATGCAAATCTTAAATTCATGTAACCAACAAATGATCAAAGGAAATATATTAATGTAATTCAAATATATAAACTATGAATTGATTTTTACTTTAAACTTTAACTATATTGTTTGATTAAAATGATTTTTTTAAAAGATTATCAAATAAAAGATTTTTCTAGAGTCATCCACCATAATTTTGTGGCTCAAAAGTATCAGTTCAGGCACCGTTTTGGCACCGGTACCGTTTTAAAAGTATCGATTTAGCACCAGTAATGAAATAACCCCAAACGATACCCAACCCTAATTTTACTGTCTTTATTACAAACATGCACTATTTTAAAAACGTTTTCAACTCCTAAAACTCATTCTTGAGGTGCAGATGATCACAGAGGGCTGAACAGATCTTTTTTTCCAGTTGCTTTGCACACGTCCTGTCTCATGGATATGATTATATGCGTTACTATGGAAATGTTAATACACGTCTGTCAATCAATTCAGTGGGCGGGGAAACCACACTCCTATGCCACATTGCGGTGAGCCTCAGAATTGAAGGGATTTGAATACTATTTTAACATCATAACATTTAAAAAAAGAGCCCTTAAAAGTTTACCAAAACAAATTTTTTTTTTGTGGACTAACTTGCACTGAATAATTGTCCACCTAAAGAATAACAATGTGCGTTAACTTTGTACATTTTTATTTCACATGGACTTTAAAAGTTACTTTTATTGCTCTGAGCATAAATCTAAAGCAAGTCTGAAAAAAATGCATTTCATTTAGGGAGAAAAGTCAGAAAAGAACAGGCTAGACAAGTAGCTTGTATAAAATTCATCAGGAATTCTGCTAATATGACACCCCTTCACCTGAAATACCAAACAGCTAATTAAGAAACCAGGCAACTGAGATTCTGAAAACACACAGCGTGACACCCGCTTGTCGATTCAATCTAAACTAGATGCCAATAACCTGCACTGGATGTGAATTTAAGCTTAATTAAACTTTTCCTTGTGGATGTGTTTTTCTATTGGAGAATAGAGGAAAAATATGATGCTTCTCTCCTGCAGCGTGACAATGGGAGATTATCAAACATGGAGCTTTTTTCACGAGCAAACAGCGGGAAGCTTTGGTTCACGTTGTCATCCTTCTCCAATAATCTTTAGAGGAGCTTTTGAGCTAAAATGTCAGTGTGGCATTTGGAGGAGCGTTTTCCCCTGGTCCAAGAAGTTCAAGCCCACTTTGCTTGTTTGATTATGGACTCTGCTTAATGCTGTAGGATGGAGAGAGATGCGGACACAGAAAATGCATGGTACAATGTGAAAAACATCAAAATTCGGATCAGAGCAAAAGTATTTGACATTCCTGATACACTGACTATCAGACACCGCAATACATATTCCAGATGACAAGGCAGACAGTTGCCCACATGATCCCGAATTTTGAGTAGTTTGAGGTTTGAGTTTATAACAAGCATAACAACATTATATTCAACACATCATGTATTGAGCTTAGTCTTCTTTCATACTAATGTTGCTGTATTTTTGTAAGCTGGTAAATAGAAATGAAGCATAGTTTTACAAAGAGGAAATATGGACGTAATAAGAGGGAATATATGCATCAATTTTCATTTATGAGAATTTATTTTTTTCCAAATGTGTAGCTTGTTATAAAAACTTACAAATGGGCATCTAATTACAATTGAATACCAATGTATCACTGTTGAAATCATAATAAATCTAATTAAATATTGAATTAGCTAAACACTGAAGTGCTTAATTAGTACTGGAGTACATTTGTCAATTTATAATTGATTCTAATGTCTTTTCATATTTGGGTTTATTTTGCTGAATATATTGAAGTGTGTTACACAAAAAATGTACCAAAATTTAAATCAATTAGAGCTTGGATGTTATTTTTACATAGAGTTGTATTTTAATACATTTAAAAAGTAGACTCTAAAAGTCCTAGGTTGTTTTAAAGAGCCCCTATTATGAGTTTTTGAAAATGACCTTCCATACAGTGTGCAACACAGCTTTAAGTCAATGAAAACATCCAGCTGATGTTTAAATCTGAAGATGCACCTCGTTTAAAAATATATAGATTTTTTTTTTTTAAATTTAATAAAAGATTATACTCGGAGTCATTTAAATGATTCCTCATTCATTCGGATGTTTTGCCTGTTTGTATCGACGTCGACACGAAACAATACAAATATGAAATGTGAGATCTGGTAAAACGTGAGCGCTCCTTTCCCTTCAAACACTAGCAGAGTGCAGGTGTGTGTGGAATGATCATGACTGAAGATGAGTGAACATTAATAAGTGAACTGGTGATTAATACAATAATCTACCCTGCAATGGGGAATTCATCAGCCATTTGTTTAAGGAAGGATCAGAAAAGGATTATTGATGTGTGGGACTTGACAGAAACTTTACAGTACACCGTTCATGGATCAGTTGCTTCCTCCATTTCAAAAGTCTAAGTAAGTGTAATTAAAATAGCAACCGCCTCGTTTTCTCTAGCTTGCAAAATATGTAGTTAATTGTGTTTTATTACTTGTAACCGCTTCACGTGGCTTGTATGTATATGGTTAACTCTTTATATTCACATATTGTCTAAAGTCATGTTCAAAATGCGTCGTGTCTTGGGATAATTGCATGCATATCAGCTTGTTGTTGGAGACCCCCAAAACCAATATATGACCTTTTTAATGCATAATAGGGGCTCTTTAACACAAGATTGGGTAATATAGAAAAACTCAGCTACTGGGTTAATTTTTAACCTAACAAAATTTTATTCCTGTCTTAACTGAATGGTTGGGTTTCTCCTTATTCTGTGCGGTTTAAATCCACATTTGGGTGAAATGTTTATATTGTATTAACTTCAACTATAATATCTACTGCTGTCAAATTTAGTGTGTTAATGCATGCGATTAATTTTAAATATTTAATGCATTAAAAGAAAAAAATTAAAGCAGTTGCAGGTTTTTTTTAAATTTTTATTTCCTGTTGTGGTCGACATGTGTTCAACGTGCAAAGAAATATGGATAAGACCAAGGAAAAGAAGGAAAGTTTCAGTATAAAACAATTAATGTCGCATTACCACAATTAATGTCGCATTAGCACGCTATCCAGCATTTCCACCAGTTTCATGTAATTTGGTATGTTTCATTTTTAATCTTTCAAAAGAAAAACCTTCAGATTTCGTGACTCGGTGGTCCTTTAAGGTAATCAAAAACCACTGTTTACATGGTAGACTCTTTATTAGAGTATTATCTTAATCATATTGGAGTATTGGTGTCCATGTAAATGTACTCTGACAGCTTACGACATTATCTGGCACGTTCAAAGAAACCATTCCTCTGTCTTTAAGTTGATTCCATGCACCCTCAAATGTTTCATTAAGTTTGACATGTTTCCCCCTTAAATGCAACTTTTGTAAAGCATCTGCTTCAAGTTGCTGTGTCAGAATCCTTGCTTGTAAAATACAGCCATACTTTAGAACACTTCGTTTAAGCAAAGTTGATGAACGCGATCGTGCGTGTTGATGAATCTAAAGGGATCCCTCACCAGGGGCCTCATGTACAAAGACTTGCGTTGAATTCATACTAAAACATTGCGAATGGACAAAGCTGAAAATGTGTGCATGCATTAAAAATTCAGATGCGTGAAGCACTGCGTACGCGGAATCCCACGTATATTCTCTTTGTACATCCGAATGCACGTGCACGAGTGCAAAACCCCTCCCTGCCTCCTCCCCCTAATAAATATGGTAATGACTCCACTTTGGCAAAACCAAATGAAAAAGCAATGGCAAAAGCAAGCAAGCAAGCAAGAAGAGAAACTTCACAGAATGTGAATTGGAGGTGCTCCTATCGGAGGTAGACTGGAGAAAAACTGTGTTATTTGCTAGTTTGTCCACTGGAATTAATAACAAAAGAAAAAAAATAGAGTGGGAGAATTTAGCTGACACTGTTAACGCAGTGTGGTCTGAACATTGCACTGTGAGTGAATTAAAAAAAGAAATGGTCTGATGTAAAGGTGCAGGTTAAGAGGAGAACAGCGGCGCACCATCAAAATGTGGACCGAACAGGCGGGGGAACAGGATACTGAACTAACACCCTTTAAGGAGAGAGTTGCCTCAATTGTGGGCGACACACAATTTTACAGTTGATTTGAATATTTTATCTCAGAGTTGAGTCAGAGTTTAATTGACTTTTACAATTTTTACATTAAAAGATTTTAAAAAATATTATAAAATAAATAAACTGCTAATTCCAAAAACAGAGTCTTGTGCAATAAGCAGGGTGTTTTTCTGATCATTTTGGTACTGGTTTTATTGTATAATTTCATATGGTTGAATTGTTTAATTCATTCGTATGGTAATTTTTTTTTTTTTTATCGAGAAATTAAGCCTTGTGCAACAAAGTCTGGCCTATTTTTGGCTCAAACTATAACAGGAGCAAAGAATTTAAATGGTTTGAAATCGAATGTCTAATGAATGTCAGACGTCAAACTAACTTTACCGCGGTTCAACAGCATGGTATGGAAACCTTATATAGGAGTCACCAATGGAAGTAAAACAAACACACAAGAAATGCATGTACACCAGCTGGCGTGGACCAACACACATTCTTACGTTAATTTCATCGTTAGTAAATCCAAACAGGAGCGTGAAATCTGGACTACGCAAAGTATTGTACTGTGCGCAAAGTGTGCTGTACTGCGTGTGTGTGTGTGTGTGTGTGTATGTTTGTGTGTGAGTGCGTGCGTTTCCTAGCAACAAGAAAAAATGCCTAAACATCACGACGGTGTCCGTATCCGTCAAAGTTGTTTAGATTTAAATGTTTGGAGATTGCGTGACAAAAGTCCCTGTAAGAATTAGTTTTTGGTGTGATAACGGGTACCTATGTGTGTCTTTGATGTGCCCCTTGATGCTTTTTACGTCCTTGTCATAGCACCAGTGGCACCAAAATTAGGCACCGAAATTCATATGCTGATTCTGTGAGACTGTTCTCACTCTCAAGTCACATCATTCAAAGAAAAGGGCCACATTGCCCCTCCGATAATGTCAACAGACTGGACTGTTTTAGCAACTGGCTGAATGTAAAGGAGGACTAAACAAAATTGTTTCTACTTTATAATTAATGTCCTCAACTCTCAGCAATACAACTTTTCAGTGAGTACAACTGTTTGTATTCAATACTTTTTATTATTTTAATTTTCCAATTTTCATATTTGAAATCCCTGTATTTTGGCATTTTTTTTGCAGTCCACTCAGAATCCAACATGGAAATAAATCTTTTCTTTATTGGCATTGATTGTTTTGAAATTCAAATGGCATTTACATGCCTGTGTTTTTATTTCTGTAATAAATATGGCTTTCAAGTCAACAGTTTGAGGATCTTGATGGTTTATTGTGGGTATTTTGTTTTCATGAAGAAATCTGTTACAAGTTAAACAAAAATTCTAATAAACAATCATATTTTAAATTTAAATAGTTTTTGTCTTGTTTACGCAAAATTACAAGTTTCAGTCTTTTAAATGCAATTATTTGTAATTAATTGCAAAAAAAAAAGGGTGACTTTTTTTTTTTTTTTTAATTGATTGAGAGCACTAATAATATCAAATACACACCAGCTAAAAACATAAATTCTTCTTAGTCAACAAAGTAAAACCCTTTTAAAAGTAAAACTTGATCTGTTAAAAGTAAACTGTTCACCTCTTTGGGGAACTCAGAATGCTTCTATGTCGTCAGTGCAAAAGCCACTTTATTTTTAAAAGTGCAAATTACCATTTAACACAGTTCTGGTGTTTTTGTTTTTGGATTATGTTGCAAAAGTTGTTTTAGGTCGTCGAATGTCACCTATGCACTGGATTTCTCAAGTAGTGCCACAGATTCTCAAATTGGGTTGGGAGCACGGCTCTAACTGACAGTCACTATTCATCCGGTATAAATAATGAACTTTCCCCAAAAGTGTCAACTTTCCGAGGATCTCTTGCAAAATTTTCCTGGATATTTCACCATTTGTTTTAACAAGATACCCAGTTCCGGAGAATGAAAAGCCACCCCACAGCATGATGCTTAAGCTACCATATTTCACACTTAGTGCTGTTTTCTGAGGTGTCAAATTTGCACCACATTTTATTATTTTTTTAGGGGGCCAAAAATGTTTGGCTTGTCCAACAGCAGAACATTTCCCAATCTGGAACTGGGTCAGTAATGTGCCGTTTGGCATTTCTTTGCCATTTTTAAAATGCAGGGATTTTTGGTGTAGTGGTCCCCATCCTTTTTATCACCACAGACCAGTCAATGCTTGACAATTTTACCGGGTGGGGGGTGGGAATATGGGTACATTACTAGATGACCATCAACCGTTTTCAAGTTTTATTTATGGAGAGGCTGTGTTTGGATGTTATGTTTTTGTCTGAGGTAATTGGTCTACCGAAATATGTATATTCCATACAAAATATATAGCTTATTGGTCAGTTCTTATCACTTGACTGGAGCTCACTGCATTCGGTTTTCAACTCAATATATGCACACAAGCCACGTGGCTTAATTGGAAATAACGAACTTACACAGCCTGGGGGTAGGGGACCACTGATTTAGTGGAACATCCAATAATAATTTATCCATTTGATTCTCTGGAATCAGTGATTTCACTTTAACATCAAAGAAACCTTTTAATTTCATAAATGGTTCTTGCAAATCTGGCTGATCTCACGAACCAATCACCATTGTTTGTTTACAAGTTTACAAGCAGAGGACACATAAGAACTGAACTCTTTTTACATATCAAAACTAAATGTTTTGAGTTTTCAACAATATTGCAAGTTCATTAAATCCTGGCTGGAAATAAAAAAACCTAATAATTTTATTAATATTTATTCATTCATTCATTTTCTTTTCGGCTTAGTCCCTTTATTAATCTGAGGTCGCCACAGCTGAATGAACCGCCAACCTATCCACCACATGTTTTACGCAGCGAATGCCCTTCCAGCCGCAACCCATCTCTGGGAAACATCCATACACACTCACCCACACTCAATACACTTTGGACGATTTAGCCTACCCAATTCACCTGTACCGCATGTCTTTGGACTGTGCGGGAAACCGGACCACCTAGATTAAACCCACGCGAACGCAGGGAGAACATGCAACTTTTATTAATATTTGATAATATAACTTACTGTAATATACGTATTGTAATGAGCAGCAGTTTATGGATTTATTTACTTTCAGTAAAAAAGTAATGGATTCATAGGTGTGCATTTTAACTCCTTATGCATCAAATAAGTTCTTCAAACTTTATTTATCTTTTATCTATTTTGTTCTGTAAAGTTGCTTATGACCATGACATGTTAACACTAAATGGTTAAGTATCTTGAGTATCTTAAGCTTAAGTATCATACTTGGACTGAAAATGTGCTTAATGCATTATAAAGCTTGAAGCATCAGAATCGGTACTTGGCATCATGACAAGGAATCAGTACTCTGTATCGGCTGCAAAAATCCTGATCGGAGCATCTCTAAATTATGGTACAAACATAGTAATAAACTGCCAGTACATTTTTATTTTATTTTACAGACTTATGTCTTATATATACAGAATGGATGGATGGATAGAAAGCAGCATCACTAAACCGCCCTTTTTTTATTTCTTCTGCTTTATTTTTCAAGGGAGTATTCTTGACTTTCACTCTCATTGATTTTAATTAGGAGGGTTTAATCTAGAATATGAAGTTGCTGCTTTAAAGATTCCCAATTTAATAAGAGCATAACTGGAACAAGCCAATTTAATAGGCAGCGTGTCCTCATTATGGCTTCTGCAACACTAAGACAAAACAAAACAACATAGTTCAGCGATTTATTCTCACTCAGAACATTTTAAACATAAATAGCCCTGCGTTAAAATGATTATGAATTTTAATGCTCGTGAACAAAACTATCCCAGAAAACAAAACATTAATTTTTACAAGCACAGCGGTGTCCAGGAATACAAAACAATCTTCAAAATTGGCCTTAATGAGATTCTAGTTTGTCAGGACTGAGGCTGTGGATTAATGGTAATAAAGTTGTAAATGTTAAGACCTCAATGTGTCTTAACAATTAGGGGTATTCATTTGTTTTTCATTCTAGTTGGTTCAGAGTGACTGAGTTGGCTATGGTTTAATATTTTCCTAAATATGTTTTCATGAACAATCAAAATGATTGCTCAGTTGTAAGTGAATGTGACCAATTTCCAAAGTCTTGTGGGATGCCTCAGATACTATAGATAATTTAATTGTTCAGAAGATCTGATGAGAATCTAAAGTGCATGTCATAAATCATTAATCCATATTGGCAGAACTGGCAAACCATAAGTTTTCATCTTCTCAATGCAAATATTGTCATTGTTCTAGACCATAACCTTAAGACAAACATATTTATACTAACACCCCACCCCCCGCCCCCCAAAAAACTTGCTTTCAGGGGGACTTTAATACCAAAGATTTTAGATTTGATCTTGGTCGATGCAATACTGTTGTGTCTGGAGAAGGAATCAAATTGCTAGACTGAGGTTAGGATTGATCAAGACGTAATGAGCATGTATTGTTATCTTAGCACCTCCTGGATCAATAGAGACCAGCAGGAGAACAGCAAGTGTTTTTTGTACTCGCATAAGAGAAAGTGGAAGGCTAAGACTGACCAAATATTGATCCCATTCATTCAATCACGATCTCTAGACACTTTCTGCCGTCTCTTGCTCTTCCTGCTTTTGATGAGGACCGCTGAGGTTCTGCGTGACATGGATGTTATAGGGGCCGCTGTTGATGTTGAAGGTGTTCCTCTGTGTTTTCAGGACATCTGATGGGTGTGATGATTCACAAATAATTTGAAAGTTAGGTCATTGTTTCAGGAACAGTTCGTAATATGGGATCAAACTGCAATATAAGCTTGAATTGACATGGAAAATTAAATAAATGCTTGTTTGGAGACCTTTTAAAATCCTGTCTAACCCTCTTTCCAACTTCGCTTCCTGGCTAACTACGTTCCTATCATCATAAAGGCAAAAAACAGCAAAAGTAAATCTTAAAATAAATCAAAACAGCATTTTTAGTACTAACTGGCAATAATAGAATTAATATATTGAAAATTAATGGTAAGGTAACACTTTACACTACAGGACACATGGTTAATGTATTTACTAACATGAACAAGTAATGAACAATACATTTTAATTAAGTCTTTTTAAATGTTATTCAATGCAAAAATACAGTTGTTTATTGTTAGTTCATGCTAACATGGTGAATTAATTATGCTGACGAGCACAGCGTTGGATTTTAATAATGCATTAGTAAATGTTGAACTATAAATAAAAAATGCTGAAGGAGCATTGTTCATGTCAGTAAATACATTAACTAACATTAAGTACAGTAGTCAACAGTTGTAGTCGATCAAAAACTTTTTAAAATTGTAATAAGACAAGAATGTGTTTTATTCAATTGTTTTGATCCACTTCAGATGTTGATTACTGTGTGTCTTATTGCAAAGTGTTACCAAATAAATAATTATTTAATAATGACTGATAAACAATAACGTTTTTCTGAACTTATTTTTTTTATAAAAAATGTGTTGTAAATAAATTTTTTTTTTTTTTTTGCAAGATGGAGCCTTTGAACCATAATTTTAAAATCCATATAACAAAAATTAATAGCCTAATTAAAATCTGGTTATGCATTTGATATTTGCCAAATGCCAGGAAAAATCTCTCTATATGCCCACAAAATATTGCCTTGAACTTCATGAAATTGTGAAATACATATTTATTATGCCCTGTAAAAATATTTGTAAATTAACAATTTTCCATATTTAGTCATTGATGTTTTTTTCTCACTTATTTATGCTTTTGAATTGCATTATGGGATCGTTTCCTCCAAAACCTTTTGATATTATTGAAAAGTTTGGAAAGTGACATTTTTTTAATAGTTTGAAGTGATGTATTGGGCTCTATTTTAACGATCTAGGTGTAAAGTCTAAAGCGCAAGGCATGTCTGAATCCATTTTGCAATTTTTAAGGACTGAAAAATATGCTCTGCACCCCAGTGCATGGTCTAACAGGGTTGTACTTATTCTCTTAATGAGTTACGGGTGTGTTTGAGCATAACATGCATTAAATCAATCAGAATCGCATCTCCCATTCCCTTTAAGAGTCAGATGTGTCGCGCCATGGCACATTTGCTATTTACATGGCAGACTTTGGGTATGGAAAAACTGAATGCTTTACTAGCGAGAAAAGGCCTCTTTACACTGTTTCTCTTTACTTTTAATCTTTTCTTTACTCCTTTACTTTCGTGGACATCCATTAGCCTACTATTTAATTTTGTTTAAGCAAACTTTGAAAACTATTTCTATATTCAGTTCTAATTTCCAGCAAACTAATAAATGAACAATAACAAAGTGTGGTCAAAGAACTGAGTCATAGGCCATCCAAACACTTTTCCTAATCTTATGTCCCTTATGGTCCAAAACCCGACAGGTGGAAAAATCTAAACTTGTTTTTATTTAAACATATTATAATGCATATAATAAATAATACTGCTAAGAATAATAACATTTATACAAATGCAAATTGTCATGAATAAACTGAAAAAGCCCCCTGAGGTGAAGGCATGGAGGTAGTGGTTTTTGTTTAAATAGAAAATAATAATTGTTGTAATGTTTTAACCCTTTATTTTTTTTCATATGTAAAGATATTTGTATATTGCTGTATATCCTGTGTGTATTAAGCAATGTGGAAGCGTTTGGACCTTCATAGGCACACAACTAACCCGCTCTGCGCTAGACTTTAGACCAGCTTTCAGTTGGTCGATGGTGTAGTCTATTTCAGTTTATCAAAATAGCAACATGCCAACAATACACCTCTTTTTTTTTTTTTTTTTTTTAGACCAGCACACCCATGGGTTCACAAAGTGCCACATATGGATTTGCTATTTAAACAATGTGCCGCAAAATGGGAATATTAGAGTTGTGTTGGTCTGAAAATAGCAACAAATCATGCCAAACACGTCTTGTGCCTTATTGCGCCGGGTGTATGATAACCCCTTGTCTGTGTTTGTGTTGTAAATTACGGTACAAAAAACTGCTAACAAACTGTCAGTAGCTTTTCTGTTGTTTAAATTGACTTGATTATCTCTTTATTAATTCTTAAACAATACCTTGTCTCAAAAACTACTAAAATGCCAATAAAAGTAATTTTGTTAATCTGCATTGTTGCATTTTCAATATCAAAAGTTGACAGGGCAGAGATCAAGATCCCATAATGCAATTCACACTTGTAAATAAACAGAAAACACCACGTGAACCACAAAATTAACAAGAACCTGTTAATTAATGTATATTTTTTTACAGTGTGGTTATTTAAAAAGTTTTCACTTGATTGCATTCAAAAGATTTTATTTGAGGTAAATATTTACATAAACCAAAGAAAACATGCACAATTCTGTTCCAATCAAAGCTGCAGAATTACAATCCGTGTTCACGCGTGCACTGTAAACGATACAATAATGTCTCTTTATTGCATATTATAAACACAAAGACGGTTTTCACTTGAACGACCCCCCTCCAGGAACAGGTCTGGTTGCCATAGGGATTCCCTTCTACTGTCCTAGTCAGAATTAGACGCGTCTCTCTCTGTTCAATCTGCCCACGAACAAGAGAGGGCCAACCTTCCGTCTCACATCGCCAACTGCCTTCAAATTACTTATTCCGACTGTACGCAAAGTTCAATCATCTGCAGCCCACACAAGCTACGGACAGACGGCCTTCTGCCATGGATTATTCATGAGCAGCAATATTTGCCTTTTGTTGGCGGAGTAAAAAGAGAGGGCTGTTTAAAATGGAAATTTGCTTCTAAAAGATATATTTAAGAGTGACTTTGAAAGCGGCGCGGCTGTGAGGCATCAAGAGAGCAGAACAAATGTAGGCGCTATAAAGAAGCGCAGTGTTTGGCAGGCTCTTAGGTGTTGATTAGGGGCGGGTATCAGTGGGTCTCTCGTGATGTTGATGCATATGCAATATATGTTGATATACTGTAGGAACTGTGTTATGTAATGTAAACATAGGCGCTGAATATCAGGTTTGATATAGCTGTATAAGTTTGAGGTGATCAAAGATTTTTTCTTTTTCTTCAGCGGCAGTTGGGAACCTAATTAAAAATGCTACATGGAAGGATAATGAAGCAAAGACTTTCAGTAGTTTTGAGAGAGGAAGTAGAATTGAGCAAGGGTTTTGTAGGGAATCTACTGTGTGGTGCAGTTTTGAGTTGCAAATATTAAAAATGTTTGGAAAAACGTATCAAAAATCTGATGAAGATACCGATTTTAGTTATTCATGAAAAAAGTTTTGAGTTCATCTGTGAAAAATATATATATTTTTTTTAAAGCAGTATATGTACAGTGCATCCGGAATGTATTCATAGTGGTTCACTTTTCCCACATTTTTTTTTGTTACAGCCTTATTCCAAAATTGATTATTTTATATAATTGATTTATTTCCTCAATTCTACACACAATACCCCATAATGATTTTTTGAAATTGCTGCATTCATTGTTACATATTTATTGCCACATCAGCAACTTATGGCTATTTCATGGCCAAATGGATGGATATACATTAAAATATTACATGTTAAAAAACAAATTCGTATTATACTAAAAAAGTTACTTGGACAAATATATAAATAGATAAAATTCACAAAAAAATTATTCAAAGTTAAATATGATTTTTCAGTTCTATTTTTGATAAAAAAAAAAAAATTAAAACTCTTCCTGGTGGTACTTTTTTTTTTTTTTTTTTTTTTAAATGTCCATCAAAAGTACTCTCCTTTGGAATTTAAACTTCTGCATTCCAACAAAATATGTTTGATGGTAAGAGCAGTCTGGCAGTTATAACATTTAGGTGATTCTTCGTTATTTAATAAATATGAATCTCAACCTAGAATGTCCAATTCGACATATGGTATAGACCGTCTGATCATGCCTGGTCTCAAAATTATAATTTGCTAAATGTCTTTCATTTATTTTCGGGTTAATTTCATGTAATTTGTTGTTAATGTAGTTGTCCCATTCTCTTTGCCATGTTTCGTTTATGTACAAATTGATGGTGGGTTTCAAGTCATCAGGAGGAATTCTGTCACATTCAAGCAGATAGCCTTTTTTGCAGTTTCATCTGCCAGTTAATTTCCACGTAGTCCCATGTGACCTGGAATTCGACAGAAGATAATGTTGAACTTCTGATTGAAATTGCTGCAAATTTATTAAAAATAAAAAAACCTGAAAAATCACATGTACACAAGTATTCCCAGCCTTTGCTCAATACTTTGTTGATGCACATTTGGCAGCAATTACAGCCTCATTTACAGAATTTTTGCCCATTCCTCTTTAAAGTACCTCTCGAGCTCTATCTCGTTCGATGGGAAGCAACGGTGTACAACCATTTTCATGTCTCTCCAGAGATGTTCAATAGTACTTAGATGTGGGCTCTGGCTGGATCACTTAAAGACATTCACCGAGTTGTTGTAAAACACTCCATTGATATTTTTTTTGTGTGCTTTGGGTCATTGTCCTGCTGGAAGAAGAACCGTCACCCCAGTCTTAGGTCAAGAGCACTCTGAAGCAGTTTTTCCTTCAGGATGTCTCCTGTACATTGCTGCGTTCATCTTTCTCTCTATCCTGACAAGTCTTCCAGTTCCTGCTGCTGAATAACATCCCCACAGCATGAGAGTTCTTCAGATGCCTTTTGGCAAATTCCAGGCGGGGAGTGGCTTCCGTCGGGCCAATCTACCATACAGGCCTGATTGGTGGATTGCTGCACAGATGGTTGTCCTTCAGTAAGTTTCTCCTCTCTCTATAGAAGAATGCTGGAGCTCAGACAGAGTGATAATGGATCTGTCTTACGGATAATGGATAATGGAGGCCACTTACGGATAATGGAGGCCACTATGCTCATTGGAACTTTCAGAGCAGCAGAAATTTTTCTGTAACCTTCCCCAGCCTTGTGCCTCGAGACAATCCTGTCTACAGACAATTCCTTTGTCTTCATGCTTGGATTGTGCTTTGGCATGCACTATCAACCCTGGGACCTTATATAGATAGCTGTATGCCTTTTCAAATGTCCAATCAACTTAATTTACCACAGGTGAAGTCCAATTAAGCATCTCAAGAATGATCAGTGGAAACAGAATGTACCTGAGCTCAATTTAGAGCTTCACAGCAAATGATGTGAATACTTATGTATTCTTTCTTATGTATTTATTCTTTTTTCACATTGTCATTATGGGGTATTGTGTGTAGAATGTTAAGGAAATAAATTAATTTAATCTATTTTGGAACAAGGCTGTAATATAAAAAAATATGTAGAAAAAGTAAAGCACTGAATACTTTCTGGATCCACTGTACACTTTTCTTTTAAGTATCTGGAGTATAAATGTAACCCTGCCGGTCCTACAGCACCCATCCCAATTAGAGCTGGGATCGAACCGGGCGACCTTCTGCATGAAAATCAGTTGCTCTAACAAGGAGGCTAAAGACCATGGCCTCTAATGTCTGTCGCTACAACACCCTTAGAGGTCAGATGATTAAGGTTTACCTGCACAGCACTTCACTAGCTGGCCTACACCCTTACACTTACCCCCTAAACCTCTCTCCCATCTGAGTCACGGCACCAATGTAACCCCAGCGGTCCTACTGCACCCAACCCGCTCTGAGCTGCGATCAAACTGGCAACCTTCTGCATAGAAGTCGTTGCTCTAACAAGGAGGCTAAAGACCATGGCCTCTAGTGTCTGTCGCTAGAGCACTGATTCAAATGATTTGTAAAGTGAGTCTCTGGTTGACGATTCACTTATTTAAATGATCTGTAAAGGGTCAGTCTCCAGTCAATGCTTCACTGATTCAAATGATCTATAAAGAGCGAGTCTCCAGTTATCGACTCACTGATTCAAATGATCTGTACAGAGCCAGTCTCCAGTTAACGATTCACTGAATTAAATAATTTGAAATAGATAAACAATTTACTAATTTAAATGATCTGTAAAGAGTGAGCATCTGTTTTATGATTAACTCATTCAAATGATCAGTAAAGAGCCAGTCTCCAGTTAACGATTCACTGATTCAAACGATCTGTAAAGAGTGACTCCCAAGTTAGGAATTTACAGATTCAAATTATCTATAAAGAGCCAGTCTCCAGTTAACGATTTACTGAGTCAAATGATGTGTTCTGATTGAGTTCCCAGTTAATGATTTACTGATTTGAATGATCTTAAAAGAGTCAGTCTCTGGTTGATGATTCACTCATTACAGTGATCTGTAAAGACCCAGTCTCCAGTTAATGATTCACTGATTCAAATGATCTGTAATGAGAGTCTCTGGTTGATCACTCGCCAATAAAAATGATCTGTAAAGAGCCAGACTCCAGTTAACAATTCACTGATTCGAATGATCTGTAAAGAGTGAGTCTCTGGTTGATGATTCACTCATTCAAATGATCTTTAAAGAGCCAGTCACAAGTTCAGGAATCACTGATTGATCTGTAAAGAGCCAATCTCTAGTTAACGATTCACTGAATCAAATGATTTGTAATGGAGAGTCTCTAGTTAACAATTTACTGATTTAATTGATCTGTAAAGAGTGAGCATCTGGTTTATGATTCACTCATTCAAATGATCTGTAAAGAGTCAGTCACAAGTTTGGGATTCACAGACTCCAATAATCAAAGCAAAAGTAAAGAGCCAATCTCCAGTTGATTCACTGATTATTCAAATGATCTGAAAAGAGCAAGTCACCAGTTAACAACTTACTGATTCAAATAATCTGTAAAGAGCAGGTGCCCAGTAAATGATTCAGTAATTAAAATGATATGTTAAAAGCAAGTCACCAGTTAATAATTCAGTTACACAAAAGATTTGGTCTGAGATGGTTTCCAGATAACGATTCATTGATTCAAATGATCCAGTCAGAGCAAGCCTACAGTTAACCAAAAAACACCCAAAAGGTTAAATTAACTCGAGGGTTAAATTAACCCTCAAGAGTTTTCAGTCCTTTTTATGAGGTTATTTTTTCCTTTAAATTGTTGAAATGTTGCCATTGCATAGTAGGAGACTGTTGTAGACTAGACTGTTGTTATGAAGCGGACAGGAGACAGAGGTAAGGAAACGTTAGGGTGTTTATTGAATGACAACAAGGAGCACATGAAGGATAGCCAGGAGGATCAGGAATGATGTTGGGGTCTTTTCCTCCGTGGCTGGGTAACAGGAATACACGAGGATGGACAGCACACACCAGATACAGCTGACAGAGGATGACACAGACTTGGAAGGACTGGAAGACAGGACGATTCGGGAGGACCAGGAAGACTAGGAGGAATACAAAGAGAACAGGTAAGTAAATCGTTTGTTTAGCTGAGGATGACTACGCTGAGTGGTCGCTCAGTTGTCCGCTTTCGTCGAGACGAGCCCGGACAATGAGCGACTGGAGTGCTGTGCTTTTATCTGGTGCTCGTGAATGTGATGCAGCTGTGTGCTCATTAGAAGTCAGGTGATGGTGATCTTCGTGAGTGGGGGTCGTGAGAGCCTGACCAATCCATGACAGTACCCCCCCTCCCCAGGGCCCGCTCCTGAGGGCCGACACCTCCGACGCCGTGGTGGTCTCCCTCTGCCTCTAGGCGCTGGGAACTCAGGGTGGCTCTCATGAAACTCCACCATGAGACTAGGATCGAGAATATCAGCTCTGGGAACCCATGTCCTTTCTTCGGGGCCGTACCCTTCCCAGTCCACCAGGTACTCCAACTGGCCACCACGACGTCGGGAACGCAAGATCTCCTTCACTGCGTAGACGGCTCCTTCTTCTAGGAGCAGTGGAGGAGGGGGTTCCTCTTCGTGGTCAGGCTCTGTGGAGGGAAGAACAGGATCGTGATAGGGTTTCAGGAGTGATACGTGGAATGTAGGGTGAATACGGTAGTGAGAGGGTAATTGTAGTTTGTAGGTGACGGGGTTAACCTGTTCCACGATGGTGAAGGGACCAACAAATCGGGGACTTAACTTGCGAGAGGGCAGTCGCATGCGTATGTCCCGGGTGGATAGCCACACCTTTTGTCCGGGTGTGTATCTGGGTTCTTCAGACCTTCTTCTATCGGCGGTTACCTTGCTTCGACGGACTGCCCTCTGCAGATGTTGATGAGCCTCGTCCCAGACTCTCTCGCTCTCCCGGAACCAGTGATCCACTGCGGGGACATCAGATGGTTCGCCATCCCAGGGAAAGAGCGGTGGTTGGAAGCCCAGGACGCACTGGAATGGCGTGAGTCCGGTGGAGGGTTGCCGCAGTGAATTTTGGGCATATTCTGCCCAGCCCAAATACTGGCTCCAGGAGCTCTGGTGACCACTGCAGAAGGTCCTCAGGAACCGTCCCACCTCCTGAATCTTCCTCTCTGTCTGCCCGTTGGTTTGGGGATGATATCCAGAAGAGAGGCTGACGGCCACACCTAGGAGCTTGAAGAAGGCTTTCCATAGACGTGAGATGAACTGTGGACCTCTGTCCGACACAATATCTTCTGGAATACCAAATGACCTGAAGACTTGATTAAAGATATTGTCGGCTGTTTCAAAGGCTGTGGGAAGACCTTTCAGAGGGATTAGTTTGACAAACTTTGAGAATCTATCTACTATGACTAGAATACAGGTATTACCTTCTGACGAAGGGAGATCAGTGATAAAGTCCACTCCTAGGTGTGACCAGGGACGGTTCGGAATCGGCAAGGGATGGAGCTTTCCAGCGGGTAGATGACGTGGGCTCTTGGATTGGGCACAGTCCTTACAGCCCTGAACATATTGCCTCACATCCCTTGCCATGTTTGGCCACCAGAATCGTTGGGATACTAGCGAGAGAGTATTGTTGATCCCTGGATGTCCAGTGCCTAGCGAGGTATGTAAGGAGTGGATCAGATCTACCCGGTGTTCAGGTGGTATGAACTGCCGATGAGGAGGGCATCCCGGCGGAGCAGGGGCTTCCGGAGTGGCAACGACTGGAGGAGCGTTCCAGGTGATCGGACAAATGGAGATGTGTTCGGGAAGAATCTTCGTTGGGAGTTCTTCATGATCGTGATGCTCGTGTAAACGAGAGAGAGCGTCTGCTCTTAGATTCTTGGGTCCTGGACGATAGGAAATGGAGAAATCAAAACGTGAGAAGAAAAGTGACCATCTGGCTTGACGTGGACATAGTCTCTTGGCCTCTTTGATATATTGGAGGTTTTTGTGATCTGTGATCACCTGGAACGGATGTTTGGCTCCCTCCAACCAGTGACGCCACTCCTCCAAGGCTAGCTTGATTGCTAGCAGCTCCCTGTCTCCTATGCTGTAATTCTGCTCCGCCGGGCTCAACTTCCGAGAGAAATAGGCACAGGGATGCAGTCGGGGCGGTGTATCATGATGTTGAGATAATACTGCCCCGACGCCGGTGGTGGATGCGTCCACTTCCACCACGAAAGGAAGATTTGGGTCAGGATGAGTCAGGAGTGGGGCCCTTGTGAACTCCTTCTTAAGAAGGCGGAAGGCTGCGGCTGCTTCTTTGGTCCACTCCAGTCCTTTGGGTTTACCCTTGAGGAGATTAGTGAGAGGTGATGTAATCCTGCTGTAGTCCTTGATAAACCGTCTATAAAAGTTAGCAAACCCAAGAAACCTCTGGAGCTCCTTAATGGAAGTGGGTTCTGACCAGGATAGAACAGCCTCAATTTTCTTCCCATCCATACGTATACCGGTTTGATCAATGATGTATCCCAAGAAATGAATCGACTTCTGGTGGAATGAGCATTTCTCCGCTTTGAGGTAGAGGTGATGTTCTCTCAATGTGTGTAGGACCTCCGCAACGTGTTGGCGATGTTCGGCCTCACTCCGGGAGTAAATGAGGATGTCATCTATGTACACTATTACAAAGTGGTGAAGAAACTCCCGGAGGACTTCATGAATGAAGTTTTGGAATACGGAGGGGGCGTTGACCAGACCGTAAGGCATGACCTCATATTCATAGTGGCCAGTAGGGGTCACGAATGCTGTCTTCCATTGGTCCCCCTCACGTATTCTTATCAGATTATACGCGCTGCGGAGGTCCAATTTAGTGAAGACTTTAGCTTCTCGGAGCTGTTCCAAAGCGGCTGGTACCAGAGGAAGGGGATATCGGTATTTTACTGTACCGTTATTTAGGACCCTGTAGTCGATGCATGGACGCAGCCCTCCGTCCTTCTTGGCCACAAAGAAGAAGCTTGAGGCGGCTGGTGATTTTGAGTGACGTATGTACCCCTGACTCAGAGCCTCCCTTATGTAATCTTCCATTGCCTGATTCTCTGGAAGCGAGAGCGGGTAGATCCTACCTCTTGGCAACTGGGCATCTGGAACTAGGTCGATCGCGCAGTCCCATGGCCGATGCGGCGGTAGCTGGGAAGCTCTCTTGGGGCAGAAGACATCATGAAAGGAGCTGTACTCCTTAGGAATGTGGATAGACTGCTTCTCAGGAGGGCTCTCGACCGATGTTGCAAACAAAGAAATGGGGTTCCGACCTTGAAGAGGGAGATTTGGAAAACAGGTAGGTGTACATCCAGATCCCCATTTCTTTATCTCTCCTGTGCCCCAAGAGATGATGGGATCGTGCTTCACCAGCCACGGGCGCCCTAGAATGATGTCCATATTTGCACCCTCCAGAACCAGAAATTGAATCCTCTCTTGATGTAACAGCCCCACTTGAAGAAGGATGTCTTCGCATTGTCGATGGATACGGGTCGAAGATCGAGTGCACTGGGTTATCGGTTGTATCTGGTATATATGCGAGGACGCCTCAGTACGGAGGTGGAGTTGACGACAGCGGGATTGGGAGATGAAGTTCCCTGCTGACCCGGAGTCGATGAGGGCTGTGACAAGGAGAGAAATAGAGGCAGTAGTTATTTGTACGGTGGTAGTAAGTGGTTTACATTGTTCAATATTCGTACTGAATACACTCACTGAAGTCCGAATGGGACGAAGGGGACACTCCATACGGGTGTGTCCACTGACACCGCAGTATAGACACAGACCCCGGGTCAGCCTCCTCTGTCGTTCCGCTGATGTCAGTCTTCCAGACTCTATTATCATGGGTTCTGGTTCTGGAGAGGCTGTTGACTCAGGCGATTGGAGGAGTGCAGACGAGGGGGTGATGGTGTCCTGTTGATAGGAACGGAGACGATCGGAACATCGGAGAGAATGTTGGATGAATCTCTCCAGACCCATTGTATCATCTAATGTGGCCAGCTGGATTCGGAGAGTGGGTTCCAAGCCGAGCCGGTACGTGGTCAACAACGATCTCTCATTCCATCCACTTGCAGCTGCTAGAGTGCGAAACCGGAGAGCATATTCCTGTGTAGATAGAGTACCTTGCTTTAGATGATACAGCTGCTCTCCAGCGGCTACTTCCCCATCAGAACGTCCAAACACCTCTTTGAAATACTCCGTGAAGGTAGTGATGGAATTCATGACCGGCCCGGCTTGGTTCCAGATCGTCTCAGCCCATTTAAGTGCAGGTCCAGAGAGTAGTGATACGATGTAGGCGATCTTTGACTTATCTGTGGGATATAGAGAAGGTTGCATTTCGAATATGAGGGAACATTGTAACAGAAAACCATTGCACTCCCCCGCTCCGCCTGAGTAGGGCGCTGGTCGGGCCATGGGACTGGAAGGAAGGGCCGAAGAAGAAACTGTGGAGGCGGAAGTGCTCGGTGCTGGTGGTGCGTTGGAAAGTGGAGCTGGTGGCTGTAGAATCCGCTTCAACTGGTCCACCAGCTCTTGAAAGTGATCGAGGGTGCTCATGTTGTCGTCGTTATGGGTCCGGGCTTCTGTTATGAAGCGGACAGGAGACAGAGGTAAGGAAACGTTAGGGTGTTTATTGAATGACAACAAGGAGCACATGAAGGATAGCCAGGAGGATCAGGAATGATGTTGGGGTCTTTTCCTCCGTGGCTGGGTAACAGGAATACACGAGGATGGACAGCACACACCAGATACAGCTGACAGAGGATGACACAGACTTGGAAGGACTGGAAGACAGGACGATTCGGGAGGACCAGGAAGACTAGGAGGAATACAAAGAGAACAGGTAAGTAAATCGTTTGTTTAGCTGAGGATGACTACGCTGAGTGGTCGCTCAGTTGTCCGCTTTCGTCGAGACGAGCCCGGACAATGAGCGACTGGAGTGCTGTGCTTTTATCTGGTGCTCGTGAATGTGATGCAGCTGTGTGCTCATTAGAAGTCAGGTGATGGTGATCTTCGTGAGTGGGGGTCGTGAGAGCCTGACCAATCCATGACAACTGTATTAGCTACCAAGATTCTTCAAAATATTTTGAGCATTTTTGTTCAATGGAAGAAACAAATGGAGTAAATAATGAGAAATATTTTTTTGGGGGGTGAACAATTCATTGATTCAAATGAGTCGATAATAGCAAGTCTTCAGTTAACAATTCACTGAAGTCAAGAACAGGAGATCCTTGGAGCTCGAGTGTATTTAATTTTTATTTTTGATCAAATAAACGTAGAATTGGTGCACATAAATGACTTTAATGAAAACATTAATAGTATCATAAAAATAGTATTGTATATTTTATACATCACTAATAATGAAAGTGAAAAAACAGTGTGATGCGGCCAAGTGTATTCCCAAACTCAGAATTTGTGCTCTGCATTTCACCCATGGAAGTGCACACAGACAGCATTGAGTAGTGAACACACACATACACCATGAACACACACCCGTGCAGTGGTTTCTTTTAATACATAAAAGATAAAACTCATCTGTAGCCCACCTTTCTGAAAGCATCTACCTCACATGCTCATTACCGAGACATCACAAACCAAATCCTGAGTAATTCCACAGATAACTTGCTGCTGTTTTCATTTTAAGAAATACAACACTGTGAAGAGGAAGCACACGTGTTAATAATTGATAAGAGAGTATTCAGACAACTAGAACAAACTAGAGTTTTTCTTCAACATCTAACACCTTTTTAATGCCACTACAATTAAGTGCTCCACTCAACAACAACAACAAAAAAAAAACACATAGAAGATTTCAGACGTCACTTAAAATTTGTGCAAGAGGATTTAAAGCCCTTGAAGATGCGCCTTGTTTACTGAAACACTCACTGGCACCCCTATGTACAAACAGATGGAACGGTCCGATATAATGATCCCAAGTGGAGAGTTGAGATAAAAGATGCCAACATTTAGCACCAATCGGTCCACACAGATGTTCTTAACACTTTCTTAAGCCTAGAACTGCAAGATGATGGTATCAAGATTTCTATATAGGGACTGAAAGCAAACATGCATGAAAAAGGGAAGGGAACAGACTCAAACAGGAGGCGATAAGTTATCTAGCAGCTGAGCAGACAGATCTCGAGGACGGAGTCTGTTGGCTGCGTTTACACTGAGACTGCATCAGGGCAGATGGTGGAGAGAGTTGAGGAGGCTCATACACACACACACACACACACACACACACACACACACACACACACACACACACACACACGCACGCATAAATGATGCCAGAAATGATGGAAAATGAGATGTGATGGTCATCAAAACTGCCACTATAAACACCTTGACTACACACTACGCCATTGACTTTTGTATAGGCCTGGACTACACATTTATTTTCAGTATTTTTTTTTTATTTACCAATAGACTTTTATTACATGGCTTAAATAGAAGTAAATGACTTAACTTGCAGTGTCCATACTAGTACCTTTAAAGGCATAATATGTAAAATATTTTCATTTCAAATATCCAAAAACCATTAGAACAGCATCATATCTATGGTTCTATGGGTCTTGTCTATTAAATGTGATCTTTATTTTGTTTTCTCTATTGAATTCAGCTCAGGTGATTGGCTGGGCCATTCCACAGCTTGATTTTCTTTCTCTAAAACCATTTGAGAGTTTTCTTGGCTTTGTTTTGAATCATTGTCTTGCTGAAATGACCACTCCGGTATCATCTTCATCATCCTGGTGATGTAGATGTTGGACTGAAGCAGTGAATATTAATTTACAAAGAGGAAGGGCAGAGGGTTGCTGAATAACTACTGAGAAATTTCAGCTGCTGTCTGGGCTTTCACTGCCTTTCTACACCTCCATTTCTTCGTGTTCAATACTTTTTTCTTATGTCATTTCATTTTATTACACAACTTCAGTTGTAAACTAATTAGTTTAGTTTTTATAC
Source organism: Danio aesculapii (assembly GCF_903798145.1). Classification (NCBI taxonomy): domain Eukaryota; kingdom Metazoa; phylum Chordata; class Actinopteri; order Cypriniformes; family Danionidae; genus Danio; species Danio aesculapii. The sequence goes on along the minus strand of NC_079445.1, from coordinate 36,528,426 downwards.
ATATATGGATTCTTTGGCTCTTATCAACATCAAGTTGAAATTTCAAGGCAACAGCACCTTTAGAAATATGTTTTCTGAGAAAAATTGTGATGTGTTAAATATTTATTTTCCCACAGTATTTTGGTGAATTATGTACTTTATCCCAATTGTTTTAAAGGATGTTACATTTTAACTAGTAAAATGTCCTGTGTCGCATGGTAATAACATCACACATCTTCTAATTCTATCTTCTTTTAATAGCACACATTGGAAACACCAATAATGCTTTTAATATGTTGTGCTTTTTAACCTAAAAATTACATACTGTGCCTTTAAGTAAAATCAAAGAATTGTGTGAAAATTTCAAGCAAAACTAAGCTCATTTTGGGAAGAGTAGCAGGTTTGACTTGGATATTTTTGGTCTAGTTGTTTACAACATGTGAAAAACAGAGTTGGAAAAATGAGTGCTTGCAGTCTGCAGTGAAATTGCAAGCTCGGTCCTGGTTTGAGGCTACGTTTCTGCCAGTGGTGTTTGTGATGATGCTTGAATTGATGGAACTGTGAATGCTGAAAAGTACAGGCAGGTTTTAATCCATCATGCCATTCCATGCGGAAAGAACCTGAATGTGAAATGGTTTTATTTGTCAGCATTATAATGAATCAGAGCACACAACTAATGCTGTAAAATTATATTTGGAGAGAGAACCATTTTCATGGACTCTCCCCCGCTGAGACATCAATATTACAGAGGGAGTATATGATGACCTGGACAAAGAAGGAAGAATAAAATGGTGTACATCCAAAGAAGAACTATAGAAAGTGCTGAAAGAAGCCTGTTATTACATGGAGTACCACATCATTTCCAAAAATGTCAAGCTAGACATATTTTTATAGGTAATATGGCGCAAGCAGGAGAGCTGTTTTTCTAAATATCATTGCAAATGTGATGCTGATTAGAACTGCAGGATAAATCGGTGAAATCAAAACTGAATTAGCAAACTCTGCGATGGGCATGCACATCTTCTCAGGGAAGCACAGATCTGTGATTGGTAGTAAATCTCCACCTAAAAGACCAGAGGATTCTCTCGTTCAGTAACTCCATATAAACCGAAGAAAACCAGGAAATCCTTATAGTGGTTGATGAATAAACACAAGGTTTAATGGCTAATAAACCAGACCCCCTAGTTTTTCGCGATTCAGCAATTGCAGAATCCAACGCAAAATCCACGAAAAGTTGCAAATTTTTGCGATCCCGCAAAATTCTTAATTGAACGAAAAAAATATAAATCTCGTAAAACATCAAATTCCAAACCATTTAATCAAATTATATTTATTTCAGTTTGCAATTAATTGTTTTACATGACTTATAGAGTTGCAAATGCAGCGCATGTGATGTATTTGAGTGTCTCTCAAAAGATGACGTCTCATCTAAGCCCTCACAATCATTACATTACATGGAGGGGGGGCGGGGGCGTGGGAGTTTTCAAGCAGATGCAGATGAAGCATGAGTGATTTACATGTAATCATAGCAAAGATGAGATATAGACATTTTGTGGCGCGAATTTGGCGTTTGATGCCCTTCAGATTGCAAAAGAAAGTTGGAGCAAACGGAGCAATGGAACAGACAGGAGATGAGATTGGTTCAAGGGTGACGGCGCTAGACTTGACCGAATTGAAGAACATTATGTGTGCTTTACATGTATGGCTGATTATGATGAGCATTAAATCGATAAATGGTTTTGTTTAACTCTTGCCCTGCACTTAACAAGAGAAAACGCTTCTCTGCCATTAGAGTTTTTACAGCAATCCGAGTTTTAGGTGTATTACGGTAGGTGAAGCCCTAGCGCATGTCCTATGTGTGAGATTATGTCAGATGCTCCAGGGAGTGAAATCTGAGAAAGTAAGATCGTGGATAAAAATAAGATTAATACAACCTTCCTTTGGCTTAATCCATACCGTTTTAGATCTTGTCTTAACAAGAGACTAAAATAAAAAACTTTACTTTTATGATTTGTGTCATAGTTTCAGATTGCACACATAACATTGTAGGCTACCTAATATGGTAAATACATATAATTTTTTAATTTATTTCTTTAAATTTCTGGGAATTGCTGCCACATTGTCATTTTTATTTCCAAAAAAAAAATTGTGAAAAACTAGGGGGTCTAAAAAACACACAACTAAAACAATATATGGTTTATCGGAGTTAATTTTATTATTCTCCTGATAATAAAATATATGCAAAGCCATTATCGTTGTTGGCCATTATTGTCAAAGCCATTATTGTTATACTGTCATTATTGCAGCATAATTATCTTCAATTTCATTTTTTTTTTTTTTTTGCGCGTTTACTACTGATTACAGAACAGGCTTTACTGACAAAATGCACATGCAAATCGCCTTCAATTAATTGTACAGCTCAACTACAGATCAACACTAAGTGCAGATGTTTACATGCATATTAAATGAAATAAAATACCTCTCTCTTAGTAGCATTACAAGTTTTTCTAACTTATTCTAAAGTCAAAAAATATATATATAAAATTTAATTGCGATGGTCATCTTGAAACTATGCATTTTTCATTCTGAACTCCATTTAAAACTGCTTCCCCCTTCAACAGCATGTCCTTCTGCACGTCCCTCTTTCCCAATTTGCAGTCCTGCACCTCTCATTTATTGCTTTGCCCTCATCCTCTGCTCTTCTTCTCTCCGTTTGTCCTTAATTGCTATGATTAAGTCTACTGCTTAATAATTACTGTCTCCATCCCTCCATATAGAGGCCAAAAACACTGACACGCACTAGGCGTTTGTTCTCTCACAACCTCTATGCGCGCCAGTACACCAATCATGTTGAAGGAAACAGAAGCAAGCTGTCTGAATCCATCACACAATGGGGACAGCTTTAATTAAACACACCTGAATTGGTGACGGTAAAATTGATGCATCAACACGGCCTTCGAGTGAAGAATGTTTAGAGCACGTGTCCAACACAGTCAACAAAAGCATCTGATCTGGCCCAAGGCTTGATTAGAACAATTAAAGATAGTTAATAATTTAACAATGTGCAAACAAGAATGTGTCAATTTCACAAGCATTTGTTTCAGGATGAAGACTATAGCAATCAATAATTAATAATTTAACAATGTGCAAACAATGTGTCAATTTCACAAGCATTCATCACAGGTTGAAGTCTATCAGAATTCAGAATGACCTGATAATTCATAATATGGTGGTAAAATGGCTTGTAAAATGGTTACATATATACTGTACATATACACTCACCGGCCACTTTATTAGGTACATAAAGGTATTCGGTCCAACTGTTTTTTTAATGCAAATTTCTAATTGGCCATGGCAGCAACTCAATGCATTTAGGCATGTAGACATGGTCAAGACAATGTGCTGCAGTTCAAATTGAGCATCAGAATGGGAAAGAGAGGTGATTTAAGTCACGTGGCATGGTTGTTAGTCCCAGACAGGCTGGTCTGAGTATTTCAGAAACTGCTGATCTACTGGGATTTTCACGCACGACCATCTCTAGAGTTTACAGAGAATGGTTCGAAAAAAAAAAAAGAAAATATCCAGTGAGCGGCAGTTCTGTGGGCGCAAATGCCTTGAAGCCAGAGGTCAGAGGAGAATGGCCAGACTGGTTTGAGCTGATAGAAAGGGAATACCAACTGAGGTCTGCAGAAGAGCATCTCTGTACACACAACACATAAAACCTTGAGGCAGATGGGCTACAGCAGCAGAAGACCACACAGGGTGCCAATCCTGTCAGCTAAGAACAGGAAACTGAGGCTACAATTCACACAGGCTCACCAAAATTGGACAATGGAAGATTGGAAAAACGTTGCCTGGTCTGATCAGTCTTGATTTCTGCTGCAACATTCGGATAGAATTTTGCATCAACAGCATGAAAGCATGGATCCATCCTGCCTTGTAGCAACGGTTCAGGCTGCTGGTGGTGGTGTAATGTGTGGGGGATATTTTCTTGGCACACGTTGGACCCATTAGTACCAATTGAGCATTGTGTCAATGCCACATCCTACCGGAATATTGTTGCTGACCATGTTCATCCCTTTATGACCACAGTGTACCCGTCTTCTGATGGCTACTTCCAGCATGATAACGCGCCATGTCATAAAGTGTGAATCATCTTAGACTGGTTTCTTGAACATGACAATGAGTTCACTGTACTCAAATGGCCTCCACAGTCACCAGATCTCAGTCAGATAGAGCACCTTTGAGATGTGATGGAACAGGAGATTCACATCATGGATGTGCAACTGACAAATCTGCAGCAACTGTGTATTTATTTATTCAATGTATAGTTAATTAACTGTAGTACAACACTAGCAAGAGTGCAGATTCTTCTGTTTTATTGGGATGAATGCAACAGAATTGATTTTTATACAGTTCAATAACAAAAAAAATTGTATTACGAGTGGTGTTTTGTTGTTGATTTGATCAGTTTTTAACAAATCATTTGAGTCGATTCGATCCATTCATAATGACAGCCACTCACTTTGCTTGCAAATTATTCACCATTTTGAATGAATTGATTTTAATGAGCAAATTAGTCACAAAGACAGGAATTTGACACCAGTACAAAAACACATTTAAGGTTTTGTCTGATTAATCGCCATTAGCTGGGTTTCCATCCCAATGTAAAGAGAATCTTTTTACAATAGTTCACAAAAAAGAACAAAATGCCAAATGTGAATTAGGTGGGTCAAGTTTTTAGAGTGGCTGACTGTAGTATAGGCATGGGACGATAACCATTTTCAAGGTATACCGCAGTTTGGAAAAGTCAAGGTTTTAAAACCTCCAAAATTTTCTGCTATACTTTTCCTAAGGTATATGTAGGATTTTTTTATTTAAATTTTTTTTGTTTTTAGGACAACAGTATCTCCAGCAGAAAAGAGATCCAAAGATGCCGTTTTAAATTGTAAAGAAATCTGTGTTTTTGAAATAAATGAAGACAGCATAAGTCGATGATTTATTTTAATTATTTCACCTGAGATGTTTACTGTTCCAAAATACTTTATTATACTTTAAAATACTTTTAAGGTTTCTCAAAATAAAATATATTGTGTTCAAAGGAGAAAAAAAGGTCTTGTTTTTTACCCAGACATTTAAATTAATAGCGAGTTAAGACTGCACGGTTTTACCTGCGATTTAGAGTAATGGCAGACAAATGCCTGAAATCACAGGCAAATCGGTTGTTCACGCGAGTAACAATCACACAGTGTGAACTATCAAAGGTGCCATCTGAGAAAAATCGCCAATGAGTAGCTGGGGAGGAGTTATGAAGGCATAGACCACAAATTCAACAAGCATGGCTTCAGTTGAGAAAAAGCCTATTTTTTGTCTATGTGGACACAAGAAATGTAGGAAAAACTAGTGGAAATTTGGCAGGAGCACCTGTGTCTTTTTGACCTGTCATCTGAGCAATACCACAACCTGTGGCATTTGAATTCCCTTTAAAAGTCAGGTGACCTTCTTTCTTATTATGTAGTTAATAACAAATAATTTACTACGTGACCTTGTGTTGTTTTCATGTCACTTCTCACGTGTGTTTGGTGGCGAGATGTAGTTTGTGGACCGAAACGAAGTTATCTGTGATTCTACCTATTATAAAGTCACACAGTGTGAAACCCCATCATCGATACATCTTTTAGTGTAAACACAAAAGTGGCGGCATGCAACTCAGATAGTCATGCAGTCTGAAAACGCGACTGCTTTGAAAATTGTGCAGTCTGAACTCAGCATAACACAGGGTGGTGGATACTCAGTATTTTCTTGAAAAAAAAAAAGTTTTTCCTCATGCTAACTATTTTTGGGGATGTTTAAAAATAAGTTTTCCAGTTATCTTGCATATTAGTATGGTTAACAAAACAAAAATAATACTACTAATGTAAGGTTGAACAAACTCCATGTTTTCTCCAATCTGGGCCTTTATCTAATTAATGTATGACATTTGATTAAAGATGAAGATGTTACCTTGATGTAGTAGTTGAGCTGTGGATAAACCCTCTGCACTCCCAGGAAAATAGAGAGAGGGGTTCGGTGAGGGAAGGAGGTCGTGACAACATGTGTGACCTCTGGAAATGAGAAAACCCGGAAGCCGTGATTCTCATAAAGCTTCTGCTGTTCTTCATTCGGTCGGTCCTCACCTTCACTCAAAATACTGCCTACAGCATAGCGGCACTTCTGAGCTGGAACCTACAACACACATGAACACAAATTTCAATAAAACATTTTAGCTGTAAGAATTTGAAGATTTCCACTGGTTTTGCTTTGTCTCATCAATGAAGAGAATGAAATACATTTGGAGATAAAAACAAAAGAAAATGAACACTGCAAAATAGAAATAAATAACAATCCATAGTACATTCCATTTAAATTATGTAGAAGGTTTGTATAAATAATGTGTAAACAGATTATTAACAGATTAATTCAATCACTTTTGTAATGAATCCACTATATAAACTCGGAGGTGAGGATCTAAACTAGTGTAAAAACCAAATTCTACAATTTTAAATGGAAAATAACTAATAAATGAATTACTCCATTTCAATTACAAACTTTTCAGTAGACACATTGTCATTTAAGAAATGTTCATTTTTCAATGGTTTATGACTGCATGGTGCACAAAAAAATGCTGGCTTCCACCATAGACTAAAAGATATGGACGTAGTATCCTTGATGTCCCCCATAGGTTTCTAAAGAACACAAAAAAAGCTGCTAGTGGGCGTGGACAACCGTCGCAATTTTGTTTGCGCATCATCGCACCGACTGGGGGTGACCAAACCAGGGTAAAAAGGCGGAGCCACAGAGGCCTGCTAGCATTTTGCTTAGACTTTTCTTCGGGAGAAATGCTTAATACTTCATTACCTGTGACTCATTTGTGTTCTGACCACATGTGCTTGGCTGTACACTATATCAATAAAGTGTTTAGACTTTTAAAAACACTGTTGTAATGCATTGAATCACAAAAAAATTGTTCTTATGACGTTTTTCTACAAGAGGAAAACGCGAATTACTTCCAAACGCTTCAAATATAGTGTGTTAGTAAATGCAAGACTATTTATGAAATCCAGGCATAAAACTGTATGACAACGTTTCACATGACTGTTTCATAGCCTACAGCTAATCAATCTGTCAAACTCTGGAGTGCATTACAGGTCTAAAGAAAATGATAAATGATCTTAAACAAAACAAATACATTTATAGATATGGTATATAATTTCACTCAACTGGGAAATGAAGGCCACTTGAATGGTTTGTGAGCACAATTAAGTGCACACAGCATGCCACATCATCTGATAATTTTAAGAAATAATTCTAAAAGGCAACTATGTAAAGCCACATAAAACAAAACAAAAATACGATGTATATGCCGAGTTCAGCGGCTAATTAGCCGGAATGAGCTGAGGTGACATGACTGTGACCAGCGAGACCTAGCTGTCACTCACGTAGCCACGCCCTTAATTATGCAGACTTAATATAAACGAAACAGATGAGTTTAAAAAATTGATCCCCTTACAGCTGTCATGAAGGGTAATATTAGCTATATGAACCAAAATCTTTCTTTGTACCAGGCTGTAAACACCTTTTTTTCTGCTGTAAAGTTGGTCATTTTAACAGTGGGCTCGATAGAAATTTGCTCTATTATGGAGCCAGGACTAGTGGATTTTTGCTTCATGAGGGAGAGTAGGAGGTTGCCACTTGGGTTCCACACAATTCCTTCATGTTGTCCCAAAACAAATCAATTAAGCTAACGTAACTGTTATAACAATTTTAAGTGGATTGAACATAAAACAGTTGTCCCCAAAAAAGAAACCGTCAAGAATTGTTGTTTCGGCGCATTTTTAATAAGTAGTTCAATAACTAGCACCAAAAATAATTTGAGCGTGGTTTCCCTCTAAGATGCATACACAAATGCTGTAAATTTAACCCTTGTGCACTGTTCAAATTTACTACCCTTTTTTTGTGTTCGGGATGAAAACATCCACTGAATTAAACTGCTGTAAAACTGCATTAGATACTTTTTATTTTTAAATAAATCTGTTAATCAACCTCAGTACTGACTCATAATGTTATTAAATTATAGGATTTTAACTCTTTAATTGCCAAATTCACAAATGATGTCACTGATTTGAAAAAAAAAACACACAAAACGATGGACTTTCAATATAAAATTATTGTGGACTGGATTTTATTTTTACCTTTTATCACAGTCTTGGGCATATGAACGATTAGTAAAAACATTGGCTTTGATGCATTTAGATTTTCATTTTTTTCTCCATAATTTACTGTTGGTGGCTTTTTTTTACCCTATTGAATTCCATTATAACCATATTTGATGGTGCAAAAATATACAGTCTTTGTTTTTATTTACTCCATGTCATGGGCATTGCTAGGCCTTTATTTCTACTCAGCCCCTAAAACTTTTGCGATTATCTCATAAACTGTACACTAAATGATCGCCTCAGTCCCCTTTAAATTTGATATGAAAATGGCAGCAGAATTCAGCTCCTCCCCATCTTTTGTTTTTTATTTGATCAGCAAACCACAGCCGTGCAGCAAAAGAACAAGGTGTGTATTTATCGATAAAGTGTTATAATATCTGCTTATTTGCAGTCATTTGATATAGATGACCTTGAATCACCTGTATGCCAATGTCATGAAGAAGCAGTTGGGTTTTCTTGGCGTTCACCTCATCAGCGCAGCAGTTTCCTCCAGCGACAAATGTAACTCTTAAAGAACGTTTCGCTATTTTTATTTTAAAATGAACTACCAATATTAAACACTTTACAGTTCGTGGCATTAACTATACCATACAGTCTTGCACAGAAAGGATTAAACCCAGTGACAGAAGCACTTAGAGAATGTACTCGTTTTAACTGTCACTAACAGAGATAGAAACATCAAGTGTTGTCCAGTATTAAAAAAAATTCTTCTTTATTATTATCATTCAGATTGTGAAATATGCGAATTAGCCTGCAAGTTTAAAAATATATATTTCTATATGCCATTTAATTAGAAAAGTGACAGTTTATTTATTTAATATATGGAAACAAACAATGCACTTGAATTCAGAAAGTGTTTTTTTAGTTATTTATTACTACTAATATTACTGTTTTTGCTGTATTTTAATTTGTAAAGATCATATAAAAGGATGTAGTTTTCATAAAAACACCATCCAAAATACAATATCTCTTAATCATGGAAAATAATAACTAATAAAAATGTAACTATTGCTTTTTATGCTCTTATGTTGCTAATTAAAACAATATTTAATAGGTTTACATTTAATATTTATACATTTTTGAACATTTCTTTAAAAAAATACTTGCAGAATTTCGCACATTTGATATGCCTGCTAAAGTGATAATGGAATCAAATGAATTATATGCAAATTGTATTAGAGTAAAATGGAGTTCAAGCCAATAAATATGACACTGTAAGATATGGACTAAATTAACATTTTCATCAAAAACTGACTAAACCTGAAAAAATAAATCATAATAATCAACATTTTGGAACGTTCATGCACCACTCAAAACAAACAGCGGATAATGAATGCAACCCTTTCTATGTCTCCTTAATTAATTTGGCCCTGCTTGCTTTCACCGTTATCAGCTTCCCCGCTAAAGCAGCCTTATATCAAAGACCACGAAAACTTCTCCAGCAAACACACACACATACCGATCCCCAAACAGCACATTCGCAACAAAAACTCTCTCAACCCTATTAAAACCCATCATCTGCCTCCAGTAATCAACAAAAAAAGAAAGAGCCGTTCACCACTCACAACACTTATCTTATGCAACAAATAAACAGGACAAACTCCCTCACTCTTGGTTGTGTTCAAAGACAACAGGGAGCGTCCACGATTCGGTGAGTCACAGAGGAAAAGCTAGCTTAATGAGAATAAACAAAGCCATAGCTAAAAAAAAAAAAAAAAAAAAAACATATAAATACAGGATTAAATGGAGTTGCATGAGCAGGTGGCATTGTGTGGTGAAAAAAAAAAAACACACACACACACAATGAAGCTGTGGTTTGATAAGACTGTGCCGGCTTGCCACGCGTCTGGCATCTTCGAAACTGGCGTGGACTAATGCCCACCTGTCACTTTTTTTCTTGTTTTGCAAAACAAAGGCATATTTGCTTGCAAATGAGGGCATTGGGATGTTATAGCTGGATTTTCCTCCTAACGTGAAGTGAATCTTTTCAAAGTTTGCAAAAAACAACAAAATAACAAATGTGCATTAGTTGCATCGAGTTCTTAGGGTGCACTCACAATAGGCTATCTGAACTTTGCCTGGGCACAATACCCAGTTCGTTTGACAACTGTTAGTGCTACGAATCGGGCCCAGGCGCATTCATTTGTCTGGCCCTGGCCTAGTTGGAAGAGGTTTAGTTGGGCTTTGGCACGGTACGCTTGAGTGCAAAGCACGCCTGAGCCCGAAACTGAAGACATAACGTCACTTTTAGGGGCTGTTTCCTATGGAGTTATTAATCATTCTTACTTTTCAATGAACACGAAATGTCATAGTTTATTAAAGAAGCAAACCGCTCACTCCATGTCAGCTGTCACCTTCAGCAAACCTCCTAATACATGCAGCACGACGTGTGTCATCAAATTTTGCACCTTTTTCCATGCACACCTTCAGGCTTTACCAAACAAAGGCATATTCATTTGCAAATGAGGGCATTGGGATGTTAAAGCAGGGTTTTCATCCTAACATGAAGTGAATCTTTTACAGTTTAGGAAAAAAAAAACAAAATTCCCATATGTGTATTAGGTGTGTCAAGTTTTTAGAGTGGCTGAATGTAGTATTGGTAACCTAGCAACCAACAGTAAACAAGGCAAGTATAATGGAGACATCCGATTAAACGAGTAATGTCAGAGTTTATTTCCCAACCGCATTTCAACTTCTCATTATTTGCATTAACCCTTTTCCAAAGTGCAAAACCATCTCAAGCGTGTGTAAAACATTTTTGAGAATTAAAGGATTTTTACTTGAAATTTTGCCCACTTTTTTTTCTATGCATACCTTTAGGCTTTACCAAACGATGGCATATTTGCTTGCAAATGAGGGCATTGGGGAAATCCGCGATGGATTATACGACCCAAGTTCGAGTCTCTTGAGAATTCAGAAGTGACAGATGAAGCTCTGTTTAGAAAAGAGGCTGCAACAGTTTCCAGAACATCCATCCTGTAAATTGGAGGAAAGTGTTCATTCATCTGTAGTCTTCTGGGTCACTCTCGGCCTCCCGCTGAGCCCTCCAGGAATAGATTGCACTGCCATTCTGGAGAAACATCAGTCAGAAAAGCAGATAACCAGACGAGTTAAACTGGTTTGAGTTTTGTGAGCCATCATTTAGGGTGTTTACAATTCCGTTCTAATCCTTTTTGGTCATTCTGTAGCATAACAGGTTTCTTCAAGTCTGTGTGGCCCGGGTCTGCAGGAGGTCTGCTTTTCCTGATGCTCCCAGCAGGCGTTGCTCACAGGAACTATGTTTTAACAGACTGTCCTGTCACTAAGCCTCCATTTGCTCAGAGGCTCTGACAGAAATTGTGACTAAGTCTCTCCCAACACGGCATTAGATTATGAATAAATGAGATCACAACGAAAGAAACGTAATGGATCGCTGGAGAGCATGTTCTGGCGACAGTTCAGTCAATGTGGCATTTTGAGGACTTCTACAGCACATTTTTTTACGTGCTGTCCAATTTTACATGGCAACTAAAGCAATGGATGCTTAAGAATTTGAGTATGAATATTACAAATGAAAACTTCCAGTACAATCTTAAAGATAAAGAACCAAAATGTAGGCTTTAACGTGGTTTTATAGGGCCAGGGGTTCTCAAAGTCTCAATTGAAAAGCCCAAATATGAATTTATCATCAATTACTAGGTTTACATGGACATCAGTAATCGAATTATTTGCCTTAATCTGAATAAGACAATAATATGATTAAGGTGTTTACATGAATTGCTTTTGAATGTTCCTTTCATGACCGCGTTTTACATGTTATAGCACATAGTTCGATTAACGTCGCAAAAAGTGGTGAAAATCCTACATGACGGTAACAGTTTAAGGTGTTTACATGGGTGTACTGTACTTTTAATAATACGAATAAAATCGGCATACTCCATGTCTTAATCCGATTTCTGTTTAGTTCGACTATGACCTTAATCTGATTTAATTAATCAAAAATCGTTGTTTACATGGTAGACTCTTAATCAGAGTACTGTCGTAATCGCAATAAAATCAGATTATTGCTGTCCATGTAAACGTACTCAATGTCAAAGGTCTGGAATAGGCATGGGCTGGTATAAGATTCTGATGGTACTGTATGATATCCTTGAATAAAAATATTATGGTATTGTGATTACAGTTTAAAATATGTTGGATTAAAAATGTCTGGATAAAAAAAAGAATAATTTTTTCCCCATTGAACACAATTTATTTTATTAAAAGAAAATATTTTGGAGCAGTAAACATGTCAGGCTAAGTAGTTCATATAAATCATCGACTTCTGCTCTCTTCATTAGTTTCAAAAACACAGATTTCTTTACAACTCGAAAAGGCATCTTTGGATATCTCTTTTCTCTGGATCTAAAGTAATCCACTGCAGTATTCAGCTCTAGCATGTTTTGATGTTGATGTACAAGTGATTTTGTTTTTCAAATGTATGCTGAATCGTGGGCTAACCAGTAGATTTTGATGTGGATGCTCCTTTTCTGCTTACATATACTTACTGCTGAAGTCAGAATTATTAGCCCCCATTTTTTTCCCCCCCCAATTTCTGTTTAACGGAGAGAAGATTTTTTTCAACACATTTCTAATTATAATAGTTTTAATAACTCATTTCTAATAACTGATTTATTTTATTTTTTTACTGATGACAGTAAATAATATTTTACTAGATTTTTTTCAGGACACGTCTATACAGCTTAAAATGACATTTAAAGGCTTAACTAGGTTAAGTAGGTTAACTAGGCAGGTTATGGTAATTAGGCAAGTTATTGTATAATGATGGTTTGTTCTGTAGACTATCGAAAAAAAATAGCTTAAAGGGGCTAATAATTTGGACCATAAAATAGTAAAAAAAAATTAACTGCTTTTATTCCAGCTGAAATAAAACAAATAAGACTTTCTTCAGAAGGAAAAATATTATCAGACATACTGTGAAAATTTCCTTGCTCTGTTAAACATCATTTGGGAAATATTTAAAAAGTAAAACAAAATTCAAAGGGGGGCTAATAATTCTGACTTTAACTGTGTATATATATATTGTTGGAATGGTATAAAAGAGAATTTTAGCAGTTTTAAAGCCTTGACTTATACCAAAAGTAAACCTTGAAACTGTTTATCGCCACATGCCTAGTCCGGAATAATTGATTGAATACAAAACTCTCACATTCACAAACCTGTTTAGGTTTCTTTTTTTCCCATTGAACACCAAATAAGTTATTTTGAAATGTTTTGGAAGCCACTGACCTCCATAGTATTTATTTTCCTACTATGGAAGTCATTGTTGTTAATATTTTTCAAAATAACATAATTTGTGTTGGCGTGATAGCTCAGTGGTTAGCATGACGACATTTAGTGCAACAGACTCTTCGGGCCTCCCGAGCTCAAGCCCCATCTTATGGATCTTTCCCCATCCTGTCCCCATCTCACTCTGCACTTCTTGACATTCTACTGTCCTGGTAAACAAAAAGGCAAATTGCAGAAAAAAAAAAAAAGTATTTGTGTTGAACAGATAAAGGAATTTCATAAATGTTTGAGATTGAATAAAATAGTGAATGTTCATTTTTGAATGAACTATAATTTTAATTTAGGAGTCAACAATTTTTTTTTAAACAAACACCTAAAACCACAACCAAAAAGTAACATTATGCAAATAACAGGGCAGTCTAATGTGAAAAATGGCACTTTATGTAACACCATCAACAGTCTAAACTTTCATTTCATAGTAATATTTGACATTTCCAATGTGTATAACTCCAACTATCTCATTACAAATCAAACAGAACAGTTTTGTAGTGGATTGAAGCAAAATGAACGCATAACTCTATATCCAATCATCTTTGAACACTTTTTTTTCCCATAAACTTTGATAAAATCCTCACCTATTCAAATTCCCTCTAAGGTGAAGAATGTCACCTGGTTACAGCAAATGTCATTCACCGACTGCATGTCATGACAGCAGCTTAACACAGGAATACTTAAAACCATTGCCAAAAAAGTCATTAAAAATATATTCCATATTTCATATATTGAACCAAAAAAAACTTTTGGTGGACATACAGGGGTGTAGGATTTTCGCCACATTTTGCGACACGATAGTCTGTACCAGGGTGTATGCAGGAATCCTCAAGATAATTTCAATACCTTTTTGAGACTTTTTAAAGACCTTCTCAGAATATTTTAAGACCTCATCACCCCTTCAAGTTCTAATCAGTATCAAACCTTTCACTTAATAAACAGTTGTAGTTAAATTAATGGAGCACAACCATGCAACAGAACTCAGATAAGCTCAGAAAAAACAAAGCTTGAAAGAGTAAATTACGCGGTTGTTTTCAGCGACAGGCTTCCGCCACTGTTTATACTCATCTTTCTCCAACCAGGAGTACGCAAACTTACATGGTTACACGGCCTAACCAATCGCGTGGATCGAGAATGCTGTTGTTAATATTAGAAGGAAAATACATATATTTATGCTTTTTGGAGTCAAACACTTTGGATAATTCTTGAACAAAATTTGAGACCTCATAAAAACGCGATTAAGACTCATAAGATCCTCGAGCCGGGGGCTCCCTCCCATTTGCAGGGCGAGAGAGGAGTTTGAGCTCAGGTAGATCTCGAGAACTCCACTGCTGTAGTAGCTAATGAACAGATAGTGATTACTCTTAAGAGATAACTACTTACTAAGTGCATGTCTATGGTGCTGATTTGGATTAGTCAATTAATTAAAGCTGCATGTTTTTGGACGGTGGGAAGAAACCAGGGAACCCAGGGGAAACCCATGTGAGCATGGGGAGAACATGCAACTCCGCACAGAAACGTTGGCTGGGTGGGTAAGGACTAGAACCAGTGACGTTCTTGCTGTGAGGCAACAGTGCTAACCACTGGGCCACCCTGCCACCCATCTAGGAAAGGAGGAGGAGTAGGGTGGAAGGAGGGATTCTTCAGGGATGAAGGAGGGATGAAGATGGCTGTTATATGGAACTATGGGTATATATAGTGGCTTTGGAATCATCTGATTGGTGAATAATAAATTGGATAATGCGGGACCAGCCACAAGCAATCATTAGCACGTGATTCTCTCGAAATTAGTTTCAAAATAAATTTAGCTTCAAGACTTTAAGACCCTGTAGACACCCTGTATACACACACAGCTGGTTGACACTATTCTCTGCACCAACCGACCCACAATCCTGTGGACCAAGGACCGCAGACACTAGCATTGAGAAATGCTGATGTTTTTTCCCATACAGCGTGCAGTATCAAATACTCATTCATACTTGCATCCAATATCTCGTTTATCACGGGGGCATGCATGAAATGCTCCAGAATGTAAGTGAAAGTGCCAAACTGCAGTTAAAGTCAACAAATGAAAATTGAAACACCCGAATTTACATGAAACTCTAGAGGAAATGTGGATAGCGTGGTGATGCAATGACGGTAATCAAACAACGTGCTATAACATGTAAAACGGGAACATTCAAAAAGCAACTCATGTAAACACCTTAATCATATCATTGTCTTATTGAGATTAAGGCAATTAATTTGATTATTGATGTCCACGTAAACGTATTCATTAAGTGATTCATTGAATCATTCATTTAAACTGTTGATTAATTCAGAAATTAAGCAAGAGACTGATTATGAAATGGATAATTGAAACATTAGATGAGTCCCAAATCGCATACTTATGCACTATTCTACGCCATTTTGTAATATACTGTAAATAGCGTAAGGTGTGCGTTCACACTGGAAAGTCAAAAAAAAAAAATAATAATAATAATAAGTGCACTTTAATTACCCGGATGATGCACTCATTTAGCCGGTAACATGAAGTGTGTAATGATGGACACTTTACGCCAGGAGTCACCAAACTTGTTCCTGGCGGGCCGATGTCCTGCAGATTTTAGCTCCAACCCTAATCAAACACACCTGAATGAGCTAATCAAGGTCTTACTAGGTATACTTGAAACACCCAGCCAGGTGTGTTGAGGCAAGTTGGAGCTAAACCCTGCAGGGACACCGGCCCTCCAGGACTGAAATTGGTGACCCCTGCTTTACGCACTCAACGACCGCACACTGTAAAAAAATTAGCATGATTTCAATGGTAAAAAAAAAAAAACTGTAAAAATGCTACAGTAAAAATCCGTAACCTGGTTAACGGTATGTTTCCTTAATATATATGGCGAATAACCGTAAATTGACTTTCCCAGAATTCCCTGCACGGCACATCACTTTTTATATTTTTTGTTGACATTACTGTGGATCTTTTTAGTTGTTTCCCCATCAGTTATGTACATTAGAGATTTATGTTACATCTAATTTTGATTAACAATGTTTATTTTTATGACTTTAATTTTATGCGTGTTACCATACTGGTGTTTAGCATCTGTGTGAATGACACTGAACACCTTCTATACACTGATACACTTTTCTGCTTGTGGGAAAAGTTGATTGTGATGAGCATTGGTTCATTATGTACAGTAACTTCCTCACGTGTCTAACTGAGTAACAAAAGATGTGTAGATGTTGGTAATTCACAATACAGACATATTACCTCTATAAATTAATAAAATACAGTAGTTTACTGTAAAAATGAGAAATTACTTATGGTTTGTACAGTATTTTTAACAGTAACATACTGGCAACCACAGCTGCCGTTTTTTTCATTTATTTCCCTGATTTGGCAACCGTCAAACGTCATCAGGGGAACGGTTTGAATTTCCGCTTAGTAAAAAAACATTAGTGTTCCATTTGGGATGACACTACATTCATATACTATGCTGAGTGTGTAAGTGCATAGTTCATGAGTGCATAGTGTATAGTGTGCCATTTGGGACGCAGCTATTGACTCAAAATCATTCAAAATTCATTCAGGAATGAAACAGAAAATCAGATGTTCATTAGCTTGTTATACCCTATGTACATGCAGTCCAATCAGCTTTACATTATTTTATTCTAAAATACATTTCAGAGGTGAAATGGATCACGAATCCTGACGTTTGGAGGCAAAATGATGATGGCTTCCTTAATCAGCCGTTTTATGAGATTCACTCTCCACTGAACCACAACAACTACATCACACCACGCCATACAATAAACTAGCTATCAAAATACCACTAAGTCATTCCACAAAAATCACATCTTCCTCCTTACAACTGGAAAAGCTTATAAAGACTCTGAAAATTGAGTTTAAAGGAGTTGCAATCTGAGAACGGGAAGGAACGTGTTTAGTCCCGAATGAGGTAAACATCTAAAGAGACACTGAAAGACAAAAACTCAAGACGCTCAACTGACAAAAGGACTGAAAGTACTGATAAGCATATGTAACTGTCAGCGTAGCGCTTCTGTTTTACTTTTGTCATTTTACTTGTCAAGCAGCAGTCAAATCCATTTCAGGCAAATTTGTGAAATGTCACTGAGGTTACGGTGTTGCAGCAGTCCTCTGGGAAATCGACTCCAAAATACCTTGGAAGGCAGACTCATTTATTCATCACTTCAGACGCACTTTAAAAAGCCTTCGCATCTTCTCTCCCCCCGCTCGCTGTCACTGCCGCTATCCGCATCTTCACAGTGGACTGCCTTTTCATGTTCCTGCCATCCGTAGACAGCCAGGACGCTGCAAAAATACTAATAGTTTTGATGGCAGGAGCCGGTTGGATTTCTGTTCCAAGACGTTTGTTGACAACAGCATGCTTTAGTTCCAGAAAATGGCAGTTTGCTGACATTATCTTTTCTATCTGTCACTAGTCAATTTTTATCAGACGTGACGGATTGTGAAGATGATCACAATAAGCTATTGAGTTCATCAAATCAAAGAAGACGTCTCGACACCTTTCTGCAACAAACCAGAACATAAAATTCACTTTCAATCAAAACTAACTTCCCAACACACACACAATGAATTTGCCGACTTACAAGTGTAAAAAACGGGTTTCTTATTTGTGATGGTAAAATGCAGACTTTTGAATAAAAGCAAATACTGCACATCTGTCCAATAATATGGTATTACTGTGCGTTCACACCAGGCCTGGATTGGCTAATCAGGTGGACCGGGAGAATTCCTGGTGGGCTGGTCCGTTTTTTTGGCCACGAGGGCCAGTGTCCCTAACTGCCTGCACTCTCAGCAGTAGCACTATTTTCATTTATTTATTTATTCATTTTACCATAGCCTCACTCTTTTCATTCATTATTTTATTTGTATTTGCGAGAGATGAAAATTGATAATAAAAAGCGCAAACGTTGCGCTGAAAAGGCCAGAATTAAAAAAGCTGTGTAAAACCAGTTTTGTTAAAACCAGCGGCAGCGAGAGTACAACAACACATGAAGACGATAAAATGGCCGGTAAGTTAATGTTAAGCTAGTTAGGAGCAGTGCAAAACAACGATGTCTGCAAACCACCGTTTATGTACCGATCGTTTTCTTGAACTGTAGCTCTTCAGCAGCAGCAGTCTCTAGTCCAGTTTGCTGCTAACAGTGAAGAGCCAGGGCCCATACCGTTACCAAGCACCAGTCATGAGCCTAACACACTAGAATGGGCAGGTAGGATTGTCATTGAGTGAATTTAAGAATTAGAATAATTAATATAATTAATGAATATTACATCTGCTCAGTGAAAAATTCCCTGAGACAATTAATGAAAAATCTGATGATTCACTACATTAATAAATCTGACTTAACTTGATCAGAAAGAGCTAAAAAATGGAAGATGAAGCCATCATTAGAAAGTAAAACTGTGGTTGAAATGTCTAGCAATACTTGTTTTATTCTTTATTTGTGTTTAAGGACTGGATATCTGTAAATACTTTTGCACAGAATACATACAGTATTCAGATATTGCAGAAAAGGACATTGTGATGTTTTAAAGAATAGTGTTGGAGATTTAGCTACCATTTAATGTCCTCAGATTTATAAAAAATATTTGAAATTATAAACCAGTTGTTTCCTTGAAAAAGACATGATTAGAAAATTCAATACATTTAATTTTAATCTTTATTTTATACATCTAGCTTAATATGGGCTATATTTGTATTTATTTGATATATTTTTCTTTCAAGGTTTGGATATTTAGAAGCATTAATTCTTACAGTAAATAGATTCTGATACTGTTAAACATTACATTGTGTTAACTCTTTAAATAAATCTTCACTGTGAAGTACTGAATTGGAAATGACGTTATTTTATTATAGTCAGTCGTGAACTGAAGTGGGCCAGTCTAATTCTTGAAAGGCTGAAAAGGCCCTGGTTCACACCGAAGGTGAAGAGAACGTCAGAGTTCGCCCTTGCGACAATGCCTTTACTACTTTGCCAGCAAGAGCATCAAAATTTACTACATTGATCTCGTATTTAAAGCAGCCTTTATATCGTGAAAATGTTGAAGGGTTCTCTGTGTTCTCTGGATTCCTCTCAAGTGGTGGACTTCTACATTCCGAACCGCATCGTAGCTTATTACAATAAAGTTGACTTGATTTCAACTGTCCTTGACGCCCACACCAGCGAAGACGTGCTGTGTCGCGCCGCTCCTTGCCGCTTATTGCCGCCAGCTCCCATTGAAAATGAATGACTTCCGGCTACTTTCATGGGAACGCAGTTATTTTAAAAGATCTTTTGGAAAATGTTGCAGTAAATTTGTTTTTGTACAGAAAATGCATGTCATTAAATTCAGATGTCATTTTTCTGTTATTCACATAACCTTTATAAAAGGGGCGTCACGGTGGCGCAGTGGGTAGCACGATCGCCTCACAGCAGGTCGCTGGTTCAAGCCCCAGCTGGGTCAGTTGGCATTTCTGTGTGGATTTTTCATGTTCATTTTAATTTTGTAGAAGTTGAAGTTTTAGTACATATTAACATATTTTGAGTTCGATTTGTCAGTTTTTGTTACATTGTAAGTGTAAATTCATCTAACACTTTATACTTTATTTTGTTTTGGATTTACTTCATTTTCAGAAAACTATTTTTAAGAATTTAGGATACATTTATACAACAAAGACTTCTTTATCTTAAAAAGCTATGTACAGATGACAACATTGTCTAAACCAGCGGTCACCACACTTGTTCCTGGAGGGCCAGTGACCTGCAGAGTGTACAGCTCCAACCCTAATCAAACACATCTGAAACAGCTAATCAAAGTCTTTTTAAGTATACTTGAAACATCCAGGCAGGTGTGTTGAGGCAAGATGAAGCTAAACTCCACAGGGATTGCAGCGGCCCTCCAGGACCACTATGCTAATCTCTACACATACTGTATGGTCATGCAGTCCACCATTGTTTTAATTGTGCAAGTACTCATGCATGCTTATTAACTGAACACATTAAGTACATGATGACAATAATTTCTAAATGTATATTAGAAATGTAATTTTTATATGTATAACATTTTATATGTATTTGTAATACAATCTTGTCCTTCAATACAGGCAGATATATGAACTGTACCTTTAATTTCACCCGGTTCCTGCTTGCTTTTTAAGCATTGTCGAGTTATTAAACGCCTTTTGGTCATGCGCTCAACCAAGGTTAAAATAGTTTTGGATTTTTCATTAGTTTTAGTTTGTATTTCATTTTGACTTTTTGTTTTCAAATTCAGTTAGTTTTAATTAGTTTTAGAGGGAGATTTACTAGTTTTTATTAGTTTCTATATTTTGAAATGACTTAGTTTTAGTTTAGTTTTTATTAGTTTTAGTTTTTTTTTTTCTAAATGAGGATATTTGTTAGGTGCAAGATTCAAAATCATCAGAATAAATATTGTATAATAAAAACTCAGCCATGCATTTTTTGAAACCTGTATTCAGAGGACACACGAACACTATCATCTACCACTACCATCTACCCATCCTCAAATTCAAATACAAGAGCCCACAAGACAGCAGCCTTAAGTACAATATGTGTGCAAGGCTGATTCTGATGTTAGACAGTAGTGATGGGAAGTTCAGTTATTTAATCGCGGATGTTAGGACTTAACATTATGTAGTCAGCAATAGTAATTTCAGTCAATTAAAACATCACCATGATCTGAAAAATGTCTTACAGTAAAGTTTTGCAACCCAACTGAAGCATGATTCACCTATTTAAACTCCAATACGATTTTCTTTTATAAAATAAACTTACGTTTCACCAGATCCTCTCATTTAAGCCTTTTTTAACCCGCGCTGCAGTTGTTGAAGTTTAGTTCAGTCACAGCAGGCTGTCATGTACCGTTTGTGCTCGGTTCACTGAATCACGCATGCGCAGTTTTATCGGTGAACCGCTTCTCAAATTTAATCTTAGCGTCACGTCACCGTTCTAATAACTGAATAAGAGTATATATTGGATTATTTAGAGTTAGAGGGGGTATTAGGCTTGTTAAAAAGTAGTTTGTGGACGAGTGCTTACTGGAGACGCGAATCGTTTCAAATGATTAGGTGAACTAGTTCAACCTGTTCACTTAGAAGATCCGGTTAAAAAGATTCATTCGCGATAGAGAGAAGACACATTATTAAGCACAAACGTGTTAAAGTAATACTTTTAAGTGCCTGTAATGCTGTCACCATGCTGCTGTGATGTCCACTTGTTGTTTTTGTTGTGGGAGCAACAGCGAGGATGACTGGAGGAGAACCGGCTCATTCTGGCCAATGGCACCAGGACTACAGACTCTGAGGTGCCGTACAGGTCAAACACCTGCAGCGCGGAGTAAATAGATTTACTTCTAAAAGGCTTACAGTAAGATCATGTATTAAATACACTTACAAATATGAAAACGAAGGAGGTTTTTGCTATAATTTTATTTTCAGTTAATTCTGTATGTACACAACACAGTTTCAGTTAGTTCTAGTTTTTTTAAACTCTAGTTTTTATTTTTATTGCAGTTAACGACAATTATTTTACATTTTAGTTTTCGTTTTTTCGTTCATTTTCATTAACTATAATAACCTTGCGCTCAACAGAAAGGGCTGCAATTGGCTCTAACATGCTGGTGCTGTTCACTGATAAGTGACACTGATAAACGGCTGTGACGATCAGCTGATCCATGATAGACGTGGAGGAGAAAACTCGCTCTCCAGACACGCTCATGGATGGATCATGGAAGTATCGCTAAAACAGTCGAGAGGAGAGGATACCTCATGCCAGCAGGTCAAACGGGCAACAGTGAGAGAGAGAACAATGGAGTTTACTTTCATTTTCTCCACAGCAGTACAATGGGGGCTTCTGCTGTAACTTCATTGTGCAGAGTTTTGCCTCCCTCGCCATAGTATTCTACCACGAAACAGTGCATATGAGATAAATGACATCAGTACATAAAAACATGTTAGGATCCATTACTGAACCGATACCAAATTGTCTGCGTCTGTATCGCGGTGCACCAAAGAAACAACACATTTTGACACCTCTAATATATATACAAAAACATGTATACTGAAACCTGGTTGCAAAATGTTGCACTTTTATGCTCTTAAAAATGTATCATAAATGTATTTAAGTTTAAGTTTAAATGCATTACTAGTTTAGTTTAGTAAATACCCCGAACAATACTTATAATACCAATAGTTAACAATACGGTCTACAATGATATAAAAATTAAATAATTATGCATCCTTAAATGGTTAAAAGCCAATTTTTTTATGGTACAAAGGCAGTGCAGTATTAAAACATGCATAAAATTGTCAAAGTTGTGTGTAACACTTTAGTTTAGGTCACAATTCATGGTGTTAAACCATTAACTAACACAAACTAGCTTAATAAACTACTTATTAGCGGTTTATTAATAGTTAGTAAGATATATGTTGGGTTTAGGTTTTGGGTAGGATTAGGATTACTACTGAACAGTTAATATCTTAATAATAGGGAGGTAATAAACCAGTATAAATAGCATGAATTTTGAACTAAACTACAGTGTTACCAAGTTTTGTGTCTTGATATTACAAACCACGTTATTACATCCACATCTGAAAGCACAGAAATCCCTCCTCTTGATATCTAGAATAGGCAATATCACCACCAAAAATCATGCACATATTAAAAAAAAAACCATCTGTAATAATCACGACATTGCAATTCTGCCACGAGTTGCCATCACCTATTCAAAGAGCAGCCTTCATCACAAGTGTCTACTCCGCCTATTTTTTCTTTTTCATCTTTCAAACTGTCTTCCCAAAGGCCGGTATGTAGAACAGAGAAAGAGCAAACCCTAAACCTCTCCATCACTCAGGGACAGGAATGCCTTTCATGGCCTTTTATAGAAACCAGCATGTTAAGAAATCCCAGCTCTTCTTATCCATGGCAACCATCTTCAAACCCATGGGATTCCACTTCCAACTTCATTGTTTTGGCCTGATGAGAGAAAGTTCCCAAAAGCTTGGGGGCTACAGTAGCAAGTCAATAAGAACCAGGGTGGTCACGGCAATCCTTGGGTACACAATCCTTCATCTCAGAGGAGTTGATTGTTTTCCGATCCTCCTCCTAGTTCTTATCAGCAGCATTTGGGAGCTTGTGACCCCCGGGTTTAGCACTCCAGGCTCCACTCTTAATGAGCTGAGATCATTATGCCAATTAGCTGAACTGGATCAGAACTTGGCCCTGGCTCTATGTGTGGAGCTTTGGACAGTTGCTAATTGGGGACTTGGGGGACGGAAGAAAATAGTCTGTCGCTCACAATGAGGCTTTGAAAGTAAGGCGGTGCTGTCGCTCAAAGAGTCAGATTCCAGTTGGACTTTGTGGTAGGAGATTGAGTGCACATTGATGCTATGAAACGGATTTGACCAGTTGAGAAGGAGGTGGGCAGGAGGTGTGAGAAATGTGATCATGCAATGAGGGTCTTGTGCACAAACAGGAAAACCAAGAGAGTTTCTTTGCCAAGAAATCATTCCGGCAGCACCATCAACCTACACAAAACAGATCTTCTCAAACAGGATTGTGGGTTTCTGCTGGCTATTTTCTGATCTCCCTATATTCAACAGCTTCTTGTTGAGTTTTTTTGGCAGATGAGTGAATATATAAACAACAAGAATCCCTCATAAACTTTTTTTATGAGAGCTAAGCAGCCTGGAAAGTGACTCAACCCTGAGGGCAACAGGAGTCACAGAAGGTCAGATGGAAAGTCACAGAAGTTGTGTTTGGCACTAATTTATATTCCCTAAAAGTTTAAGGGGCGCTAAGGGCAAATGGTGTAGGTATAGGGCACCAAACTCTGACAGATTTTACCTTTTCTGCTTTCCTCTTCATGACATTCAGAGACCAAGTTCAGCCCATGCTTGGCTTCATGCAATAATAACAACCTTGGTGCATTTAAACCACACACTCTAGACTACTTCGATCGGCTACTTCTGCTTGAAGTCTACTTTATATAGTGATCGGAATCTATACTTTAGAGAGACAATACCAGAATTCACCATTGTTAGGGCTTTCATACATGAAAAAACTCAAAATATATATTAATCTAACATCATTTGACTTTTTATCAGTATTGAAACACCACTGGAACTACATTTTAAAAATGTTTGAGGTGATCAAGAGATCATTGGTATAATAAAGGAACTGTGAATAATGTGCTTATACCAATGCAATTAGGAAGAATTGCATATACTTTTAAGCTTGAAATACAACATTAAGCTTCAAAGACTACTCAGGAACTCCATAATTAAGAAGTCAGATCAGTCTCAAAACTAATACATTTACAAAATATAATTTATACATCCACAACACAATTCACATTTACAAATTCCAATTTGTACGTTCAAAACACGAGTCAAACACACAAATCCAATTAGTGAATTCAAAACACGATACAAAAACACACAAAACAAATTCGTAAATTCAAAACGAGTCAAAAACGCACATCCAATTCGTAAATTCAAAATACGAGTCAAAGACACAAATCCAATTCGTAAATTCAAAACACAATTTAAAAACGCACAAATCCAATTCGTAAATTCAAAACACAATTTAAAAACACACAAATCCAATTCGTAAATTCAAAACACAATTTAAAAACACACAAATCCAATTCGTAAATTCAAAACACAATTTAAAAACACACAAATCCAATTCGTAAATTCAAAACACAATTCAAAAACACACAAATCCATTTCTTAAATTCAAAACGCGAATAATAAATACACAAATCCAATTCGTAAATTCAAAAAATGATTCAAAAACATACAAATCCAATTTCGTTAATTCAAAACACGATTTGTAAACACACAAATCCAATTCGTGAATTCAAAACACGATTTAATAACACAAATCCAATTAGTAAATTAAAAACACCAGTCAAAAACGCAGAAATCCAATTCGTAAATTCAAAACACCAGTCAAAAACGCACAAATCCAATTCATAAACTCCAAACACGATTCATATATACACAAATCCCATTCGTATGGTGAAAAATGTATGATTTTTACTTGTTAATTCACAAATTGTGTGTTGTATTTATGAATAGAGTTTTGAATTATCAAAGTAGATTTTGTAAATGTGAATTGTGCTGTGCATGTATTAATTTTATTTTGCAAATGTATTATTTTTTAGACTGATCTGGCTCCATACCATAATGTATTGTTGCCAGATTCATGAAAGAATCACTCTATAAAAAATGCAGGGTTCCACTCAATTCATTCATGTTGTCCTAACACTAATCGATTAAGTGAACTTGACACAAGTGGATTGAACATACAACAAACAATTAAGTTGTCCCAAAAAAGTCTCAAGATTTGTGTTTTCAGTAAATTAAATTGAATTTTTCAGTAAAGTAAATTAAACGAGCAACAACTTTTTTTGAGTGCATTTGAGTCAGACCTTGGCATGAATCAACTGATTGGTCAGAGTGCATCCACTTTGTCAGAAGTGCTGGTGTTTTTGAAGTATTAAATAGTCTTTGTATTTTAAGTCATGAACCAAACCAAATATATATGGGAAGTATATTACAAGCTTTAATTTCAAGCAAAATATATGAAAATAGCAAAAATGCTAAGATCTTATTTTGGTGCTTCTGCTTTTTGCTCCCTTTGGCTCTCTAATTGGTGGAGTTTTTTGTAAAATGCCATAGGTAATGCCTTGCTTTACATGTATTCTGCTATAAAAAAGTTGACTTAATGCAAATACACTGGTTTATCAAAAGCATAATCTTCACTTACAATCAGGCGCAGCCATTTGAATCTTTTTGGCTTGAGACTTCCGGTCTCAATCACTTCCATGATTTTTAGGTGTTAAAAATAGCTTGCTATGCTGCTTGATGTTGCAAACTGATATTTTCTTATATTATTCTACTATTTATGTATAGTCATGAACAGAGTTGTTTGCTGAGCAAGTAGATTGACCGTTTTCTGCCATCTATTAGTCATTTCTCCCTTATAGACTGAATGAAAAGTTCTAAAACAATCACAAAAACGAGCACACTTCCACATTGCAGAATAAGGTCAAAACACCTGATTAACAGCCACTGAGCTCACAAAATGTCTGTGTTATTATTACAAGTTTATCTGTAATTACATTTTCCTATGGAGTAAATAAATGGAGTTTCTACTTCAGGGAGTCTAACTATTGTGCCCTAAAACATTCATATTATCAAAGCATTCTAATTCTTTGTAGCACAGAAAAGAGAGTGTTCATTATTCATAAATCATACAGGTTAGAAATTACATGAAGAATGAATAATAAATTAAAGAGAATTTCTTACTAATCCTTGCCCCTTTTTACTAATACAAACACCTCTGCTATACAAGTCGTGTAAACGTATTCAGGCAAAGCAGGTTTTATTATGTAACAGCCATGACTTATTCTCTGGCTTCATTAATGCATTTACACAATCACTGTGAGATACATTTCACAATAAGGAATATGGAAAATGCGTCCACCGCAGGCTAAGACAACTTTACCACCATTTATCATGATTATATATGATAAAATGATTATATGCGACACAATAACTGATAAACTAATTATAGCTAAATATCTGAACATATTCCACCCACACATGGTCAACTGCATATTAAATATTAGAGCACAAAATGACTATCAACACCTCCATCTAGTGGTGAATGAGGGCCGATAGCTCTAGATAAAATGCATTTTAATCACCAACATAGATAAAAGTAAAATATATAAATAAAGAATATTAATATAAAACAAATTCAGCTGAATACAAAATTAATGTGCATAAAATCTCTAATGAAAAGCCCTGTTGCAAGATGCTCATATGAGACTTGAAGGGAAGTCGTAGCTAAACAAAACAAAAGAGCAAATTTCGATTAAACGAATTTGCTAAACTAATTGAACCAATTTGCTTTCATGAGGGAATTAAAGTTTAATGCATGTGTAATGTGTCGGATGTGCTGAGCTCTGCATACTGAGTGCTCAGTAAACAGGAAACTGCACAGGCGGCTCTGAGGTCACAACTTCACAGCTATACTGATATATGGTGTTATTTACTTGACATATTTGTCAAATAAAAAAGATTACTGATAGCTGGGGGAATCAGATGTTTAAGTATCTGTGGCAATTTTAAATATACATTTTTTGCATGCGTTTCATGTGCTACATACAGAATGCACATGCTTTAAGGAAAGATACTGTAAACATATGAAGTGCACTTCCTTTTAACATCAGAAATGCAACAACTGGATTACTTTAAAGTTAGGATGCATTTATTTAAACTTGTTTTTGTATTTTTATGCTTAGTTTTACTGTAGAGCTTCGGAGATTAAAAAGTGCATTACAAATGCATATTAATAATAATAATAATAATAATATGAATAATAATTATAATAATATTGTCATTAATTTGTATTTCACACACACACATATATAAATAAGTAAATTATATATATATATATATATATATATATATATATATATATATATATATATATATATATATATATATATATATATATATATATATATATATATATATATTTTTTTTTGTATAATATATAAAAACAAATATATTTATTAATATTATTATTAATATATTGTCACTGCTGTTTTTATTATATATTTTACAATGTATGCAAAATAGTATTGATGTATCAATACTATATAGGCTAAATTACTATTATATTTTGTTAATCAATTACTTTATGGTTAGTGAAAAATGTTTGTATTTTTTTTATTAATTATATTAATTGATTAATATTTAAATACATAAACATTAAATGTAGATCAGCAATATATTTAGATGAGTATTACCAACTATAAAACCATTAAGAAATTATGCAAATTAATTCTCAATTATTTATTGTCAGGGGCAGTGCAGTGGTACAGTGGGTAGCGCTGTCACCTCACAGCAAGAAGGTCACTGGTTCGAGCCTCAGTTGGGTCAGTTGGCATTTCTGTGTGATGTTCTCCCCGTGTTGGCGTGGGTTTCCTCCGGGTGCTCCGGTTTCCCCCACAAGTCCAAAGACATGCAGTATAGGTGAATTGGGTAACCTAAATTGTCTGTAGTGTATGTGTGTGACAGAGAGTGTATGGGTGATTCCCAGTCATGGGTTGTAGCTGGAAGGGCATCCGTTGTGTAAAACATATGCTGGATAAGTTGGCAGTTAATTCCGCTGTGGCAACCCCTGATTAATGAAGAGACTAAGCCGAACATTGTTGATTTTAATATATATTATTTTTTACAGTGTTTGCAAAATAACGTTAATGTATTACTATTAGCAGCCATGTTAATTATAAAATTTGACATATCAGTTTTCATTGGGATTAATTTATGAGAAACATTTTTTTTTTTTGGATGAATGAAAATTTCAAAAGACCAGGATTATTAAAACTTTTTAAAACTTGAATTCTTTATCATTATTAAGCATGCCTTTATTTATATTGAACTGAATGCATCCTTGCAGAATAAAAGTATAAATGTTCTTTCATTTCACTTTAGTAGAATGGCAATGTATCACTGTTTCCACAAAGGTGTGGACAAAAATAGAGGTAAAGTCACATTCTGACTTTCTCCTTAATACAATTTCAGAAACATATTCTTTGCCAATTCTAAAAAGAGAAAATAATATTAGAATTAAAGTACAACTGTGTTCACATTCAATGAAACAGTTCTAATGTTGATTTGCAGTCATACTTGCGATTTCAGACAGAAGATTCAAAGTACAATATAGGGGCCGTGTCACATGTTGTCACTTTTCAAAAATGAATGAATGTGAAAATATAAAAGCAACTTTACCTCAATACAAAATATCCTTGTCCTGAAACAATGCCATTGATCAGTCCAATGATGATGATGATAATACATATGAAGAGTTCAGATGCAAAAAGCTCTAAATGCCATTTGATATTTCTAAAATATATTCTTCTGAAATTAGCATTTTTCTCCGACTGCTGTGTGTAGGCTCAGTAATTTTATAGTTAGTGAAATGACAACATAAACATAGGCTGAGAAAAATGCTCACTTTAGAAGAAAATTTCAGATGGCATTTAGACAATTTTGCATCTGAACTCATATTTAACTTCATATATTTGTAATGTAATGTACTGTAATGTGTATGACCATACACCCAAAGCGCTTCACAATCATGAGGGGGGGTCTCAACAACGCCAGTGTTCTCACCACACACCAGCTATACATTCTCCTGCCAATGCTGCACTGTATAACGGTGACTTTACTGACATGCCAATAAGTGTCCTCTATTAAGGGTCTACTAGTAGCCTTGTTCACTGAAAAGTCAACTCACCTTCTTTGGGTCGTCATAGAAGATCCCAATGCATGACAGCTTGGGTCCAATGCTGCTGCTCTCTCTGAACACTGAGCCACAGTCTTTATAAGCTCCTGTCCTGTATTTATAGGCTACAGTGATGCTCCTGACCGGGGATAAACCAGTCTTGATGATAATTTCACTGGTCAGTCCGGAGTACAAGATATAGCCTACAGCAAAGAGGAAAAGACCTAAAAAGATGAAGCCCACCAGACTCAAAATCTGCCATTCCCACATATCAACTGAGGTCTGTGAGGAAGAATAACCGAGAGCTGCTTTTATCGAGGTTAACAGCCTCTCTGGTTCATTAAAAAAATGTCAATGCTGTATGCTTTTAAAGCGACTGCATCAGTTAAAAAGTGAAATGTACACGAGGTAGACGCTTTATGACTAGAAATCAGAAGTTTCCTTGAAGATGCGAGCAGACACTCAGAAGCGCAGATTCACTTCCCTCAACACGAGCTCGAGCTTCCTGGGAACAACCATTCGCTTATTATAGGGGTGGGAGATATTTACTTCTTTCAAATGCGAGTCATTTTCATTTGTTTTATTTTTTTAAGTATTTATATTTTTAGTTTTAATATATGTATTTGATATATTAATACAAATGTGTCTTCGAAAAAGTTTTAGGCGGTTTTAAAAATAAGTACATATGTGGCTTGTTGCATTTTGGTTCGGGCTGACTATGCGACATAATTTAAAAAGTTAAAAGCTGCAAACAGAGCACACAGAGCTGTGACTTATAAAATGTGTGGTTTAATTAACCTCCAGACTGCCATTTGTTTACGCGTTTGTACAATAATGTATATACACGGGACAATAGCTACTGATTATAGTGATCGAACTTGTAGTCGATCATTTTAACGGACCAATCAAATCGGTTTACAAGACTGCATAAAAGTGTTACGAGTATTTCAACCACATTATTTATATATTATTTTTTAAAGTGTGTGTGTGTGTGTGTGTGTGTGTGTGTGTGTGTGTGTGTGTGTGTGTGTGTGTGTGTGTGTGTGTGTTGCCCCCCTGAATTATTAGCCCCTCTGTTTATTTTTCCCTATTTTCTGTTTACCAAAGAGAATATTTTTTCAACACATTTCTAAACATAATAGTTTTAAAAACTCATTTCTAATAACTGATTTATTTTATCTTTGCCATGATGACAGTAAATAATTCGGGGCGTTCGAAAGAATCACCCTCACTGATAAAGATCCAAAATTTGTCCCTTACATGAGCTCATTTGCCCTATTTTGACTGCTAAGCCATCATAAATTATAAAAAAAAAAAAAACAACAACAAAGGCTTTAAGACCCAAGCGGAATTTAACGTACATGAAGTCATCTTTCACTGACCTACTGTATTGTTAAATAGAGAAACATTTTACAAGGAACTTTTTATTGTAAATTTTGCACCCTACTCTCAAAAGAAATATATGACCAATAAAAAATGTGTGAAGCTCCAAAAGTGGACCATATTGAAAGTCAATTGTACTTTTTTAAAAGAGAGGCTAGACAAATTGTCAAGCTCTACATTATTATTATTATTATTATTATTATTATTATTATTATTATAAATCTTTAGGAAATATTTTTAGTACATCAAAAAGTGTGGTTATGATGACCATCCAACAAGCTAATCCAGCTCAAAATAGTGCTTAAAAAGTCACTAAATTGCACTTTTTAAATCTCATAAATAGACATAAAATGAGGCATATAACTGTAAAAAGATTCACTTTTTGAGAAAAAAGAACCACCCCTTTCACCAGGCTGGCTACGGGACTATGTATGTATGTATGTATGTATGTATGTATGTATGTATGTATGTATGTATGTATAAAAACCTTACACCCATATATGAACTAACTTAATATATTTCAGTTTTGTTTATATAGCAGTTAGTGATGTATTTTTCAGAACAAAAGAACTCAAATCATTTTTGTTTTACTTATTTTGATAAACTGATCAAATAGATTGTTGTGAATATACTATATTACATTGACAGAAGCACAAATGAATCGATTTAGATGTGTGTTCGAACTGAAGCGTTAGAAAACGTGCAGTATTAGGCTACCTTAAAAGGCACGAATTCTACGCAGTTTTGCAACTTTAAAGGGCTCCACAGACTATTAAAATAAAATGGTCTATTGTTGCACAAACATGTGAGCATTTTAGTGACTTTTTCACATGCAAAATTAACTATTTTTTTATATATATTTATATTTGTGTATATATATGTATATATGTATATATATGAATATATGTATGTATGTATGTATGTGTGTATATATATATATATATATATATATATATATATATATATATATATATATATATATATGTGTGTATATATGTGTATATATATGTATGTATGTATGTATGTGTGTATATATATATATATATATATATATATATATATATATATATATATATATATATATATATATATATATATATATATATATATATATATATATATATATATATATATCAAAATATGAAACTCAAAAATCAATGACTTATCAAAAATGCTAATAATAATAATAATCCTAAATAAAAATTAAAGATAATGTTAAAAATACAGTTTAGTTATTCAGCTATACCACATTACAATATGTTAAAGACACATACATTGAGAAATTGACTGTTGTTGTTTGTTATAAAGGATGGAGCCAAATGATTTAAATGGGATGAGCTCAGACATCTTTAGCTCAGACTGAAGAGTAGGCTATTCCAGGATGAGGGGGCAGCATGACTAAAGGCTTGCCTCCCTATTTCGAACTCGGGGAGGCATTCTTAAATAAAACACCACAGTCAAGCAATGGTTAAAATGTTGCAGACAACTTTTTGCTTAAAAAGAACTGGGATAAAATATTTTTTTTCGATATATTTGATTAACTATTTCATGATTAGTTGGGATATTTTTGCCCTGAATGTGAGTAGTTTGTAACGTGTAAAAATGTTGGCATAACAGGGATTTGAATGCAGTATTTTCATTTGTCAGAAGATGGCGGTATTTACCTGTTTTCCTTTCAATAACACAACGAACACGACACGCACTTCCTCGACTCGTTTTACGCACCTCCTATTTTCTGCTTCAAGGTTCAAATCAAGGATCTTGAGGGTAAATAAAACCCGCGTTTTGCCCTTTGAGCTGCAGAGAAAACTGCGTGTTCGAGCATGGCAGGAACCATGAAGAAGTTTTACGATCTGTCTGCTAAACTAATGTCAGGAGATCTCCTGAATTTTTCCTCTCTCAAAGGAAAAGTTGTGCTGATTGAAAATGTGGCGTCGCTTTGAGGCACAACAGTCAGGGATTATACCCAGATGAACGAGCTCCACAGCCGGTACGCGGACCAGGGGCTGGTGGTTCTGGGCGCTCCCTGCAACCAGTTCGGGCACCAGGTGAGACTTTAGTGCTGCACTGGGGTCAGTCTTCAGTTAACTGTGATGTTTCAGCTAACAGATGAAGAGTTAACAGTTTCTGTTTACTGTGATGAGTTGTAATAGATATGCAGGGTAAATTATAGTTTTTATGGATGTTAGTAATATTTTAAATGTTCAATGTAAAAGACTAATTCGTTTATTAAAAGTTATTGGTATGTTTATTGATTTAGTTAATATATTGTTGTAAATTTTGCTATTTTTTGTCATTTATAAATCCATTTAATGTGTTGTTGTTTTAATGCTTTATCTGATTATATAAAAGAAACTTTAATAAACTGCATTATTACATTAAATAATCATAAAATATATTCTGGCGTTTTTGTAATAATGTTCTTCCAATGATGATTATTATACTGTTATTAATAATCTAATGATGGACGTTTGAAGCATTATACACAATTGTATACATTTTAAATGTTTAAATAAACAAATATGCATTTTACATTATAATGTATTGTTTTCATATGTTGTTTTAACTAATCATCACTTTTGATTTATTTACTTTATATTTAATAACATTTATTAAAAATATTTAATATGAATTACATAAAAATAACACTTATTACTGAAATCATTTTTTGGAATATTAAAAGATACTTGTAGTTGAGAATTGTCGTTTTGTAAGCTACTAGGCTTTTAATATCTTTATTTTAACGCAGTATTGTCATTATTATTATCATCATGCACTAAATTATTGTATGGTTTTACAAAAAACTTGTAATTTTGAAAAAAACATTCTATAACTTGACTTTATATAATTATATATATAATATAATATATATAATTTTAATATATACTAAAACCCAAAAAGTTAAGATAACTTAAACCAGTTGAGGAAACCGATTGCAACAAACCATTTAAGTTCAAAAACTAATCCTAATGAGTACTGTGAACTTAATTCATTTGAGTAAACGAAGCAATTTGACCACAGTAAAACCCAATAAATGAAGAGAACTCAAACCAACTGAGTACTCTGAAACCCAATAAGTTAAGGCAACTCAAACCATTTGAGGAAACCGATTGCTACAAACCATTTACATTTAAAAAACTAATCTATATGAGTACTGTGAACTTACTCCATTTAAGTTAAAGTAATGAGGTATTTAATTTACTCATTACCTTTTTAAACTCTTTTCAAATGAGTAGATTTAACTTTCAGTAAATTGAGTTAACTACACTCATTTGATAAAGTTGACTGTTGGGTTTTACAGCGTATAAATACATGAATGTAACATTTTAAGGGTTACATCTAAGGAGTCTTTCAATGGTCTCCATTACAAAAGGGAGGGAAAGTTTCACAATAACATGTCTACAAAGAGTCATCCTGAATTTCTGACCTCCTTTGCACTACTTTCAACGCTTGAACCATTGTTATCGGTGACAATAAGCAGCACCTGCGCTGTAATCAGATTTCATGCTCATACACCGTTATCTACTTCACTCACTATATAACATATTGTGCAATTTGGTTGCCCAACAGGAGAACTGCAAGAATGAAGAAATCCTGCAGTCTCTGAAATACGTCCGTCCTGGAAATGGCTTTGAGCCCAAATTCCAACTTCTGGAGAAGCTGGAAGTGAATGGTGAAAACGCCCACCCTCTGTTTGGGTTCCTGAAGGAGAAGCTTCCTCAGCCCAGCGACGACCCCGTATCCCTCATGGGAGACCCTAAATTTATCATCTGGAGCCCCGTGTGCAGGAATGACGTCTCCTGGAACTTTGAAAAGTTCCTCATTGGGCCGGACGGGGAACCATTCAAGAGGTACAGCAGAAGGTTCCTCACCATCGACATTGATGCTGATATTAAAGAGCTTCTGAAGAGAACCAAGTAAACCAGCGGCTTCTACGTGTTGTGGTCCCGCAAGATAAACCGTCCACTGCTCATCACATGCTTCAAAAATAAGATTGTAGTTTGATATAGACCAACTGTGCAGACATGATTAAAGTGCCACTGCTTTTTACACTGTTTACTTGATGAAGATGCTTCCTAAAACCTTTCTGAGGGGAGTTTCTGATGGAACTGTAAATGCTTATTATAGCAGTTGTAAGTTATGCATGAACTGCACAGCTCAGGTTTTATCATTCAACTCTGTTAACTGAAAATAAACTTTAAACAAATATTTCTCGTTCCTTATTTCACAACTTGCAATGTTGAAAAAAGCAGAAGTCGACAAACCTCAACATTCCACTTTCATTTCCGTATTTTTTTGTTGTTTCAAATCACATATGCTATCTTCTTTCTCTTAAAGGGATAGTTCATCTAAAAATTTCGATCTAGTCTCTATTTACTGGTCCACTTTTTCTGAATAAAGCTATTTTGAAAATTTTTGGTAATGTTCTACAGTATAAGCCATTTTTCCATAGGTAGTCCATAGCATTAGTATTTGTTTTTCAGACTATGAATGTCAGTGGACACCAGTTTCCTACATACTTCAAAATAATAATTTTTTGTAACTGAACCATGAGCTTTCCTTATTATACAGGTTTAAACAATTCAGTACTGTGAGTAAAATGAATTATCCTCTTAATAAAACTGGTTTTAATAATTAGCATGATGCTAAATCCAGTTTAGATTGTGCAATTTCAGCATGACAAAGCACAAACACTGAAAATTACTTTATACAGAGAAACTGAGCAGCTGTCAAGTGCTTGTGTGGAATTTATTTATTTACCTAATCACCATGACTAATCATTATTATTTTTAATTATAAAAAAGTAAAGTATCGCACTCAAAATATGGTGTTTGCTGTTTGCACCTTATTTAAAACGACAACCACATTATTCCTGAGGGTTTTTTTTGGGGTGGGACAACTTAAATATTTTATGTTCAATCCACTTAAACTTGCAGACACTAATAAGTTAACTTAATTCATTTATGTTATCCCAACACAAATCGATTGTGTGGAACCCAGCATTTTTTTTACAGTGTCCATAATTTATGAATAATAGCAAAAATATTGTTTTACACCACCAATGCCAATGACCCATAAGTATATTAGTTTGTGTGTTCAGAGTGAGGTTGCATCAGCAGTTAATAAGTACTTAGATTGCCACATAAGCTTTACACTAGAGTGTACTTTTGATCAATATGATGAATATTTATTTACTTTATAACCATCTAAAGTCTAATAATGACCCATATTTCCAAAATGATGCAGTAAAAAGTTTGTATACGAAGTTTGGGACGTGCTGTAAGAAACTATTTGGGGTTTTTTTCCTATTAGGAATAGGATCTACATAAACCTCTAAAGTACTTTAATGGCACATTTCTCCAATATGCTGCAGTAAAAAGGTTTATTATGAGGTATGTCTATATTTGAGACATCCATTTTAAGAAGTGACCATTGTTGTCTTGCCTATTAGAAATGGGGTCTACTTTATTTACTATATTCATGGGCCATTCTACGGAAATCTGCACATTTGGTTTGGCAAAATGTCTAACAATCTATTTTAATTTACATTTAAACTTAAACCACATTAATCAATTACCTTTTGACTTTATGAAAACATAAATGACAGCTTAATTATTTTTTTATAGTTTGTTCATTTATTTGTAGATCACATGCACCATTTTTGGTCACTGCAGTGTTGCCTACTATTTTTTCAGCACATGTTGTCAGTTACAGATAAAAATAACGATAATGCAACGAATAAGGAGATAGTTCATTTGTTTTAACTCTTTAACAGA
This sequence comes from Danio aesculapii, assembly GCF_903798145.1. NCBI lineage: Eukaryota > Metazoa > Chordata > Actinopteri > Cypriniformes > Danionidae > Danio > Danio aesculapii. Next base: position 36,491,375 of record NC_079445.1, on the reverse strand, counting down.
CCTTATAACCACCTGGTTGACCTTTTATTCATAGGTTATCAATCATTCATTTTCTTTTCCGCTTAATCCCTTTATTGATCACAGCGCCAAAGTGGAATGAACTGCTGACTTATCCAGCACATGTTTTTACGCAGCGAATGCCCATCCAGCCACAACCCATCACTGGGAAACACACATACACTCTTGTACACATACACTATGGCCAATTTAGCTTATTCAGTTCACCTATAGCAAATGTCTTTGGACTATGGAAATGCCAGCTGACCCAGCTGGGGCTCAAACCAGCGACCTTCTCGCTGTGAGGTGATTGTGCTACTCACTACCCACTATTACTATTTATAAGAGTTGTGCCAGCATATTATTCAATACAATATGTGGGCCATAAACATTATTTTCAAGGAGCGCACCTTAAAGGGTTAAACAGGTGTGTTAAAAGTACTATTTCAAGATGTTCATTTCTACTACCCAACTTTTATTTTACTGCAATAAAAAAAACTGGCAATTACAATGAAAATACAGAAGAATAAGTATAATACAAACAATGCAAATAATACTTTTTGCTCAAAAAGAGATTGAACAATTTTAAAGAAGTATGACAATGGTATGGCAAAGAGAAAGAAAAAAGACAATAAAATAATAAATGTTAAAAAAAGGAGAGAGAGGGCACATGAAAAAATAACACAAATGAATGCAGAATATTAAATAAAGCACATGTTTTAGAAGTTTTATTTACTTTTTTGGTATGAGATTCTGAAATGGTTTTCAAGTACAGATTCAATTCTTGTTTAAAAAATACAACATTTGGTTTACATATTTACACTTGTGTATAAAAAAGTTTCCAATAAATAATATTAGATTAATAATATGAACCTAATATTATATTAACCTAATATTAACAGACCCACTCTCTCAGTTCAAAACTAGATTATAAAAAATATCTTTTTACCAAAGCATGCACTTAATGCATCACATAGCGGTATGATGCATGAATGTGCTCCATGAAGGTTTTTGCATCTCATTTATATACCCTATGAACAGCAGCTACGCTAATTATTCTCTTTATTCTCTATTTCCACCTGGGGATACTCATCTCAAGGCCCCCAGAGATTATACGGTGCCACTGATGTGGTCCAAGACCTGTGAAGAGATGATCTAAAGGTTTCTACAATCCCGGACCCGGCTGTATCCTGAGCAGCTGCTGTGGTGGTCATGGAGGAGTAGAGAGCATGTGTCTGATTCCTGTGAGACTCCAGGGACAGCCGAGTTAATACAAAAACTTGAATTAAGGAATTGTTTTCTTTAATGTAAAACCCCAAATCAATGTCTATAGCTTAAAGAAAAATCCCCACAAACCTATTGGACAAGTATTCACATCAGACCAGAAAGAACAAATTCCCAAATTAAGTGAGCAACAGACTCAAGAGAAGTCTCCCAGAAAGAGCATACAACCTATAAATGTGAGAATATTTGAAAAACATCTATAAACAAGTGATGCAATCCTCTATTTCATAAATATTGATGGTAGCTATATTTTCAATTGATGTAAAATTTTTTATCTTAAATATCTTAAACACATTTTTAACGTGACGGGAAAAACCGCTTTAACAAATAGTAACACAGTGACAATCACACTGGTCTTCTTCAGTGGTGTTGCCCAGATTTGGTGTTTGTCCATCAGGGGTCGCTGCTTTTTATTCTCTCTCACAGCAGCGGCGGCTAATGCTAATGCTAACTAGCTCACGATGGCCGGACAGGAGGATCCAGTGCAAAGGGAGATTCACCAAGACTGGGCGAACCGAGAATATATCGAAGTGATCACCAGCAGCATTAAGAAAATAGCCGATTTCCTCAATTCCTTCGGTAAGACGGAGAATCACATCGTTGATGTTTTACTCGAGTCGTTACGCCATTTCAGCACTCTAGCATGCTAATCTAGAGCAGTGGGTCAATCTATTGCGTGTTGTGTCGAAAATATAATTAATAATGCAGTTGTTTTGCACTTCAATACAGTTTAGGGTCAGGTAATACTGTAGTAAATGTGTATATGTATGGAAGACGTGGTTTATGAGACATACAGGCAGTGTAATGAGCAGGAAAAACATGTAGGCGTTGGGTTTGACGTTAAGACTTGTCAACCCTGTTTCAGATGTTTTTGTCTGAATATAAAAATGATGATTTAAACTTACCGAAATACTCAATTATATGTTATCAAGTGCCAATATATCGATCAAAAAAAAGTATTTGCAGGTGGTAATTTCTCAAAAAAGTCGAACTAACGCGGACATTAGTTTGTTTGGGTAAATCAGTCCTAGTTTTAGTGCTAGTAAGGTTACTGTTTATCAGTTTATTTTTATCATACTGTATTTTCACTTATATAATTATAAAGGATATATATATATATATATATATATATATATATATATATATATATATATATATATATATATATTATATATAATGTGTGTGTATAAACAAAAAATGTATATATTTAGTACATAACACATAGTATTAACATAATGTAACACAGGTTTAGTAATTATAGTATTGTTATTAACCCTTTTACTACCCCACCAAGAAAAAAATGTTGAATTTCATTTCTTAACTCCTAATGTCCCTAGTTAACACACTAGTTTATGTATATTTGTTTAACACATCCCATCATTTCTAAAATATCAACCTCTAATCATAAACCAACATATCAACCATTTGGTAAAGTACCGGAATGAATAAATATAATATGAAAAATCTGAAAATATGAAGTGTAAGACTATTTAAAAAATATTCAAAATAAAACATTTTTGAATAGTAAATCACCTTATTTTTAAGTCTGCCACAAAATATTTCAGATTCTCATTTAACATGTTTTCTTGTTTTTTTAAATAAAAACTCTAAAAAAAAAAATTACAGTAAAACCAAAATCAAGTGTAGTAGTGCAACAGGATTATGTTTGTTAGATTCTTTTGTAAACCAATAATGTTGTGTGTGTAAGCCATTATGTAAAAGAGTCATTCTGTGAATTACTTTAACAGTCATTATTTATAACAGTAAAAACATGGTCAACCATTTGGTAGAGCGGCAGTCAAAGGGTTAATGAAACATTGTTCCAGTTTATTATTGTAAAGATGTTATAACAATTTTATGTATATGTATACATGTACATTTGTATATATACGTTTGTGTATATGTATGTATGTAGGAATGGGCTGGTATAAGATTGTGACGGTATGATAACCTTGGATAAATATATAATTGTTTGACGGTATGTGTAGTACTGCTCTAAAAATGTTCTTTTTAAATGTCTGGGTAAAAAACAAAAAAAAACCATTGAACACACTGTATTTATTTTAAGAAACATTTAAAATAGTTTGGAGCAGTAAACATGTCAGGCTAAATAATTCAAATGAATCATTGACTTCTACAGTCTTCATTAGTTTAAAAACACAGATTTCTTTACAATTTAAAAACTGCATCTTTGGATATCTTATCTGCTGGAGATACTGTTGTCCTAAAAAATAAACAAAAAAAGGAAAAAAATCTTATATATATATACCGTAGGAATGGTATCGCAGAATATTTTGGTGTTTTAAAACCTTGACCTTTCCAAATCGTGGTAAATCTTGATAAAGGTTATTGTCCCATGCCTAATGTGTGTAGTATGTGTATAAATGCGTCATATCAAATTTGAAATAGGATCGTTGTAACAAATAAAAAGCAATAATAATTGATTTTTTGACAGTTTTGCGTTTTAATATTTACAGAGATATTTTGTGTAAGAAATGTTTTCATCACATATGTCGTTTTTAAAATGAAATCTGTTTGTTTTTTTTGTTTTCTTCAGATATGTCCTGGCAGGTCTCGTTTAGGGCCACTTTGAATGAGAAGCTCACTGCTTTGGAGAGAGGATTGAGTACATCGAAGCCAGAGTATGTTATCATGAATTTCAAAAATATATTTTCGTCTTAAAATTATTTCCATTTTTTTTTTATTAACCATCACTTTACTTACTGTTTTAAGGTCACAAAAGGGAAACCTTGACTTAGACAGCCCCGGAAATCGACGCTGATGTCAAGATATGGCTACAAACACGCACCTCCTGTCTTCATCATTTACTTTAATTAGTCAATTTAATTTCCATTAGTTGGCTGTTTTCAGATTAGTTCATTTTTGTATGGGACCATTGTGATGATAAATATGCTGTAAACAGATATTTGCTTTCCTCATTTCATGCCTAATTGTGGCTGAAGTTATACTGTATCTGGTCCTTAAGTTTTATTGACTTTTTTTTGATCTGTCAGGCAACCTGTTACTGTCTCTGTGGTGCTTGCCTTTGCGAACATCCCTATGTTGTATGTTGTTTGGGTTTGACCTGCTATTAAACAACTGTTGAACTTACTTTGACATACCATGCAATATATATCGACAGTCTTGCAATTGCAGACTGGAATTAACCATGAATAAACATTATGCCTTGCTTTTGTTTTAATTATTGATAGCTAATAATTTGTTTGATTTCCCCTTTCCATTGCATTTTACCAGAGTCTAAACTTATTGTTTAATTACAAAGGTGTGTGTTTAAAATACACTGCTTCCTGCTGTACATTTATCATGCAACAAACATCTGCACATGAGAAATGGCAGTCAGGTGGATGGAAAGCACTAAAGTGCCAATCAGACTGTTTTAAAGTGTTTAGTGCTTCTCTTCAATTACACAATTTTATGTCGTAGTGTCTGTTATAATGTTTTTGTTGTTGAACATTAAATAAAAAATGGCAAAGATTCTGATTGTTTTAATATTTATATATTTATTTGTATTTATTGGTGTTGTTTTCAACATTGTAACAAATGCAAAAAAAGTGTACATGATAAATATATTTTATATTTATATACATTTTATATTATGAATTCTGAGTATATAGTTTTGTATAAATTTGTGTTTATATATATATATATATATATATATATATATATATATATATATATATATATATATGCGCGGTTAACCGACATACCGCATGATTTCTTGCTTCATCACCACGGTAACAGAAAATCCGTTACCGTCACAGCCCTACACATACATGCATACAGTGTTGGGGTAAATCATTAAGTAATGCGAGTTACGTAATATTACTTTTCTAAGTAACAAGTAAAGCATTACTTTTAAAACTAAGTAGGATATTTGAGTTACTTTTAGTTTAATTAATTTAGCTTTTAAAAAAATTGCTGAATTAAAGAAGTCAATGAACCACACAGTCAATGAGGAATGTGTTCATTATTTTGAAGGCACTGAAGAAAGAGGAAAGGAGATCGTCTCATCTACAGTGATTTTACTTAAGACAAACAGTACAAAAGTTACAAACACATTGCCTTAAACTTTCAATAATCTGAATATACTGCATGTTTAGCTTCTTTAAGTTCTGAGATAACATGCTAAAATGTTTTGTTTTTTTTTAAGGTAAGGTGTAGGTTATACAGTGCGTTGTTAATTAAGTTCCTCTGTAAAATAAAAAAAAACACAAATTTTGAAAGAGATCAAGCCTCAGCCAGGTAATAAAAAGTATCAGAAAAGTAAATTAAAAATACCGTAACACATTACTTACCATAAAAAGTAACTAAGTCACGCAACTGAGCAGTAACTCAATATTTTAATGCATTACTTTTATAACTTTTCCCAGCACTATAAATATATATTATATATTAAAAGAATTAGGGTTTTGGGGCAGCACAAGTGACCCTTAAATTGTCTGAATATATGTGATAATTATGCCCACACACATATTTTTATTTATTACTTATCACAATGTTTTCACACACACGTGAAAGTTTTGTACTTTTATATTCAGCATCAGAGTGGCGCAGTAGGTAGTGCTGTCGCCTCACAGCAAGAAGGTCGCTGGTTCGAGCTGGTTCTGGGTCAATTGGCGTTTCTGTGTGGAGTTTGCATGTTCTCCCTGCGTTCGCGTGGGTTTCCTCCGGGTGCTCCGGTTTCCCCCACAGTCCAAGACATGCGGTAAAGGTGAATTGGGTAGGCTAAATTATCAGTAGTGTATGAGTGTGTATGGATGTTTCCCAGAGATGGGTTGCAGCTGGAAGGGCATCCGCTGCGTAAAACATGCTGGATAGTTGGTGGTTCATTCCGCTGTGGCAACCCCAGATTATAAAAGGATTAAGAAAAAAAAGAAAATGAATGAATATTCAGCATCGGCGTTTCATCATAACCAGGGACTAAGCGAAGGTAAAAGAATGAATGAATGTTTAGCATCTCGCTTTCTTAAATCTTTATTGATTTGTATATAGATTACCTGAAACACGCAGTTCATATCAAATATTTATATATAATAATTGATACAGCGTGATAATTGACAACATGTTTTTTTTAAAGTATCAAATCGTAAAATAAAACCTAACGTGTTTTATGAACTGCACTTTTATTTTGTATTAACTTTAGAGCGTCATCATGTGCAAGTAGCATTTCCGCCTCTTTTTGATTCTTTCAAGCGTGGGTCCATTGTTATTGTAAACAATTCCCAAACTAAATAACGTTCATACATAAATTGACAAAAAGAAGGCAATGCGATCCTACAGCCAGGATTTGAGCGGCGGACTCGAGAATGTTCCTGTTTTGATTGAAAACAGTGTCCCAAAAGAGGCTCTCCTCCAATTTTCAGGTAGTCACATCTTCTTACGTTAAAGTATTTACAAGTATGTTGACATTTAGTAGTCATTTTGTAGTCTTTTATAGTGCTCTCAAGAACACTGAAGTTCTTTTTAAATATAATAAGAGAATATTATTGCATGACTTGTCCCGCCACACCACCACCAGATGGCAGCACTTACGTGTTCTTTGTTACGGTTCCTAAAGTAAATATTAAAGGGATAGTTCACCCAAAATTACAATTTTTACATAAAGGAAAATGAAGACCCGTTTAAAATGATTTAATACCTACAAGACAATATTCAATGAATTTAAGACTTTTTAATTTGACTTTTTAAGATCCTACGGACACCCTGAATATTCCATATTATAATATAGTATATATATATATATATTGTTTTTTATTATTCTATTTGTATAAATTAGATACATTTAAAAAATTAGACATATAGGCATTTCAAGCTGCATATAAAAAATCTTAAAGTTAATATGTTGTATGCAACTATAAGCAGCATAAAATCAGTGTTTTTAATCCAACCCAATCCTTCAGTATGTGCCAGAGAATGTACAAGGACCTGGCTGTGACCTTGACCCGAGTGCGGTGACTCTCCCCCGGCTGCTCGTGTCGTGTCCAGTCCTGCTTCCCTGAAAGCTGCCCTGCCTGAGATTTGGCCAGATGTACGACACCAAAGCCTGTCTGAACCAACATCCACAGGACGGCACATACAGCAGGCCAGTATTCGAGTGCAATGCTTTCTGCTCCTGCGGCGAGTCCTGCCAAACCCGCGTGGTCCAGAACGGGGTGTGTGTCCGTCTAGGTGTGTTCAGCACCATGGACAGAGGTTTGGGGGTTGAGGCTCTAGAGCACCTTCCTTGTGGCCGATTTGTATGTGAATATGCTGGGGAAGTCATTGGGATTGATGAAGCCCGTCGCCGTCAGCTTTCTCAGACACCTTTTCATATGAATTATATCATCACGGTGCAGGAGCATAGAGGATTGGACAGGGTCACCCCAAACTTTTGTGGACCCGGTGAATTTAGGCAACGTTGGGAGGTTCATCAACCACTCGTGCCAGCCAAATCTGGTCATGCTGCCCGTCCGGGTGCATTCTGTGCTGCCCAGACTCGCTCTGTTCGCAATCGGGATATTGCATGCAATGAAGAGCTGACGTTTGACTATTCAGGAGGACAAACAGCAGTGCAGAAACGGCTAAACTGGATGAAAAGACTCACGTTGGAGCTGATGGTAAGGAAATACCTCAGAAGAAAGTCTGTCATTGTGGGGCTTCGAATGTTCTGGATTTTGCCGTTGGATATGTCAATTCTTCATTAAAAAGAGTTTTTTTAAGTGTTTTGTTGTACGTTTTTAACTCTCCGTCTTCTCTTGTATTTTTTACTCTGCAGAATAAATATTAGGTTTAATGTGTTTTACTTGAAAGTAATTATAAGTGGTAATTTTCCATAAAATATATCTGCTGAAGTGACATTATTAGTAATCGGTAGTAATGCCTGATGTATATTATTTAATATTTATTATATAAAAATGAAAGAAATAGGGGTACATTTAGTAATAAATTGTTTAACAGATTTCTGGCACTTTAATCAAGTTTGATTAGTTCAAACTAGTTTATAGGGATGTCCAGATCCAATCACGTGATTGGAAATCGGGCCCAATCACACGGTATCAGACTTGGAATCAGACAATACCTAAAAAAAAAAACCCCGAAAAACAATAAATAATACTGATGTATACTGATGTATATTAATAATATTTTCCCATTAATATAATAATAATAATAATGATTAAATGGTTAGTAATAATAATAAATGTTATTATAGTTAAATACAAATAATTATAAATTATTATATTTGTTAAAAAGATTTCTTGTTAACTTAGACATAAGTGCATTTCAAATAGCAATGATATATTTATTGAAGTTTATTTGATTTCAAGAGTTCCCACTTAGATATGCTTGGCATTTAAAGCAGGTTTTGGCAATGCTGTCCAGGGAGAGAACCCTGAGCTTGGAGATATTTGAGCCCATGGCTCCCGCCCAGTCAATAAGCATATCAGGAGATCTGAGATCAGGTAGGTCTCGAGCGATCCCCCTTTAGAAAAGGGAGGTAAAAGGAGGAGATGGGGTGGAAGGGGGGATTCTTCCAAACAAATATAGAGCAGTAGGAGAAAAATTATCCATTTACAGTAAACTAGGATCACTCTGATTGGATTATTACTGATTACAGATGAGCGTCCAGGTCGTGCTCAATCATATCACGTGCTCCTTTCGAAATTAGTTTATGAAACTTCACTTAAAACAAATATTAATAAGTATGTTAACCTGGATTATTAAATGCTGTAAAAAAAGTTGTGCAGTTGTCTTTTTATTTTTAAACTAAAATAAAACTAATAAAAAGTTAATGGTAAAAAGCTGAAATAAAACACAACATAAAATATTCAATTCAAAACTTAAAAAAAAAACAAAAAACATTGAACTATTGCCTAGGCAGCTAACCGAAATAAATATGTATAAGGTTCTAAAATTGCTAAAAGGTAAATATAAATACAAACAAAATTAAGATTTACAATGCAAACAAATAAAACAGAAATATTGTTTAAATAGTACTAAGACACACTGTTCATACTATGGCTGAACGATATTGGAAAATTAACGTTTCGATATTTATTTTTGTGATATGTATTGCGAAATGAATACAATTTCACCTGATGAATTATATCTCTATTTGGAAAGAATTTAAAATGTTAAATTGATTGCATAAAATCTAATAATCTTTAAAATTTTTGGGGTCCCCAACACATTTTAATTTGGGCGTTGCTATTTGCAGTGTGTTTTCTTTATTTGCGTTTGTTGTGAGTATTTCATGCACATGTTTAGTCAGAGATTGATGAATTAATGTTTACTATTTGCATCTCCATAAAATTTAATAAACAATCTATAAACTTTGGGGTCCCCCTACTCATTTTCATTGTGGTTTTGAGTTATTTGCAGTGCATTTCTTTATTTGCATGTGTTATGGGTATTTTCATGCATAACAATCTATAACTACATTCAAAGAAAAAGATGCAATTGAAATAAAGTGTTCTATCATTCCAGAGTCCTACAGTATTCAAGTACAGTAACTGAATAATAAAAATAACAATAAAATTAATCACAGTTAAGTCACAAACGGTACAATTTCTTATACATGAAGCTGTTAAAATCATTATACAATCACAGGCATCAAAAACACATGCAAATGATAAATTATAATACAAACTCAACATTGCATATATATATATATATATATATATATATATATATATATTAATATATATATATATATATATATATATATATATATAAGATATATATATATATATATATTATTCTGCGATGTGACCATTGAAAGTCAGTACATTGTGATATCGATGCTGAAACGTTATATTGTGCAGCCCTAGTTCATACATTGTGCATAATGTTAACAAATTGACTGTTATTGTATGTTTTTTCCCCAATAACTTTATCAGTTCTCCAGAAATGTACAACAGCAGCATCTTGTGTTTATGCAGCATAACCGTCTCCTTTAAGAGCAGTCTGGGTTTGTCACCCTGTCCTACTGGGTAATGAGCAATTAAAAAGGGCCCATGGGTGATTTAATTTAGTAACGGCTGTTAGTCTCCGACCCACTTCACTCTGACGCCACCCTCAAATCTGCCCCTCTCCTCTCCATCTGCCCCATTTCCAGACCAGCCCCTGCTTTCATCTCCAGCGCAGTATTAATATCCACATCTGGGTTAATTAGCAAAGAGACCAGAAACCAGAGCAATGCGCAAGGCATTCTGGGCACAAGCAGATTGAGTTCATCTTTATCAGTGACACTTTTAGTATGTCTGGTTGCATCAATACTGGATTATGGATTAAACTTCTTATGTAGTTTCTTAGGGAAATCTCAGTCAGTATGGGACTTGCTGTGTTTTTTAAAGTATATGTAATTATGTAATATTTTATTGTAATGCATGTTTTAGAAAAAAAAAAATCATGATTACAATTTAATTAAATGTTTATGTAATAATGAAAATTACATTATTTAAATTATAATGAAATTTTAAATATGTTATGGATAGTGTTTCCCGGTGATTGTGCAGGGATGGTGTTTAACAAGTTCTGGTGATTGTGTAGTGATGGTGTTTAACAAAGTTCTGGTGATTGTGCAGTGATGGTGTTTAACTAGTTCTGGTTGATTGTGCAGTGATGGTGTTTAACTAGTTCTGGTGATTGTGCAGTGATGGTGTTTAACAAGTTCTGGTGATTGTGTAGTGATGCTGTTTAAACAAGTTCTGGTGATTGTGTAGTGATGTGTTTAACTAGGTTCTGGTGATTGTGCAGTGATGGTGTTTAACTAGTTCTGGTGATTGTGCAGTGATGGTGTTTAACTAGTTCTGGTGATTATCCAGGGATGGTGTTTAAACTAGTTCTGGTGATTGTGCAGGGATGGTGTTTAACTAGTTCTGGTGATTGTGCAGGATGGTGTTTAACTAGTTCTGGTGATTGTGCAGGGATGGTGTTTAACTAGTTCTGGTGATTGTGCAGGGATGGTGTTTACTAGTTCTGGTGATTGTGCTGGGGATGGTGTTTAACAAGTTCTGGTGATTGGTGCAGGGATGGTGTTTAACAAGTTCTGGTGATTGTGCAGTGATTGTGTTTAACTAGTTATGGTGATGTGCAGTGATGGTATTAAATTAGTTCTGATGATTGTGCAGTGATGGTATTAAATTAGTTCTGATGATTGAGCAGTGATTGTGTTAAGTTAGTTCTAGGGATTGTGCAGTGATGGTGTTTAAGGTGTGATTCTGGTGAATGTGCAGTGGTGGTGTTTAATAGGTGGTTCTGGTGATTGCGCAGTGATGGTGTTTAACGTGCAGTTCTGGTGATTGTACAGTGATGGTGTGTAATAAGTACTGGTGATTGCAGTAATGGTGTTTAATGGGTGGTTCTGGTGATTGTGCAGTCACTGTGTTTAATTGGTTTTGCTAATTGTGCAGTTATGTTGTTCATTTTCAGTCCTGCTGATCGTGCAGTGATGGTGTTTAACCTGCTGTTCTGGTGATTGTACAGTGATGGTGTGTAATAAGTACTGGTGATTGCAGTAATGGTGTTTAAAGCTGCGGTCACACTTGACTTTTCCTTCCATAGACTTCCATTCATACGCACGCGAATGCGTCAGACCGGAAACACGGGGTCATGCGTTAAGTTTCGCAGGTTGCTGCTGTGCAAGTTCAAGCTTGGTGAACTCTAACCTGCTAAATCGCATCACTTGACTGCATGAGACCAATCAAGGATCAAAACAGGACCTCTCTAGGCAAAAATGTAAAACATAGAGCAATCACTCGCTTTTTTAAATGTCCAATAAGCTTGTTTAATCTCGCCCCCTTTCGCAGCGCTGCACGACAGAATTTCGCACACATAAAGCCCGGTGTGACCGTAGCTTAATGGGTGGTTCTCGTGATTGTGCAGTCACTGTGTTTAATTGGTTTTGCTAATTGTGCAGTTATGTTGTTAATGGTCAGTTCTGCTGATTGTGCAGTTGATGGTGTTTAACATGCAGTTCTGGTGATTGTACAGTGATGGTGTGTATAAGTACTGGTGATTTGCAGCAATGGTGTTTAATGGGTGGTTCTAGTGATTGTGCAGCGAAGGTGTTTAATTTGTTTTGGCTAATTGTGAAGTGATGTTGGTTAATGGTCAGTCCTGCTGATTGTGCAGTGATGTTGTTTTAACCCTGCAGTTCTGGTGATGTACAGTGATGGTGTGTAAATAAGTACTGGTTATTGCAGTGATGGTATTTAATGGGTGGTTCGGTTATTGTGCAGTCACGGTGTTTAATTGGTTTTGCTAATTGTGAAGTGATGTTGTTAATGGGTCAGTTCTGCTGATTGTGCAGTGATGGTGTTTAATATGCAGTTTCTGGGTGATTGTACAGTGATGGTGTGTAAGAAGTATTGGTGATTACAGTGATGGTGTTTAATGGGTGGTTCTGGCGATTGTGCAAGGGTGGTGTTTAATTAGTTCTGGTGATTGTGCAGTGATGTTTTTAATGGTCAGTTCTGGTGATTGTACAGTGATGGTGTTTGATGTACTGTGATGGTGTTTAATGGGTGGTTCGGTGATTGTGAAGTTATGGTGTTCAATGGGTGGTTCTGGTGATTGTGCAGTGATGGTGTTTAATGCTCAGTGCTGGTGATTGTGCAGTGATGATGTTTAATGTGCAGTTCTGGTGATTGTGCAGTGATGGTGTTTAATGTTCATTCCTGGTTTTTAATGATCAGATCTGGTGATTGCGCAGTGATGGATCTTTAATGGTCAATGCTTGTGATTGTGCAGTGATGATGTTTAATGGTCAGATCTGGTGATTGTGCAGTGATAGTGTTTAATGATCAGATCTGAGGATTGTGCAGTGATGATGTTTAATGTGCAGTTCTGGTGATTGTGCAGTGATGGTGTTTAATGTTCATTCCTGGTTTTAATGGTCAGATCTGATGATTGTGCAGTGATTGTGTTTTAATAGTCAGATCTGGTGATTGTGCAGTGATGATGTTTAATGGTCAGATCTGGTGATTGTGCAGTGATGGTGTTTAATGGTCAGATCTGGTTGATTGTGCAGTGATGGTGTTTAATAGTCAGATCTGGTGATTGTGCAGTGATGGTGTTTAATGGTCAGATCTGGTGATTGTGCAGGGATGGTGTTTAATGGTCAGATCTGGTGATTGTGCAGTGATGGTGTTTAATGGTCAGATCTGGTGATTGTGCAGTGATGGTGTTTAATGTGCAATTCTGGTAGTTGTGCAGTGATGGTGTTTAATGGTCAGATCTGAGGATTGTGCCAGTGATGGTGTTTAATGTTCAGTTCTGGTGATTGTGCAGTGATCATTTAATGTTCAGCTCTGGTGATTGTGCAGTGATGGTGTTTCATGGTCAGATCTGGTGATTGTGCAGTGATGGTGTTTAATGGTCAGATCTAGTGATTGTGCAGTGATGATCTTTAATGGTCAGATCTGGTGATTGTGCAGTGATGGTGTTTAATGGTCAGATCTAGTGATTGTGCAGTGATGATCTTTAATGGTCAGATCTGGTGATTGTGCAGTGGTGGTGTTTAATGGTCAGTTCTGGTGATTGTTCAGTGATGGTGTTTAATGTTATTCCTGGTTTTAATGGTCAGATCTAGTGATTGTGCAATGATGATGTTTAATGGTCAGATCTGGTGATTGTGCAGTGATGGTGTTTAATATTCTTTTTTGTGCGATTGTGCAGTGATGGTGTATTTCGTGATGGAGTTTAATGTTATTTTTGTCGATTGTGCAGTGATGGTGTATTTCGTGAATGGAGTTTAATGTTATTTTTTGTCGATTGTGCAGTGGTGGTGTATTTAGTGATGGTGTTAATGTTCAGTTGGGGTGATTGTGCAGTGGCAATGTTTAATGTGCGGTTGTGATGATTGTGCAGTGATCGTGTTTAATGGTCAGTTCTAGTGAATTGTGCAGTGATGGTGTTAATGGTCAGTTCTAGTGAATTGTGTTTAATGTGCAGTTTTGGTGATTGTGCACCAACTGTGTCTCCTTGTGGTTGTGCATTGATGGTGTTCAATGTGCGGTTTTGTTCTGGTGATTGTGTTTTATTGTGTGGATTGTGTCTGTTTTTGTCTCCTCATGACTCATTGGCTGTGGCGAGTGAGCACATTGCCTTGTCTCTATGGAACCAGCATGTGTGATGTGGCCTGGACTCGGAGTGTAGGCTGTTAGTTTTCAGCATGTGATTGTTTGAAGAGTGAAATCTGTGTTTCTCAGCTCAGCGTCAGCCTTGCTTCTCAAGTTGTCTACTTATGATCCGACTGACAAAAGAGGGCATGTCAAGGTCTCAGTGGTGTCTTTTCATGCGAGAGAGAGAGAGAGAGATAGAGAGAAAGAAAGCTGCTTCTGATCATAAGCTCTGCATCATTAAAAGCAATAACTTATCTCTGTCTGTCCGTCCGTCTGTCCGTCCATCCATCCATTCATCCATCCATCTATCCATCCATCCATCCATCCATCCATCCATCCATCTGTTTCTCTGTTCATTCATTCATCCATCCATGTATCCATCTCCAATTACACTTTTTATAATATGTTTATTGTTAATTATTATTGATTCATTAAAAATATATCAATGTTTAAAATTTTTATATGCAATTTTAATAATTAAAAACTGTTATAGATAACCAAAAATACTATTAATCAGGTCTGGTTATTAGTAAAAAAAAAAAAAACAGATGCATTTCCGTTTGTTGGCTGGCCTTTTTCTTGATTGGCTTGAGATCCTCTGGAGAAACTGGGGCAGTGTTTTATTAAACAAGTGTGTCCCTCAAGACTTGGTTAATGTCCACACTGCTGGTGTTCAGTGCTGCCCAGTTTAAAACCGTGTTGCCTCATATTTTTATATAGAACATTATCAGGAGAGTTTGGGTGAAACATTTTTATTCCAGTGGCCCAGATAACGAATGACATGACTTCCAGAGCATTAGAGAAAATCCACTGCTGTGATCTATACCAAACATGCACAACACTGATGATGGATGTTTAGTGGTATTTATAGTAACATTTTAAATGTGACTTGTGTTTTGCATTTACATATTGTGCTTAAAAAGATTTAAACAGTTACTGATAAAAACATACTCTTTCTAAAAATGAAGTTTACTCAATTATATATTGCGAATAACATCTGCCATTTAAACTTAGTTACTATTAATATGATGATTATTATTTACTTTAACTTTTAAAAATAGTTTTAGTTTTAATTTAAGGGATAGTTTGAGTTTCTTCTTTTGAAGACTCGAAGGTTGGAAACCTGTAGCCATTGATTTCCATTGTATTATTTTTTTCCTACTATGGAAGTCAATGGATACAGGTTTTCAGCTTTATTCGAAATATCTTCTTTTAGTGTTCAACAGAATAAAGAAACTCATAAATGGGCAATATCACTTGAGTAGCAGTGCGATATGGCTGTATATCAGCACTGGTGGGAGGCGTGCATGCCTAAGTGTCCCACCAGTGATGATATACAGCCATATCACATTACTACGAGTGTAATATTACGTTTATATAACAGTTCGAAAGAATAATCGTGTATATAAAAAGAAAATCAAACACGGAGAGTCTAAAAACCCTTTTGTATAAGGAACTACTTTCTTCTTTCCGCCATTCATTCACATCTGCAGCTGATGTCAGAACAGCAGGAACCGTTGCTCATTCACCAACGTCACTTTAGGGCTAGTATTTGAATTATTCTCTAGCATAATGTCTAAAATGATGACACAAACAGGTGATTTGGCTGACATTTAAAATATAAGGCTGAACGGCAGAAATGCCATCAGTCTACACAGATTTACCAGTATTTCTCTGTTGCAATTGGTATATCACAATAATTATCCCAGAAAAGCCAAAGCAGCACAACACTACCAGACTGTTGTGTTTGCGATTAAAAAAAGCTAAACACATGCGGGAATTTCTTCTTTCTTTCTTTTTACTGAACTAGTCTGCAGTAACGAAACAGGAGACTCATTAGAAACAAACAGATGGCCAACCAAAAAGTAACTCAGGGTTATACAAAGAGTGGCCAACACAAAACACATACATTCCTGATATGTGAGTCTCATCTCACACTCAATACACTACAATTACAACGGTATAAATACAGCAGAGAGATTGAATTTGAATGTCACTTACCAGTTTTTATAATGATTTGATCAGCTGTAGTTAGAAATTACGAGTTTTTTTTGCCTCTAAGGGCTTGTTGATGGATAACTTCAACTGTCTTTGCTCTGCTCAATGACAGGCTAATGGAGATTTATATAAATATTTAAAATAGGCATTCTCCTTATAAATATATTGCATAGTTGCATTCTAAACAACTACATTTTCACTTAAAAGCCTCAAAGTGCATTATGTTGTCTAACAGCAGCAATATTTGTCACACTGTAGTTAGTTTATTGATCTGCTGACACTCTATGTGGGCGGAGTAATACACAAGAGTGAAGAGGCCTGTACGAGTTCTGATATTGCAGAATATTGCATGGCTAGAAGCCAATCAGATTCGAGAACCAGACAGAACTCTGTAAGGTTTATAAACATTTGAGGGTAAGTACATTTAAATGTTTTAGTTAACTATAACTACAGTAAACCTGGTGAAAAATAAAATTGCCATTCTCCAAGATGAATGTTTTTTTTTTTAAATGATCGCGAAGACATACATGATTAAAATCTTTTAATACACTTATTTCAGCCGTTCCACTATTATTATTATTAATCATTTTTATTCCAATTTGACATGCGTTATGTGCTTGCGGAAGGACAAAATATGTTTGCCTACCTGAGGCAAGATCGTGCAATACCATATTTTTTGAATCTGTGCTGTTCTTCTGCTGTTTAACTCTCTGTAATTGTTGGTTTGCAGAAGCAGCGAGTGTGTTTCCTCTCATCCGTCACGCTTGTCTTCCACACTGCTGTTAGTGACAGTCAATAACACAGCGCTTAATAGTGGCTTAATGAAGCTGCTCGGCTTTGAAAGCTCAAACCTGCTAATCGGCCTGTATTACAGAACTAAGAGTGCCTGAAGTCCTGTCAGCCGCAGTGGAAGAAAACTGTTTCTTTACACTCGCCTGTATATACAAGAAAAGCACCGTTCGACTGGACAGAAATCGGAATCATTAGTTTTTTTTCTTAAAACCTGCGGTCGGTAGCCTTTTTAAAATTTAGTACGTTTCTGTTATGGATTTACAAACTACGTTGCAATAATTTTATAGTACACACTGTATGCATGGAGAAACTGTCCACTTATTGTGAAATGGGCTCATTTTATAATCACCTAGAGTTAAACAGTGGAGTTTGACCATTTTTGAATTCATTCGTCCGATCTCCGGGTCCCGCCAACCTGATTTCACCCAGTAGGACATGTTCCTGAATAACAGTTTTTCTCAGTGGCTTGGTGCATTTCTCACAACACTATATACATTTGCACAACAGTAAAAACAATTAATCAAAACAATTAGTCATTTGTGCACATCATAGTAGCAGTTTCTCATTCCTTCCAACTAATTGCAAATGATTTTGGACATGCATCAATTGCTTCATACAACTCTCTGCTGTTTTATAACATTATCATTTGCTTATGTCATGTCAGTCAAAATTAACTAAACTTGTGAATGCTGAAATAGTCATTCCATATAAAACTAATAGTCCTCATTTCATTACTTGAGTCTTTACATACAAAAATGTTGAACTAGTTGTCAAATTCTGTCAAACAAATTTTCTAAACAATCTTTAAATCTTTTTTCCTGAAAATGTCTAATTGAACATTTTCATGAATGATTTACAGATCGATGTATGATGTAGGATCAGTACCCAATATGGACTGCAATATTGTTTACAGTTGTGCACAGCTCTACCCAAGGAAGTGTATGTTTGTTGTAAATAAGGGTGTATTATTCTTTTGCACAAGGCTGTGAATAATTGAATTGCAAAGAGCATATGCAGTAAAAATGTGAAACATACATATTCAGTGTCTTGTACTCAGACACCTCACTAAATACAGTGATGTCTAACTTTAGACATTTTCAAATGGCTGTGCAAATATAGAGCTGTCTTGAGGATTTTCAGGAAGTGTCTCCAAAATCAGACTTTTTTGCATTGGAAAAAATGTACAGAGTAGACTGCCATAATGAAAACACGACAGCCATCTATCTTGTTCATAAACAATGTTGTCAGGACTTTTCATCTTGATGACACTGACACTTTCATTGACATCAATACAATTTGCAGGTTATCAGCTAGGTTTTGCAGTTTGTACTAATTGTTTTGAGAAATGCATTAACTGTTGTGCAAATGTAAATAGTGTTGTGAGAAATGCACCAAAGCCACTGAGAAAAAACTGGAATAACTATATTGATCCTGGAACAACATTTCAACCAGCCAATCAGAATTAAAGGCTATGTTTATCGTTATGTTAAATTTAGGCTTACTGTTTAGGTTTATGGTTCACTTCTACATGATTTATACCCAACTATTTTTCCCCTCTGATTTTTGGGGATAGTTTTTGGTTGTGTTTAGAGTGGGGAAGCAAAAATACTAATTTGGAATGAAAAGAATTAAAATCAAAAAGGTAAGAACTGCCATGAGATTGTGTTGGATTCACTGGTATCATTCAAACGACAACAAAAGTCCATCTCTACCCTCATTAACCTGAACCCCTGTAAAACAGGACCCTCTTATCCAAACCATCCCACCTCAAACAAAATAAAAACATCTTGTTTTTACCTTAAAAAAGGTAATCAGTATTGAAATCAGCCAATTTTCTTGTTATAATCATTAATCATCTTCAGCCATGACAAATGATGATCAGTGCATCACTAGTTTATACTGTGTTAGAGCTCATGGCACAAATTCACAGGCTGTTTTTTTCCGAGGCAAATACATGAACACTGATGAGAACACATGCGTTTATTATTGCTAAAGGTTTGCTTTGGATCTCTGTGTCTCTGAAGAGTCTGTCTGCGCTGCGTCCTCAGAAATCAGATCTCAGAAGAGCACAAGCGATTCATTTCCATAACCACCCCACATTCTGGAGAGTGCTGAATTTACATCATAATAAGGGGATCATACTGTTTGTCAAGCTTATGCTGATTCTTTTATAGGGCCATCTGACCTGATGATTTGCTGTATTATTATTTATTATAATTTCATATTTTTTATATAACAATATGTCAAAAACTAAGACAAGGATTTACTTATATTAATGTCATCAATAATAATCATTAATAATAATAATAATTAGCAAAATATTCTTAAACAATAAAAATTCATCGAACATTATTAAAAATATGCATCTTTACAATTAATAACAAATATATGTAGTAAAACTCATTTGTTTCAATTTAACTTCATTTGCGTTTATTACTTACACAACATAAATTGAATTAATAACAATAAATAATAATTTAGTAGTTACAGTAGATTAACTTACTCTTGAAATAAAATAAACTTGTATTTATTTACAAATTTTATGTCATACACAGGCATGGAAATAAATGATATCAAATAAAATAAAATAATATAATATAATATAATATAATATAATATAATATAATATAATATAATATAATATAATATAATATAATATAATATAATATAATATAATATATTATAATATAATATAATATAATATAATATAAACTGATGTAACAATTAAAATATATGTAAACCAGCAGCAGTATTGCTTACATATTCATATTAATATTAGATATAAATATTATTAATATTAATTCATATTTTAAAAATATATATTTTACATTATAAAGTATAATTTATTTGATATTTATAGATGTCATACAAATATATTAATCCTTCAAATAAAATAGGCTTTATCATTATAATCGATAATTTATGAGCAGAAATATTCTAATTTATGCTCTTTAAATATATTTCTGAATATTGTAGTGGACATATAAGCAATATTCAGTGTGTCTGATTGTCAGGACACTTCCTCCAGCTCCTCTGGGGGATCCTGAGTTGTTTCCAGGCCAGCCGAGAAACATAATCCCTCCAGCATGTCCTGGGTGTTCCCCAAGGCCTCCTCCTGGTGGTACATGCCTGTAACCTCCCCAGGTAGGCGTCCAGGAGGCATCCGAAAGAGATGCCTGAGCACCTCAGCTGACTTCTCTCGATGTGGAGGAGCACTGGCTTTATTCCGAGCTCCTCCCAGGTGTCAGAGCTCCTCACCCTCTCTATAAGGGTGCGCCCTGCTACCCTGCGAAAAAAAAACACATTTCGGCTGCTTGTATCCGAGATCTTGTCCTTTCGGTCATGACCCAAAGCTCATGATCATAGGTGAGAGTAGGAACGTGGATTACTGGTAAATCAGAGCTTTGCCTTTCGGCTTAGCTCATTCTTTACCACAATGACCGATTCATCGTACGCATTACTGCTGCCACTTCATCCGATCCACCTGTCAATCTCACGTTCCATCTGTCCCCACTCGTGAAAAAAAACCCTCCACTTGAACCCCCCACCTGGCCTTAGGACTTTCCTTATATATATATATATATATATTGTGTGTGGTGTGTTATTATTAGTTTCACGTGAGTATAGAAGAACGGGAAACAGGTACTTGACTGGCCTGTCTGCAGTCCTGACCTGACTCCAATAGAGATGTGTGGCGAATATTGAAGCGTAAAATGTGACAATGAAGACCCTGTACTGTTGCCCACTTTAAGACTTGTTTGCAGTAAGAACGGGAACATTATTACCACCAGAAACACTTGGTGTATTCAGTCCCTAAACGTTTTTTATGTGTTGTGAGGAGAAATAGTAGTAAATGCTTTACTGTTCCAACTTTGTTTGAAATGTGTTGCAAGAACCAAAATTTGAATACATGTTTATTTAAAAAATAAAATAATAATAATCACGAGGAACACATTAAATAATGTTTGTTGTATTGTCTGCAATTGAAGTCAAAGTAAATTTAGAAATCACTACTTTCTTTTTTTAATCTGCGTTTCCATACTGTCCCAACTTTTTGTGATTTGGGGTTGTAGTTTGTACGATTCTAAACAAACTAATATGACTTATTAGTGACAATTCAGGCTTGAAGAGCAAAAAGCTACAAGACCCAATTAGAATAACGGTGAGGCTCGTTTAATAAGAGCATTTCCTGTGGGTAAAGCCAAGCCATTATCACAGCATAATTGTCTTTTATTTTTAGTGAGGAGAAACTTTGTCCTGTAGGCTGGATCAGGACACACATCTCTGATTCTTCTGTCATCTGTGTGCTGGTGTCACGTCATTAGATGCATTATATGTCGTCATACAGTAAATGTGTGGGATAAATCTGGATGAAAAAATGAATCCTGTATGGATGATCAGATCGGGATGGTTTCTATTACATCACAGAATAAAAATGTGACATAAGTTGTCACGTAAGGTCTAACCGAGAGACTCAATACAACACTTTTACATTTACACAAACAGTTGAATTTAAAATTATTTGCCAATCTGTGATTTTTTTTTAATCTGTGTTTAACAGAGCAAGGAAATTTTCACAGTTTTTAATATTTTAAAACCATTTTAAGGTCAAAATTATTAGCCCCTTTAAGCAATATTTTTTTCCCAAATTGTCTACAGACCAAACATCGTTATACAATTATTTGCCTAATTACCCTAACTTCCCTAATGAACCCAATTAACTTAGTTAAGCCTTTAAATGTCACTTTAGCTGAATACTAGTCTCTTGAAAAATATCTAGTAAAATATTATTTACTGTCATCATGGCAAAGATAAAATAAATCAGTTATTAGAATTGAGTTATTAAAACTATTATGTTAGAAATGTGCTGAAAAAACAAATCTTATCTCTGTTAAACAGAATGGGGGGGAAAAATATACAGGGGGGCTAATAATTCTGACTTCAACTGTTTGTGTGTGTGTGTGTGTGACTCACTGAGACTTTGATCAATTAATTGCATCCTTGGTGAATAAAAGTATTAATTTCTCCAGTGACTCTTTTGCTCTTTAGCTGTCAGTCTGAGATCCTCTGAGACCCAGGCGAGACCATCAGGGCCAAATGACCAGCTGTCCGATTAAACACGCTGAAATTTGTTGCAGGATTCAAATCCTAACATTGGCTATTCAGAAATAATATACATCCTTGTAATGGTAAATATGATTTTTCGACTAATAGTTTTTGTCATTGTCAATCTTTTTATTAATTATAAACAAGACTTCATCATGTGCGCATCTTAATCTGATTCAGATGAAAATTCTTATACCGTATACACTACTGCAAAACCAAACTGGCTAGAATATACCCCAACATAGATGAAACATGCGATCATTGCAACTCATGCAAGGCAGACCTAACCCATATGTTTTGGTCATGTGATAAGCCGAGACTATTTTTGGTCTTCAATATTTGAGATTTTACCATGAAACCCCCCCCAACACCCCCGTACCCCCGTAGTTTTTTTTTTATTAAGATTATTTTATTATTATTATTTTTTTTTTGTAATCCATTTCTTTTCTTAATAATTTTATTATGTTCATTGTTTTCTGTGTAGTTAAAAAAAAAAAAAAACCTTTGTCATTGAATACCTGTTATGTATTGTACTTTTTGTCAAAAACACAATAAAAAAAAATTTTTTTAATTAATATTCCTTTGGCTTAGTTTTTATTTCAGAGGTCGCCACAGCGGAATGAACCACCAACTATTCCGGCATATGTTTAACACAGCAGTTGCCCTTCCAGCTGCAATCCAGTACTGGGAACCCCACACACACTCATAAACTACAGCCAAATTTAGTTTAATCAATTCACCTATAGCGTATATGGCTTTAGACTGTGGGGGAAACCAGAGCACCCGGAAGAAACCCACACCAACATGGGGAGAACATGCAAACTCCACATAGAAGTGCCAACTGACCCAGCCGGGTTTCGAACCAGCAACCTTCTTGCTGTGAGGTGACAGTGCTAACCACTGAGCTACCATACCGCCCCATCAATCTTTTGTCTTATGGTAAATAGACGGTGGTCTCAGATGACACCATAATTCAAGACCCTGATTTAGATTGTTACTATAAGCGAACATGAAATAAGAATTGATCCTGGTTTTCTTGATGATTCATGATGCAGATTTTTTTTAAATGTCTTTGTTAAATTTTCACCATCCTTATCAATACTCAATGGGAAAAGTAATTACTCTCCTCCCACACACAAATTTTCTCTTTTCATTTTTTCTTTCCAAAGTGCGTCACATTTTTGTATGAATTTAAGTTCTAAGTCCTGCTCCATGCTGATCCAGACTAGGAAAATCTCTTTTAAAATGTATGATTTATTTATTAGATTGTATGAGTGTTGAAGAAACAAGAGCAAAAGAGAAAATAATAAAATCTTAATTCAGAAACACAGTTGTACTTCACCCACATATTGTACAAAAAACAATATATGATATGCACAATAACCGTAGGTGACAATTCAAACAATTAAACAGAACGGTACTAAAAGTCAAGGGTGGCAGCATGGTGCATAGAGTAAAAATAAATAAATGAATAAAAATAAATGAATGGGTTGGGGTGTGGCGAGTTCTTTAGAGCTGTAGTTTTACTTATAAATAAACAAATACATATGAAGAAAAGTAAATAAAAGGAAAAGTCAAATAAAATGAAAGTGTCGAGGGTGGGCAAGTTCTTTAGAGTTGTAGTTTTACTAATTAATAAATAAATAAATTAATAAATAAATAGTAAATAAAATGAATGGGTTGGGGTGCGGCGAGTTCTTTAGAGTTGTAGTTTTACTAATAAATAAATTAATAATAGTAAATTAAAATGAATGTGTTGGGGGTGTGGCGAGTTCTTTAGAGCTGTAGTTTTACTAATAAATAAATAAATTAATTAATAAATAAATAGTAAAATAAAATGAATGGGTTGGGGGTGGCGAGTTCTTTAGAGTTGTAGTTTTACTAATAAATAAATAAATAAATAAATAAATAAATAAATAGTAAAATAAAATGAATGGGTTGGGGTGTGGCGAGTTCTTTAGAGTTGTAGTTTTACTAATAAATAAATAAATAAATAAATAAATAAATAAATAGTAAAATAAAATGAATGGGTTGGGGTGTGGCGAGTTCTTTAGAGTTGTAGTTTTACTAAGAAATAAATAAATAATAAATAAATAAATAGTAAAAATAAAATGAATGGGTTGGGGTGTTGGCGAGTTCTTTAGAGTTGTAGTTTACTAATAAATAAATAAATAAATAAATAAATAAATAGTAAAATAAAATGAATGGGTTGGGGTGTGGCGAGTTCTTTAGAGTTGTAGTTTTACTAATAAATAAATAAATAAATAAATAAATAAATAAATAAATAAATAAATAAATAAATAAATAGTAAAATAAAATGAATGGGTTGGGGGTGGCGAGTTCTTTAGAGTTGTAGTTTTACTAATAAATAAATAAATAAATAAATAAATAAATAGTAAAATAAAATGAATGGGTTGGGGTGTGGCGAGTTCTTTAGAGTTGTAGTTTTACTAATAAATAAATAAATAAATAAATAGTAAAATAAAATGAATGGGTTGGGGTGTGGCGAGTTCTTTAGAGTTGTAGTTTTACTAATAAATAAATAAATAAATAAATAAATAGTAAAATAAAATGAATGGGTTGGGGTGTGGCGAGTTGTTTAGAGTTGTAGTTTTACTAATAATAAATAAATAAATAAATAGTAAAATAAAATGAATGGGTTGGGGTGTGGCGAGTTCTTTAGAGTTGTAGTTTTACTAATAAATAAATAAATAAATAAATAAATAGTAAAATAAAATGAATGTGTTGGGAGTGGCGAGTTCTTTAGAGTTGTAGTTTTACTAATAAATAAATAATTTAAGAAGTAAATAAATAAAATAAATAAATATAAAGGAAAATTTAAATAAATTGATTGGGTTGGGGGTGGCGGGTTCTTTAGAGCTGTTGTTTTATTAATAAATAAACAAATCAATAATTAAAGAAGTAAATAAAAAAAAATAAAGAAAAATAAATAAATATAAAGGAAAATGTAAATAAATTGAATGTTCTTTAGAGAGTTTTTAGCGTTGTAGTTTTACTAATAAATAAAAAATATATAGATAAAAAGTTCAATAAAATAAAATGAATGGGTCGGGGTGATAAGTTCTTTAGTGCTGTAGTTTTACTTATAAATAAATAAAAATAAATAAATAAAAAGGGAATTGCTGTTCTGTTTGAGAGTCAGCAAGGTTAAAGGTTATCCCAGTGTCCTTTCAGTCGTCCTGTAATGCTCAAATTATTGCATCATCCATGACAAAACAATGGTTGTTTCCTCCTCATTGGCTGGTTAATTTTATTTTCGCTTTGCAGCCAGCACTTCATTTACAGACCCTACAAATTCAAACACAAAAAGTTGATTGTAAGAAATATTTTTTCAAAGGTAAATAAAAGAATATTATTGTAGAAAATGATTGATTCTTTCCAAATGTGTGATCTACTGTAACTCAGGGTGTATCTCAGTTGTATTTTGGTTGTGTTGGTTAGTTTGGTCCATGTGTAAAAAAGCTAATTATAGATTTAGTTCACACTGATTCATTTATTAGTTCACCCAAAAATGTTGACATCGTTTACTTACTGAGTTTTGAACACAATGGAAGTTATACTGGAGAATGGTTGGGGAAAAAACTGACATTGACTTCCATAGTATTTTTGCTACTGCTTTGGATGTCAGTGGCTGTTTTTTAAAATACATTCTTCAAAATAGCTTAATTTATGTTCAACAGAAACGTTTTAAAACATGGTCAAAACGCTGGGTTCCACACAATCAATTTGTGTTGGGGCATCAATAAGGTATTAAGTTAACTTAATAGTGTTTACAAATTTAAGTGGATTGAACATAAAACAATAAAGCTGTAAAGACCTAAAGAATTGTGCTGTTTCAGCTCATTTTAAATAAGCCGTTATTTAAGCAAACAGCAAAAGTCATTTTTGGATTGAACCACTTGAGTGTGAGTAACGGGTGAGAAAATGTTATCTTTTGTTGTATCCCTTTAAAAAATATACTTAATGATACATATTGTTTCCCAGTACTGGGTTGCAGCTGGAAGGGCATACGCTGTGTAAAACATATGCTGGATAAGTTGGTGGATCATTTTCCCTGTGGTGACTCTTGATGAATAAAGGGACTAAGCGGAAGGAAAATAAATGGATGAACGAATGATAATACATATTAATAAATATGAATCTAACGTGCGTCTCAGTGGTTAGCACTGTCGCCTAACAGCAAGAAGTTTGCTAGTTCGAGTGCCAGCTGGGTCAGATGGCATTTCTGTGTGGAGTTTACATGTTCTCCCTGTGTTGCCATGGGTCTCCTCTGGGCGCTCCGGTTTCCCCCACAGTCCAAAGACATGCGTTATAGGTGAACTGGGTAAATAAAATTGGCCATAGTTGAAGTCAGAATTATTAGCCCCCCTTACAATTTTGTTTCTTTTTTTAAATATTTCCAAAATGATGTTTAACAGAGCAAGGAAATTTTCACAGTATGTCTGATAATATTTTTTCTTCTGGAGAAAGTCTTATTTGTTTTATTTTGGCTAGAATAAAAGCAGTTTTTATTTTTTTTAAAACCATTTTAGGGACAAAATTATTAGCCCCTTTAAGCTGTTTTTTTTTTCGATAGTCTACAGAACAAACCATCGTTATACAATAACTTGCCTAATTACCCTAACCTGCCTAGTTAACCTAGTTAAGCCTTTAAATGTCACTTTAAGTTGTATAGAAGTGTCTTGAAAAATATCTAGTCAAATATTATTTACTGTCATCATGGCAAAGATAAAATAAATCAGTTATTAGAAATGAGTTATTAAAACTATTATGTCTAGAAATGTGCTGAAGAAATCTTCTCTCCATTAAACAGAAATTGGGGGAAAAAAAATAAACAGGGGGGCTAATATTTCTGACTTCAACCTTATGTGTGAATGAGTGTGTATGGGTGTTTCCCAGTACTGGGTTGCGGCTGGAATGGCATCCGCTGCGTAAAACATATGCTGGAATAGTTGGCTGTTCATTCCGCTGTGGCGACCTCTGAAATAGAGACTAAGCCGAAGGAAAATGAATGAATGAATGATTTTATGATCTGAATATTATTCATAAATTCAGATTTTTTCTATTTTGTTTTGTGTAGTCTACTCAGTTGGATTCATACAAATTAGTTTCTTAATTGTAAATTAGTTCTTCTTTTTTTTGCAGCCAGGTTGTGTTGATTAGTGATTAAACAGTTAACCTTTATAGAAACATACTAAAATCTTCCATTGATACATTAACCTGACACACATTATCAAACACATACTGTCATTTCAAATTTCCCCAATTCTCATTCCAGTCCCAAACACGAACAAGTGCTCCAACATGACGTCTGCCACACTGAATAGTAGTTTTTAGTGATTGTTGTTTTTTTCACTGCTGTATCCATCAACAGATCAAAAGCAGGAGCGTATGGCCACTTTGGGTTTGCACAGCTGGAGCTGCAGATATTTCCATCTCAAAGGCTGTGTTTTTGCTCTCTCTCTCTGCCACTCCACACAAACACACGCAGGTGGAGAATAAGGTGAGAGCCCGACGCAAGATGCACAACTTTATGATAATAGTGACCCCCGCCTCCCACACTCTTACTCACCCTGATGAATGATGAACAAAAAAACAGCCTCTATTGTGTATGTGACTCAGGGTCTGAGTGATGCTTGGAAAGGAGGGGAGCAATTTTGGGACATTGAGGTGGTAAAACGCTGTGTGACTGGGCATACAGTAGCTTTCACAATTCATACCCTGCTGGTAAACGAACAGTTTACCCAAAATGGAAAATTCTGTCATCATTTACTCGCCCTTGATTTTTTTCCAAATTAGTTTTTTTTCGTTCTGTTGAAGACATGAGGAGATATTTTGAGGAATGTTAAAAATTGTACTTTTATAGCACTTGGATTCTCTACTATAAATGTAAATGGTTACAGGCTTCCAACATTCTTCAGAATTTCTTCTGTTGTGTTCAACACGAAAAAAAACCCATTAAGGGTTGATAGGATTTTAAAAAAATGTTTTTGAAAGGGTTTTCTACTCAAGAGTTCCTTATTTATCAGGGGTTGCCACAGTGGAATGAACCGCCAACTATTCTGCCATATGTTTTACGCAGCAGATGCCCTTCCAGCTGAAACCCAGTTCTGGGAAACACCCATACACTCTTGCATTCACACTCTTACACTATGGCCAATTTAGTTCATCCAATTCACCTATAGCGCATGTCTTTGGACTTGTGGGGGAAACCGGAGCACCCGGAGGAAACCCATGCAAACACGGGGAGAACATGCAAACTCCACACAGAAATGCCAACTGGCCCAGCCGAGGCTCGAACCAGCGATCTTCTTCCTGTAAGGCAACAGCGCTACCCACTGCGTCACCGCGTCGCCTTATTTAAAACAAATACAATTTAAATCAGTAATATTCATAAATTATTATCGCTGAATATTCAACATTATTACTCCAGAATTCTGTCACATGATGCTTTGAAATTGAAATTAGTCCACTGTAATATTTTGTTGATGAAGAAAGTTATATTATATTGGCTAATATTGAAAAAATTCTGCTTTTTGTTTGAAAACTGTCAATTTTTTTTTTATTCCAGTGATTTAATTATTGATTCATAAATGATGATGAAAATAATTCATGAATAAGAAATAAATCTTAAACTCAAAGAACAACGTATATATGAAATAAATTTGTATAACAACGTTATGTTCTGTCCATTTCAATAAATTGCATGTGTGCTTTTAAATAAATTAATTAGTTTGGTCATTGCATCAAATTTAAGTTGCAACGCTGATTTTAAATACATAAAAAAGGATACTAAATGTAAGTAAAGTGTCTAATTTATTATTTCAAATAACTTAAAAAAAGTCTAATTCAATTCAATTCACCTTTATTTGTATAGCGCTTATACAATGCAGATTGTGTCAAAGCAGCTTCACATAAAAGGTCACAGTAAATAGGAACAGTGTAGTTCAGTTTGTAGTGTTGAGTTCAGTGCAGTTTAGTTCAGTTCAGTGTGGTTTAATAATCACTACTGAGAGTCCAAATACTGAAGAGCAAATCCAACGATGCGCAGCTCCACAGATCCCGAAACACGCAAGCCAGTGGCGACAGCGGAGAGGGAAAAAAAACTTCACCAAAGGCGGAAGTGAAGAAAAAAAAACCTTGAGAGAAAACCAGGCTCAGTTGGGCACGACCATTTTAATTTCTCCGCTGGCCAAACGTCTTGTGCAGAGCTGCAGTCTCAGTGGCGGAGGCTGGAAGCTGGCCTCAGCGAAGACTCGTCTGTCTCTGGAGCGTCACAGGAATCAGTCTCATGTTCTCCACTCCTCCATGACCATCACAGTAGCTGCTCAGGATTCGGCCAGGTCCAGGATATAAAAAACCTTGGGATCATCTCGTCGTTGGTCTTGGATCGAATCAGTGACTCTGCATAGTCTGAGGGCCTCGGGAAGAGTATCCCCAGGTGGAAATGGAGAATAAAGAGAATAATTAGCGTAGCTGATGTTCACAGTGTATATCAACAAGATGCATAACCTGTGTGGAAGCCCCCAAGTGGTGCACTAAGTGTATGCTTTACTGAACAGATAGGTCTTTAATCTAGTTTTGAATTGGGAGAGTGTGTCTGAGCCTCGGACGTTATCAGGAAGGCTATTCCAGAGTTTAGGAGCTATAAATGAGAAGGCTCGACCTCCTTTACTCGACTTTGCTATTCTAGGTACTACCAGAAGCCCTGAGTTTTGAGACCTTAAAGAGTGAGTTGGATTGTAGCGAGACAGAAGATTGGTTAGATAAACAGGAGCTAGATTATTTAAAGCTTTATATGTAAGAAGCAATATTTTAAATTCAATACGAAACTTAACAGGCAGCCAGTGTAAGGAGGATAAAATTGGGGTGATGTGATCAAATTTTCTAGACCTGGTAAGAACTCTGGCAGCTGCATTTTGTACTAGCTGAAGTTTGTTAATAGAGGATGCTGGGCAGCCAGCAAATATGGGTAAAATAATTATCCACTCTCATTCAGAATACAACATGTAAAAAACTAAAAATAACTATAAAAACATAAAAATGTGATCATAGTCAATTTTGTTTTAAATTACATAATTAAAAACTTGAAACATTAAAAACGTTTGAAGCCTTGAGGCAAATAAAGATTTATTTTGTATTTATGGCATGACAAGGCAAGTTTATTTATAAAGCACATTTCATACAGAATGGTAATTCAAAGTGCTTTACATAAACAAGAATAAAAGAGACAAGTATAAGAAAATAAAAACAAATAATAACAGTGATTAAAAACAGAATACAATGTGTTAAATTGGTTTTAAAATAATGAAAAAGAAAAGAGATAAAGACATAATAGTGCAATCTGCTGGACGTAGCACAGTGCTCATTCAGTAAAGGCACAGCTAAACAGATGTGTTTTCAGTCTTGATTTGAACGTGCCTAATGTTGGAGCACATCTGATCATTTCTGGAAGCTGATTCCAGCAGTGGGGCGTGTAGTAGCTGAAGGCCGATTCATTCGAATTTCTAGTTTATATGATCCTAAACATATGAGTGATCTGTTAGGTTTGTATTCAGTGAGCATATCTGTAATGTATTGAGGTCCTAGGCTATTTAGTGATTTATAGACAAGTAATAATATTTAAAATCTACTTTGATTGTAACTGGGAACCAGTGTAAAAACCTGAGGTAAGGTGTGATCAGGGGCGCAGCGGACATTTTAAAAGTGTGTGTGTGTGTGTGTGTGTGTGTGTGTGGGGGGGGGGGGGGGGGGGGGGGGGGGGGGGGGGGGGGGGGGGGGGGGGGGGGGGGGGGGGGGGGGGGGGTGTGGGTGGGGGGGGGCTGTATGAGATCATTCGTTCATATAATTATTAATCACCTGTTTCTAAATGGTCTGTCTCTAAAAGTGAGGGTTGCTACGCCCCTGGGTGTGATGCGCTCTGATTTTCTTGTTCTGGTCAGAATCCTGGCAGCAGCATTCTGGATGAGCTGCAACTGGTTGACTGTCTTTTTGGGAAGGCCCGTGAGGAGGCCGTAACAGTAATCCACCCTGCTGCTGATAAAAGCATGAACAGGTTTCTCTAAGTCCTCATCGGAAACAAAGCATCTAATTCTTGCAATGTTTAAATGCATGAGTGCTAAAATGCATGATAGTCTTGTTGTTAGCTCAGAAAAATGAAAGCACATATTTTAATTTGATGAAAATATAAACTGTATGGGCTTTATATGCACAGCTTCTATGCACAGCTAGAGTTTAAAAGCCAATAATAAACTTCCGGTGAAAGCTTAATGTGACT
The DNA here is from genome assembly GCF_903798145.1 of Danio aesculapii. Lineage (NCBI taxonomy): Eukaryota > Metazoa > Chordata > Actinopteri > Cypriniformes > Danionidae > Danio > Danio aesculapii. Next base: position 36,459,776 of record NC_079445.1, on the reverse strand, counting down.
ATTTTCAATTTCACAAGGTTGTTTTACAGCATTGATGTTGTAATGTAATTACAATACATTCAGTTAAACAGACTTAAGCATTCATTTAGTTGTTCAAGTGTAAAACGCGATGAAAGACAATTGTAAGCACTAGCGCCGTTAGTAGCAACAGGCTAGCTCAGAAATTCCATTGAAAATACTGCTGTAAAATAAACTGTCATATTTTAAAGACATGGTGGGAGAAATGGAATTTAATACAGTGCTTCTTGCCTTCTTGTCCGATCTGAGACCCACTTCATATCGTACATCTAACAGGCGGTGATGATCGCTGATTTTTAAAGAAATCAGATCTTAAACGTGACAATTTTGTAATGGAAAGACAGTTCACTGGAAGCCATTAGGCAGCCTGGCTGAAAATTAAAACTCAGTGTGCATATAGCCCATTACACATTCAATATTTCAGTGCAAAAAATAATAATTCATTTTTATTGTAAATAACCTGTAACAACTGCGTCAATAGACTTGAATGACCCATTACTAAGATTAATACAATAACAGCAACCTATCTCACCTATAGCAACCTGTTTTAAAGTGCATTTGCATCTGTTTAGTGTATTTCATAAACAACCCAGAGCATATTAAAAATAGAGCTTTCTATCATGGGAACGCTGTAAAAAAACAGTGCCAAAGTACATCAAAAATGTGTTCCAGTTCATCAGATGAACATGAGGAATGTTTTTAATAGGCCAAATGCAAAAAAAAGAAAGAAAGAAGTAGATCACCAACTTAATTTGTGGGTCAGACTTTTAAAAGTGCATATGAAGAGCAGAACTGAAGGACAGAAGTAGAATCACATGGAAGTAGAGCTTCACGGCACCTGTTTAACCTGATGCAAACCTGTACGGCGGGATTCCTAATGGTAAGCAATCATCTGATGGCATCTGCCATGACACGCTAAGTATGGCTTCTGAAACATCATATGAAAAATAGTAAATATTGTAGACTTTACTCATAAAAATGTATGATTAGTCAAGACAATGAAAAAAAGGAATAAATGAAAGATTTCATTAATGTAAGAGAAAACTCCACACTTCACTCTACAGGAAACAGCTTCTTCTGCTTTTGACAGACAGTGACCTCCTGACCTCATAATCTCCTCCCCTAATTCCATTTAAAGCAACGCTTTCACTTTAAAGAATAAGAACATGCTGTACATTTACATTTGATGTTTGTTTTAAGTGTAGATCAGGTCTATCTATCTGTCTGTCTGTCTGTCTGTCTGTCTGTCGGAAGGGCTCATTTTTTCCCTCCTTGTTTTTAGAGTAAACTTTCACATGTAAAGTTGAAAGATAGACAGTTTTGATTGGCTGTCCTTCTCATTTAGATGCTTTATTATGTTTGTTTGCCCATCATAAATCTGTTTTTTTAAATTATGGTTGTTTGTATAGATAGATATACGGATGGATGGATCTCGATGCACTCAGTGGAGCTATTGATTTCACTGTGAGGGGCGGGTTAGGTGTGACTATTAAAAGCATTGCATACAGCTCAGCTTGCATCTGCACCTGGACTTTTTTTGTCCACTAGTCAACACCCACAAAACACACTTGAAACAATGAGCCCATCCATTCATTCATCCATCCAGGGGGGAACTGGCCATAGGGAGCACCGGGACATTTCCCGGTGACCTGACGGTCAATCTGGCCTGCCATCGTGACTCTGGCCTGCCGCCTATCCCCCCTCTTCACCAACAGTTTCAGACAATTGATTCATGTTGCCTCAACAGAAATTAGGTTAACTTAACAAATTTAAGTGGACTGAACGTAAAAAAAGTTTTCCCCCAATTATCTCAAGAATTGTGTTGTTACAGCTGATTTTAATTAAGTAGTTTGAACAAGCAGTCTATCTGTCTGTCTGTCCGTCCGTCCGTCCGTCCGTCCGTCCGTCCGTCCATCCATCCATCCATCCATCCATCCATCCATCCATCCATCCATCCATCCATCCATCTATCTATCTATCTATCTATCTATCTATCTATCTATCTATCTATCTATCTATCTATCTATCTATCTATCTATCTATCTATCTATCTATCTATCTATCACACAGAACTCCATTACCCATCACCTCTCATTCCTGGTGCGCGTTCAGGCAGGGGGCGGAGCTTCGCGGCTCATGTGGAGGTGGTGAGAAAGCGGACAAGTGCGGACAAAATCCAACTGGCAACTAGACGCCGCGATTTTCAATTGGGGGACTTTGACATATCATGGAATTATACGAGGAATCCCGGCCGGAGCAGTTCTGCCGCTGACCCCTATCGCCAGCGCTGTTTTCCCGACACGGTCTCCTTCTGAAGAAGGTAAAGTTCTTACTGAACTCTTGCTGTTACTGTACTGCGATAAGAGACACGAGCGTGAGACAGTGTATGTTTGACTGATGCGCCTGTCAGTGAGAGCAGAACGGAAGTTTGACAGCGGGTTACAGTGTATCAATGACGGCGTTCGGTGCTCTGATTGATGTGGACGGGCTTAGAATGGAACACATTCTTAGAATGTCAGAATTAAGAACACATTTCAGTGGAACAGTGTAAAGTGACGGGTGCAGGTGGACTACAGCCTTCAGCGGATACAGTCATTGAAAACATATTATTCTGCGTCAGGTTTAAGGACGAGTTTATGCACTGAAGCAGTTTGTTTCGTAAAAACGCATTGTTCACTTCGAGGCTGGTGGATTCTGATTGGCGGTTTATTATCACCTGTCGAATTAAGCTTTTAGGTTTGATCTCTGTTGCATTTCTCAATGGGAAAACACTTTCTTTTTCCTTACAGAGAAACTGTATGTATTGAGGTAAAGTTAGTTTTATAGTCACACTTTCAAAGTTTCTCCTTAATAATATAATTTCAGTATTGAGGTAAAGTTGGTTTTATATTTGCACCTTGGTTCAATGACAACTTGTGACATGCTCTCTATAATTGAGGTAAAGTTGGCTTTATATTCGCACATTCGATCAGTGACAGCTTGTGACATGTTGCCTGTATTGTTTACCATGGTACTTTGAATATTCGGTCTGAAATCACATGCAAGTATAACTTCAAAACAAATTTAGCACTGTTTAACTGTGAACAATGTTGTTCATTGATAGCCATTGGCTGCTAATATGATTTCCTCTATTTAGAGTTTGCAAATAATACTTTTCTGAAATTATATTATTAAGGAGGAAGTCTGAATGTGTGAATAAAAAACAACTTTACCTCAATCTCCCTATATTGTTTCCCATGGTACTTTTGAATTTTCTGTCTGAAATCACATGCAAGTATGACTTGAAAACAACATTAGTACAATTTATTTCACCGTGAACAATGTTGAACTTTGATAGTCATTGGCCGCTAATTTAATTTAACTATTTAAATTTTGCAAAGATTATTTTTGTGAAATTATGTTATTAAGGAGAATTGCGAATGTGTGAATATGAAACCAACTTTACCTCATTAATTTTAGTAAGTATTCTTTACAAATTCTAAATAATGATCATATTAGCAACAAATGACTAAGTTCAAAGCACAATACAGTCAAATAATTAGTGCTAATGTTGTTTTCAAGGCATACATGCATATGATTTCAGACCAAATATTCAAAGTACCAATATAAAACCATCTTTACCTCAATACCGTGAGCTGTTAAATAGATGGAGAAGTCTGGCCTCCACGTTTAAACCCCCCTACAGTAAAATTAATAGACTGGAGTCAGTGTTTCAGGGACAGCCCACATACATCTGTCATTCGAGATATACATTTACATAATGTTTCTGTTTTGAACTTTCTAAAAGTTCTAAAAGATTTACAAACGCCATGCTTTTCACTTGACTGGAAAATCACAATGAGTTTGTATGCAAGACACAGCTGGAACAAATTTTCCCAGTTGAATTCGTCTTCCTTGTTTTTAGAGTAAACATTTTCGTGTTTACTCTATCAAGTTTTCATAAACTTGAAAGACAGACAGTTTTTATTGGCCATCCATCCTAATTAGATGCTTTATTATGTTTGTTTGCCCATCATAAATCTGTGGTATTTGAAATGATGGTTGTTTAGATAGATAGATAGATAGTCAGACATGTTTAAAGAGCTAGTTCAAGGTAAGTCTAGAAGGGATACAGCTGTGGATACACACCTCAATATAGCATAATTTTTGTGACACTGTGCAACAATAATTATTAACTTTACTATGAGGCGTAGGTTTAAGGTAGGGGTAGTTGTTAATAAAATACACCTCAATGAGTAATTGAATAAATAATATAAATAATACTAAGTATAATTACCGTTTTTACGTTACTGTGATGGTTGCGTTTAGGTTTGGGCTGGGGGTAGGCATTAATAAAATACAATTTAATGGGTAATTTAGTAAATAATTTGAATAATACTCGGTATAATTACTGCTTTTACATTACTGTAATGGTTGGGTTTAGGTTTGGGCTAGGGGTTGGCATTAATAAAATAAAATTTAATGAGCAATTTAATAAATAATTTGAATAATACTCGGTATATTTACTGTTTTTACATTACTGAGATGGTTAAGTTTAGGTTTGGACTAATGTTTGGCATTAATAAAATACAATTTAATAGGTAATTTAATAAATAATATTAATAAAACTCTGTATAATTACTGTTTTTATGTTACTGTGATTGTTGGGTTGAGGTTTGGGCTGGGGGTTGGCATTAATAAAATACAATTTAATGGGTAATTTAATAAATAATAGGAATAATACTCCGTATAATTACTGTTTTTAGGTTACTGTGATGGTTGGGTTTAGCTTGGGGCTGGGGGTAGGCATTAATAAAATACAACTTAATGGGTAATTTAATAAATGTTCTAAATAATTCTTGTTAACCTCCAGTCACAGCTGTATCCCTTCTAGCAACAACCCTAGTTCACCCCCAAAAATAAAAATGAAATGAATCTTTGAGATTTGTTGTTGTTATGATATTTTGAAGAATGCTGAAAACCAGAAGGCATTGACATCCATAATTAAGAAAAAACATGGATTTTTAAAAAATATCTTCGTTTCTGTTTAACAACTCATGTGAAGGCTGAATAAGAAACACAGATTTTTATTTTTGACTGAACTATCCCTTTTAAAGTGTTTGTTACATTAGAAATAATGTATAATTGTGTCAAATTTACATGAAACACAGTCAGTTATTGTTATCATAAGCCTCTAATGCGTTATTGTTCATACACTTATGTCATTTCAGAGTAGATTACAGCCACTAAGTAAGGGATAATGTACAGTCATGAGGTCGTTATCACTTTTATCTCTCATTTTATCACTTGATTATCCCATTACTTATCAAGTAACTAAATAAATGGACATGAAATATTGATCTGAGCATTCTTTTATTATGCCGAAAGAGCTCAGTGTCCAGGATGAGCGGGCAGTTAAACAGTTGTCTTTGACTACAGTCATTTTTCATAAAGTTTTCATAGAAAGCCATGCCATAAAATAAAGTAAACATCTGCATTATTCAAACATAAGGCCATGGTGTGCTTTATTAATGGAGGTTTTACAGGTAGTGCGTGTTTACCTTTAAAATAATAATTTGTCTTTATTATCAGGCAAGGAAAACATTGTTCCATTCTTTTCCAATTGCACCTGTTAAGATAAAGGCAGATATTATCTCAACAGTGTCAACAGTGTGTTTGTTTGTATTACTCTGATATACAATATATATGTATATTGAGCATCTGTGCAGTCTGTTCTTATTGATGCTCACGTCTGTCATTGATTGAACTGGCTTCGTCTCAAGCTGATTATAACATTGACTCAGAGTATGATCACAGTGGATCAGCTGGAACTGACACACAAAATTGTAGTATCTAAAATATATATAATCATACTTAAATGTAATTTTTGCTTAAACTGTAAGTTATGTACTGTATGTACTTGTATAGTATGCATCTAAAAAGTATAATCATATTCGTTTTTTCCTAAAATATAGCTAAACTGTTTATTACAGTTATATAAAATAACTGCTAAACTGACTCATAATATATATATATGCTAGAATATAGCTATAACTAATAATATGTACATCACATTAAATATGTAAAAATATAGTCATATTTAAATGTATTTAGTTTTTGTGAATACAGATGGAAATGACAAATAAAATATGTATTTTATTGTGTAGTATCTACAAATTATAATCATAATTCAATGTAATTATTATTATGGCTACAGCCATATTACCCTGCAGCCCAAGACCAGTTACTTACTGAAGCTAAGCAGGGATGAGCCTGGTCAGTACCTGGACAGGAGACCACATGGGAAAACTAGGTTGCTGATGGAAGTGTTGTTTGAGGGGCCAGCAGGGGTTGCTTATCCTGTGATCTGTGTGAATCCTAATGCTCCAGTAAAAGTTAAGGGGACACTATACTGTCAGTAAGCACTGTCTTTTAAATGAGATATTAAATCGAGGTCCTGACTCTCTGTGGTCATTAAAAATCCCATGGCACTTCTCAAAAAGAGTAGGGGTGTAACCCCGGTGTCCTGGCCAAATTCACTTCATCGGCCCTTACCGATCATGGCCTCCCAATCATCCCCATCCACTTAATTGGTTCTATCACCATCTCTCCACTCCACCTATAGCTGGTGTGTGGTAAGCACACTGGCGTCGTTGTCCTGTGGCTGCCGTTGCATCATTCAAGTGGGTGCTGCACACTAGTGGTGGTGTCAAGAGACTCATGATTGTGAAGCACTTTGGGTGTATGGCCATACACAATAAATGCGCTTTATAAATACACACATTACATTACATTACATTACTGAAAACTTAAAAATTAAATTAAATGAAAAAATTACTTGCTCAAAATGGTGGAGATGATAGTAGACTTTAGGAGAAACTCCCCCCACTCACCGACATGAACAGCACTGTGGCTGCAGTAGAGTCATTCAGGTTCTTGGGCACCACCATCTCTCAGGATCTGAAGTGGGACATTCACATAGACTCTATTGTGAAGAAAGCCCAGCAGAGACTGTACTTCCTTCGTCAGCTGAGGAAGTTCAACCTGCAACAGGAGCTGCTCGTACAGTTCTACTCAGCTGTCATCCAATCCATCCTCTGCACTTCAATCACCATCTGGTTCAGCTCAGCTGCCAAAACCGACTTCCGTAGACTACAGCGAATAGTCCGGACTGCTGAACGAATCACTGGCACTACCCTTCCAACACTTCAAGAACTGTACTTTTCCAGAGTGAGTGAAAGGGCTCGCAAAATCAATCTGGACGCCTCGCACCCAGCACACTTCCTGTTTGAACTGTTACCATCTAGTCGGTGCTACAGAGCACCAAGCACAAAAACCGCCAGACACAGGAAAAGTTCCTTTCCTCAGGCCCTTAATCCCTTTAATTAATCAGGAGTCGCCACAGCGAAATGAACCGCCAACTTATCCAGCATATGTTTAACGCAGTGGATGCCCTTCCAGCTGCAACCCATCACTGGGAAACATCCATTCACACACATGGACTACGGACAATTTAGCTTACCCAATTCACCTATACCACATTTTTTTGGACTTGTGGGGGAAACCGGAGCACCAACACGGGAGAACATGCAAACTCCACACAGAAATGTCAACTGATCCAGCCAGGGCTCGAATCAGCGACCTTCTTGCTGTGAGGCAATTGTGTCATATCATATTTAATTTTTATTTTTCCTGGACTGTAGCTGGATCTGACACATAAGTGTTTTTATTGTATAGTATCAATCTATAAATATTACAGTCATGTTTACATATATTCATTTTTTTGCATTAACAATTATGTTTTTTTAATATTACATTTAAGGCATTATTGTACATCCTTTAAAAAATTAATCATATGGCACTTTATATTTCATTTGGCCCATTTTTGTTACTTTAGTATCACTGAAATATCACTGTAGTTGATTGTTGTATATCATTTTAATTTTATTAATATTTTTTGTTCAAAGATTTGGTAGAATTTTAATTATATTTGTCATTTTTTATTGATTATATTATAAATTATATTATACGTAATTTATATTATAGATTTTATTAATTTAATTTCATTTTTTTCATTTTTAGATCATACTGTGTTTACTGTTAAATTTAGCTAAAGTTTTAGTAATTAGATTAAAAAAAACTATTTATTATGTATTTTTATTTCAGTACCATTGCAATATTATTGTAGATTTTAATAATATCTTTAAGTACTTAATTTTTTTTATTTGCTATTTTAATTAACTAAGGTTTAGTAATTTATGTTATAATTAAATAATCGTTAAATTTAAAGGTATGTCTGTAGTTTTTTATTTTTAATAATAGTTTAGTAATCATCAGGTAAATATTATAGTAAGTTTTACAGTCCAATTAAATTTTCTTTTTAATTTTCAGTCTTTCTTACTATTTTTAAATATTTATTCATTCCATTATTAAAGTACATCAAGATAAATTAAATGTAAAATAGACAAATTTCATTGGAGAGTAGCTGAAACAAATCTTTACTGTTAGGATCAGGGGTGACACGGTGGCTCAGTGGTTAGCTCTGTCACCTCACAGCCACTCACAGAGTCCCGGCTGGGTCAGTTGGCATTTCTGTGTGTAGTTGGTGTGGGTTTTCTCCGGGTGCTCTGGTTTCCCCCACAGTCCAAAGACGTGGTATAGGTGAATTGAATAAACTAAATTGGCCGTAGTGTATGTGTGTGTGGATGTTTCCCAGCACTGGGTGACAGCTGGAAAGGCATCCGCAGTGTAAAAACTATGCTGGATAAGTTGGCGGTTCATTCCATTGTGGTGACCCCTGATGAATAACGGGACTAAGCCTCAGGAAAATGAATGAATGAATTAATGTTAGGATCGAACTGGCGGATGGTAGGCTGGAGGTGAAGGGTGATTTATTTGGCACAACATGAAAAAATGTTCAGCTAAAAGGTTAAAGTGATAAAATAAAAATAAAGAAAAATAAACTATACAATATTTACAAGGTATTTACAGGCTTGTTCAGCTAAATTAAAAGATCTGAACGAAATCTGCCAAAAACTCAATCTCTCCAATATCTCCACTCCACACATAGGTGTTACAAGTTGCAAACAAACTCACAGAATCGCTGGTACATCTTTCAGCCTGATTAGAACTATGCTGTTTACAGTTGAACATCTCTAAAACAATGTGTATGTTCTTTTCTAAGAATGATAAGGTAAGTGTAGTACCAGATGTATTTGTATTCGGGGAAAGATTACAAGTTGTATCTGAATACAAGTACCTTGGTGTTTTGATAGATTCTAAGCTATCATTTAAGTCTCAGGTTAAAAAGGTTTGTAACCGGGTCAGATTCACTTTAGCAAATTTTAGATTTTTTTTGTGATCAGATGTCATGTGAGGCTGCCCTAATCTATTATCACTCCATGATCATTTCTCATATCACTTATTGTTTAACCACTTGGTCCCAAGCTAACATTACTACTTGGAAGCAACTTGAATCATTATACAAACAATCCTTAAAAACCTTTGATAAGAAATCAGTTCAATTTCACAATTAGAGGAATACAACCTGCTTAGTTGGGATCATTTAATTAAATATGTACATATTTGTTTCATGTTTAAGACCTTACACAACCCGACTTCACCACTAAATCAGTTTGTGAAAGTTAGAACGACTTCTAGAGGTGGTGAAAGAGGGGATTGTATTACTCCTCTCAAAAAAAGTAGATTCAGTCAGTCTTTATTGTCAGTGAAAGCTGCTAGGGAATGGAACTCCATCCCACCAACAATAAGAAGGTCACTTACTTTTCATTCTTGTCAGTCTCATGTTAAAAATTGGTTATTGACAAATAGGCCGGTATAAGACTCTGACTATGAAAACCTTGGATAAAAATATCACGCTTTCACGGTATTGTGGTATTGTGCCCACTGCTCAAAAATATATTCATTTTAAATGTCTGGGTAAAAACTAAAACTTTTTCCCCCTTTAAAAACAATATATTTTATTTTTTTGAAATATTTATTATATTTTGGAGCAGTAAACATGTTAGGCTAAATAATTTAAAAGATTAATTGACTTTTGCTGTCTTCATTAATTTCAAAAACACAGATTTCTTTACAATTTAAAACGGCATCTTTGGATATTTTTTCCAAATAAAAAATCTTGCACATACCTCCGAAACGGTATTTCGAACCTTTTTCAAACCTTGACTTTTCCAAACTGCAGTATAACTGGAAAACTGTTATCGTCCCATGCCTATTGACAAATCAGCATTGTCAGCATTAGTACTGTATTCTTGACACTTTTTTGTATTGTTTGTCTTTGGCTTTTTTGTCCTCTTCTGCTGCCCTCAATCTGTTTTAGTTTTTTGCTTTTTTTTTATTGTATTTTATATATTATATTGTATTCCATGTTATTATACTGTGCTTCTATTTTAGGTGTGATGTTTTAACATTTTGTAAGAGATCTACAGATGAAAAATAGCAATTCTTCGCTAATTCTGGCACATTTTACAGTAATGTATATTAATGTGCATTAGGCATGGGACAATAACCGTTTTCAAGGTATACCGCGAGGTATTTTTATCCAAGGTTATCATACCATCAGAGTCTTATACCGACCCATGCCTAATGTGCATTGACCCTGTAAACAAATAAACTAAACTAAACTATTAGTGTATTGGTGCAATATGTGTGTTTAACAGTCACAGTGTATTTCTCAGTCCTACACTGTGACATTTACATTGATATTTTATTCTATTTCTGTTATTGTTGAATAATTTCAGTTAACAGCACTGATTTTCCACAGTAATACTGCAAAACCATGCACACAACATGACATAAAATACATCAATAATTTTATCTTTGCATATAGCATAACCAAGACTCAAGGCTTTCATTCTGACCTTAACACATTATTGTGCATTAGAGGTCGCACTTAATATCGAACCGTGATTTTACTGCTATTACAGAAGACCAATGTGCTGCATTAAGTGACTCTTTAGAAATATACAAACAATACATAGTGAAGAATGTGCACATAATGAAGTGTCCTTTCAGCAGTGTTTCCTAAAGTGTTTCTCATTATCCACCCATACAGCGCGAGGACCTTGGATTTCTATACTTGCGCTGTCAAAAACTAGGCCATCTCAAAATGGCAAACTCTCATTTTCTGCAATCCATCCCAATGGCCCTCACGCTATTATTGTCTCGCTATCTCCATGTCTGATGATAACCTACATATAATGTCTAAATAAAACAAATCAAGAACATAAATATCCACCTTTTTCATTCCCCATAATGCTTTGTGTCAATTAATGGTGTTACTCTGATTAGGACTGCACAATACTGAAAAATCTAACATTGTGATATTTTTTTTTTATTCTGTGAAATATATTGCTATTATGAATGCAATTACACTAGATGACTTGAATAACTATTTGGGGGAAAAATGAGGGTTTAAGTTGGATTGGGATGATTCTGTAGGGGAGTACATCTGCATAAAATATCATAAACAATCTACATGCATAGACAACCCAGCTTATTCTGCAGTTTATAACCCACAATTTGTGCAGTTGTATGAGAGTAAGCCAAAAACCATCAGACCATTTGGTTTGCGTATTAATCCACATTTACAAAACTTAAACCTAAACCTGGACATTTTAAAGCAAACACACTTCAGCTCCCTGCCTCATTGGAAATTAAAGAAACCCAAAAGCAATATAGATTTAGGACATCGGAAGAATGGAGCAACTCATCCCAATGTATATAGACAATAATATCCGCATATTAGAAACCAATATTCTCTACACTTACCAATATTTACAGATGGTTCAAATGTGGAAAATGGCATAGCAGCAGTAATGGTGACTGGACAATAACGTTATGGAATCAGTCTGCCTAAAGAATGCTTAATATTCACAGCTGAAGCCTGTGCTTTACTTTTAGCATTGGAATATATAGAAAATGTCCAACAAAAGAACTCTATTATTATTTAAAGACTCCAAATCATGCCTCCAAGTGACGGAATCTTTAAAAAATGATCATCCTTTGATTGATAGTATTTTAGCCAAAGTTCACCATCTACAAAACCAGTTTTATCATAGAATTTTTTGCTGGGTTCCAGGAAATGTTGGGCTTTCAGCAAATGAGCGAGCTGATGCAGCTGCTAAAGACGCTTTAAAGCAAGTGGTGAACAAATGCCAAATTCTTCACTTTCCATGTGAAATATTTGAGTGAGAAAAGTTAACCATGTCTTAAATTGAGGAACAGAATCTGATTTCCACAGTTTTAGAATGACATTCTTAGCAATAATCATTCCAGAATTTATGGTGCTTTGTATGTAGAGATTATAATCCAGATCTGAGAAATTCCTGACCCCAGAGCTATACATGCTGTATATACAGATTATTAAAAGTTTAGAGCAATGTGCTATCTTTTTTTGCACTATTTAAGCAAAATCACTGTCCATTGAGACAATCCCTTTTTCTTTTTCTTCGATGCATTCAAAATAATAAACACATTCCCTCATTGACTGCGTGATTCATTGTGACTACTTGAATTTTAATTCAGCTATTTATTTTTGAAAAGCTAATTAATTAAACTAAAAAGTAAGTCAAATATTTTTACTATTGGAAAAGTAATACGTTACTTTACTCGTTACTTAGAAAAGTAATATTATTACATAACTTGCGTTACTTGTAATACGTTACCCTAGGGCTGGGCGATATGGCAAAAATGCAATCTTGATAATTATTTTCCATGTTGAACAATAATTATATATATTTAGATATCAGTTGTTAATGCTTTCAGATTTAAAAGAGTATCCCAGCAATGACTGAAGCCCCAAATTAGAGGGTTTATTAAATGGCATAACAGATTTCCGAATGCTACATTTTGGTGACCAAAAATTCAGTGCATCTCTAATATCAACACACTTAAAGATTCTGCTGTGTGCTTGGATTTTAGATCAATATTGAGTAAAAAAAAGTCCAGAGCTTACCATTGCTATCAACATAAATTTTCTTGCGATTCGATATAATATCGTTTGTCTGCCCAGCCCTATGTTACACACAACACTGGTGCTTAATATGTTCACTGCCCCTATTGACTGCCTCTTTGCATTTTCAGTGAAACCATTTATAATTCTTATTGTTTTTTAATAATATTTTTTTTTATTAGCATTATTTTTTTTGTATTATCATGCCTATTTCATGTATTTCTTTTTTATTGATGTTGTGTTGTTTGGTAGTTATTGAAAAATGTTAAACTAATAAAAACACTTGATAAAAACAAACAAACAAAAAACAGCAGCTGTGGTTGCCAGAATTTAACCATTAAAAATATAGTCGAGACGTAAAATAAATTTCAAAATTTTTACAGTAAATTACTGCATTGTGATTGGTATTATACATGTTAATAAAGGTCTTATTTTTTAACTTTAAGGTTAAAAGTTATTGGAAAAATATTAAGGTCCCCATTAAACATAAATAAATGGGGAAAAATAATGCCGATAAATTATCAGAACAAATATGATCAGGAGGAAGAAAACAGCTTTGGCCACAGATATGCTTGTGATACTAATGTCACATTAAAGTAGTAAGTGCAATGATATAAAAATAAAACACAATGCTATGGATCGTTTGTAGCACAACCTTATTATTTATTTATTTATATTATAAAATAAATATATTATTTAAAAGATTTGTTTCAGTACTTTCGAATGGAAGATCCCCAAACCCAAATTGACAAATAATCTAAAAGAGTGAAAAGGATTTTATCACATGTTAATCTGTTTCATATTTTGTCCGCAGGCACGCCACAAAGTGGAGCAAAATGTCGGACAAGATGTCCAGTTTCCTCCACATCGGGGACATCTGCTCCCTGTATGCGGAGGGCTCCACCAATGGATTTATCAGCACATTGGGGTAAGAAAACCTTTCACCATTTACACATATGCTTTTTAAATAACTTGTTGAAAATACAGGAACACAAGAGGAAGAAGAAAGTGAGACTTTAGAACTCAGAAAAGGGAAGTGACGGAGAAATGTGCGGTTGTGTAATATTGTGGATTGAACTGTTTGTTTCAGCATTGACATTGCAATATGTGTATGCTCACATACGTTGGAGGATGTGCAGTTTTCTACAGTAAAGTCTACTGTACAGAATACATATCAATTTACTGCAGAGTTGTTTTGTGCACTGAAAAAAAATGATTCGTTGGATTTACAAATTTTTATAAGCTAAGTTGTTGCAAACAATTAATATGGGCTAAATTTAAACAAACAAATTAAGTTGAACATTACTCAATTGAATTTGTTTACATTCAGCACATATAAATAGCTTGCAACCACTTACCATAAAAAAAATTTAGTATATTTTTTTTAAGTATGCTGAATGTGTTAAGGCCTTTAAGGACTCATTTTTAATTCCAATGTGTTACTTTTTCATGGTTTTTCTACTGTATGTAAACACACTGTACTGTGTGACTGTTTAGTCTCATGTATTTTGCACTCAGATGTGAGTGTCGTGTTTTTAAGATTCATTTACAAACTATTCACAGCACTGAAAGTATTCCCCTCAGAAGAATAAACTCAGTCGGAAGTATGAGAGAAAAGAAAATAATTTTGCTCATTTAATTTTATAAAGCGATCTGCGCGACCGGTGCGTGAATGAAACGCTTGATGCATCACTGAGAGAGAGCGCACAGACCTCCAGTATCTGCTAACACTTTCAAAACTGAACGGCACAAAGGAAAAAAATCAGTGCGTTGAGGACCTGTCCAATGTATTATTCAGCCATTTCTAATTCAAAACTTCAGGTAGGCCTTCTTTGTGTATGAAGAGCAGGTAATAACCCTCTCTACTCCAGTGTTACGAATGGAATCTGCTGATCTAACAGACACAGCGCAACATGATTTAGAAACAGCAATGAACACCTTGTTGCAGGTCAAAATGAACCAATTTAATGCAAAACTAAATGCATTTCTCCACTGATTATTTAAACTAACAGGAACGAATAGTCTTGGGTAAAGTTTTTCGTGTTGTCATGAATTTGACACGCAGTTTGAATTGTAAAAGAGCGGAGAATGATTGAATATTTGAATATTTGAACACTTGAATATACCTCTGTACTCCACATTAGACTATCGAATGTCTTCAGAACATTTGGGATATAGTAGGCCTACATGAAAACTTTCTAGTGCCTTATAATCGGCTTCCTTTGTGGCTTTTGTTGGCTTATAATTTACACAGAATATAGTGCATCGAACCGATATCCGATCCAAGTATCGGGAACGGTGCATCCCTAGACAGCATGTAAAATGCTTGTGCCCATTAGAAAAACATTCAAGAAGTCAACTCAAAAAGTTTCAATAATAAACAAATATTGACTGTAATCTGAAGTGTACAATATCAGTACTGTGCATGTTGATTGTCCCGATATATTGAGTTTTTAAATATCGCCATATGTCTACTCCTCAGTTCACTTTTCAATATTCAACTCTAGTTTTCCTCACGGAAATGAAGCCAAGTCTTAACGCTGCCCTCTTAATGTCCTTCCCCTGGAAATGAGATTGTGCCGTCTTTGCTTAATCACACCCTGCCACCTCCTGGCAATCAGCCCCATTTGTGAACACACACACACATCACCACCCAACGTCACCAATCAATGGAAACAAAAGCAAACGCACAGCTTTGAACAACACAGCGCTGACAGATCTCGCAGTTGTTGTGCCATGTAATCACGTTCTCCGCCATGCATCTTCATGAGCTGGGGCTATTTTTAGCCACGCTGGTGTACTGTACTGTAGCGTGTAGTGTTTGTGTTCCCGCAACAGAGTGACCTTAGCACGGATGAAATAATGAGCCACCTGTCCTGCAGCTGGGCGCAGGGAGGCACACAGTGGTGGTGTGATGAGAAATAGATGTCTTGGTGTTCATATGGCTGCCTTGCTCAGGTACAAACAGACCTGAAACCTGTCTGAGTGACCGGAGAGTGTGAAATTCAGCTGTCAGGTCACATTTAGTGAATGAATGAACACTGGATGGAAATGAAGCATGGGCTAGTTGTGGTACATTTGAACATTCTCGTTTCAAAGCCTCTGAAGACTCCTTAGACACTTCTAAGGAAATAAAGACCTTGCATTCACACTTATTTATAACGTTTTTTTGTATATGCAATTTTACACAAGATGTTTGTTGTAGGCATCCAAGTTCCAACTATGGGATTGTTATTTAAATAATCAAATATATTTTTATTAAACATTTTTGTGCAAAAAAACCCCATAAGAAATTTACATTGAGTAATAAGATTCAATTCATCTTTATTTCTATATTGCTTTTACAATGTAGATTGTGTCAAAGCAGCTTCACATAGAAGATTATAGTAAATTGAAACAGTGTCAGTCCAGTTTTCAGAGTTGAAGTTCAGTTTAGTTCAGTTCAGTGTGGTTTAATTTTCACTGCTGAAAGTCCAAACACTGAAGAGCAAATCCATCGATGCGCAGCTCCACAAGTCCTGAACCATGCAAGCCAGTGGCAACAGTGGCGAGGAACAAACTTCACCAATTGACAAAAGTGAAGGGAAAAAAGCCTCGGGAGAGAAACCAGGCTCAGTTGGGCACGACCATTTCTCCTATGGCCAAACGTCTCGTGCAGAGCTGCAGTCTAGGCGCCGGAGGCAGGAGAACGCTGGATTTCCATCATAGAGAAGCTGCATGTGGGAGGGGTCACCGGCTGGTGTACAGGCTGGCCCTTCAGGATCAATGCGAGGACTCGTCTGTCACTGGGGTCTTACAGGAATCAGTCTTATGTTCTCCACTACTCCATGACCACCACAGCAGCTGCTCAGGATACGGCCTGGTCCAGGATTATGGAAACCTAGGGAATAAAAAAAAAACTAACATAAGCGCAGATGCAATTCAAATTATAATGTCTTTTAGGAAGTGTTCCTGGCGAATGATGGATAAGATAATATTCATCATTCATAATAATTTAAATCCTGACCCTCATGTAAAAAAAAAAAATACAACTTAAATTTAATTGTAATTAATTAAACAAATAAACAAACAGTGGGTGGCATGGTTGCCTCATAGCAAGAGGGTCGCTGGTTTAAGTCCCGGCTGGGCCAGTTGGCATTTCTGTGTGGAGTTTGCATGCTCTCCCTGTGTTGGCGTGGGTTTCCTCCGGGTGCTCCGGTTTCCCCCCACAGTCCAAAGACATGCGCTATAAGTAAATTGGAGAAACTAAATTGGTCGTAGTGCATGTATGTGAATGAGACAGTGTATAGGTGTTTCCCAGTACTGGGTTGCGGCTGGAAGGGCATCCACTGTGTAAAACATATGCTGGAGTAGTTGGCGGTTCATTCCGCTGTGACGACCCCTGATTATTAAAGGGACTAAGCTGAAGAAAAAATTTATGAAATAAACAAACAAACAGAAAATAAGGACATATAATACAAAATTGTTTTACAAAAAGGCAAATTACATTACTTTTGTCCAGGCTGAAATTGATTGCCAGATTGCTATTTTGTTGGTTTTTTAATAGCTGTAATTAAACAATGTTTTCTGTGTTTTGTGCTTGTGGTTTTAAGAAATATACACGGCACTAAAACTGTTAGTGGGTTGTTGTCCTTTTTTAAAATGAATCCGTGAATCATTCATTGAATTCAGGGGTGCCCAAACTTTTTCGTATGAAGGGCAAAAACTAAATGTCATTGATATGGACCAAACTATTTTACATTAAAGTTGCCATGAGTAATTTATTAATTTATTTAATAAAATTTAAAAATAAGTAGAAAACATTGCTTTATTTCCTATTAACTAATGCAGTACGAGTTCAATGCTAAAAACACTTGTCAAGCAGAATCTGCCTTTGCCTTGATTTGCTCAATAAAGTACTCTATTCGTTTGGTGACAGTATGTACAATTTATACTAAATCTAAGTGAACGACGCCATTTGAATTGAATTAATTTCCGGGAGCTTTTTTGTAGCTTTACAATACAACAAACAAATAAAATGTTAAATTAAATTTCTCTAAACTATCCCCATTATTTTCCCTCTCTTCTCAGATGTGATGGCGGGCCAAATCAAAGGTTACCGTGGGCCAGCTTTGGCCCTAGTTTGGGCATTTCTGATTTAAACCATTCGTTCAAAAAGACATTTCTTTCATTTATAAAGGCAGCAAGTCACTGTTTTGGATCGTTGGTTTACTTTGGTGGACAGAATGGTCATTGAATCAATGACTAAAAAAAAATTCAAAAACAGATTCATTCATGAAGGAAATTGCAGTGTTACTTTGTTTAGAGAAAACTAAACAACTGACGTTGGTAAAATCGAAAAAAAAAATGATAAAAAAGACAGACAAGACCGTCTAAGAGGGCATTTTTATGACTATGCTATGACCTATACTATGACTATGTCAATTTGAACTTCTTGTTTGCTGAAACAAGAAGTCAATATTAAATTTTGCAATCACACAAATATGTACGGATATTAAGGGAAACTCCAGTCTTGATGGTGTAATATTGCTGTATCATGTTTAACACAAACAAAACAATGCAGGTATATTTTTTGCTTTCATAACCTGAATTATAGACTCTTTTTAACCACATTTCATAGACTTTATCACAGTAAATGCTTTTTGGATACTTTATTCAAGTCACGGTTGATATATTTAATAAAGTCAGCTTACACATTCTTAAATAACAGTTTTAATATTATGATTGACAATATTTTTGTTTATTGTGTGCATTTCTATATATTTCAGATATTTGATTAAAAAAAAAAAAGTGATCTACTATAAAATACTTTGGATTTTCTGTTTGAATCGATATACAGCAGGGGAAATAAGTGTTGAACACATCATGTTTTTCCTGGGAATATTTTTAAAGGAGCTGTTGACATGGAACTGAACCAGATTTTGGTAAAACAAAACAATACAAACATAAACATAAAACAGAGCAAAAAAAAATAAAAAATTTGTTATGTGTAACAATGGAATGACACAATGAGAAAGTACTACTGAAATGTATTTAATACTTGATATAAAAGGCTTTTTTGGTGACGGCAGCTTAAAGACACCTCTCATATGGAGAATAAAGTCACATGAATTGCTTAGGTGTGAGTTTTACACAGACTACAACAGAGTGTAAAAATCTTCATGGTTCTTTGGGTCTGTCAAAATGATCTTTAATTTGTACTTTCTATCGGATTTAAGTCAGGTGATTGGCTGGGCCATTCTACAGATTGATTTTCTTTCTATGAAACCATTTGAGACTTTCCTTGGCTTTGTTTTGGATCATTGTCTTGCTGAAATGTCCACTCTGGTTTCATCTTCATCATCCTGCTAATGTAGATGTTGGACTGAAGCAGTTAATATTCATTTACAATAAGAAAGGGTAGAGGGTTGCTTAAGAACTACTGAGAGATTTCAGCTGCTCTCTGGGCTTTCACTGCCTTTCTACACCTCCCTTTTGTCATGTGTTCAGTACTTTTTTTCCTGCGTCATTTCATTTTATTACGCATACTTAATTTGTAAACTAATTCGATTTGTTTTCCTTTGGTTGTCACCAACATCTGGGGAAAATTTCAAGTCAACGGCACCTTTAGAAATATGTTTTCTGAGAAAAATGGTGACGTGTTCAATACTTATTTTCCCTGCTGAAGCTGTAATGCATGCAAAGATATTTAGGTGAATTTGGTTCATTCTGATACACCAATGATACCCAAAATGCTTTTCTGTTCTGTTTAATATATATTTATACTGCTAATAATGTCCACAAAATGTATTTGCACATGCATTTCAGGCCTTTAAATATTGTGTAGGTTTCATTTGAATGTCTGAATGTGCATCTGATGCTGTGTAAGTTCAGTTTGTACATTTTTACACATGTACTGTGATGCCAAAAATTGCGTTCAGGCTTACAGCTTAGATTTTGACGTGCAGCCAGGAACATATAAGGCTATGAATGCTCAGATTTTCACTTACAAAATGTAGATGAATTTTTGACAAATGAAGAATAAAGTTTGTTTTATTTGGTATTTTAAGACATATTGCTTTCATTGCTTTCATTTTCTTTGTAAGAGTTCACATTTTCAGTGACTCATTCTGGCCTACTGAGAACCAGGAGAAGTAATAATAAGCTAATTGTGTCAGTTTATTATCATTAGATGATTTGATCAAGGTAAATTGACATTGGGTCATATGAAGCGTAAAAAGCTAACACTGTGGCTCATATACATTCAAGCAGATAAACCTTTCAGGAAACAGAAAGATCTCATTGTTTGTTCATCATTTCACTGTCAAATTTTTCCTGTATATTAATACTTCAATACTTTACACGTGAGAGCATTTTAATTTTCGGAGAAAACATGTATACATATATTTCTAAATAAAAAAAAAACTGTATGATGATGTATGTTGTTTTGTAAGTATATGTTTTATATTTTGTTTATATATATATATATATATATATATATATATATATATATATATATATATATATATATATATATATATATATATATATATATATATATATATATATATATATACACACATACATACCTTTTAAACATGTATTCAGTTGAAGTCAGAATTATTAGGTTAATTAGGTTAACTATGCAGGTTAGAGTGATTAGGCAAGTTATTGTATAATGATGGTTTGTTCTGTAAACTATTGAAAAAAAATTTGCTTAAAGAGGCTAATAATTTTTAAAAATGAATAAAAAAATTAAAAACTGCTTTTATTCTAGCCGAAATAAAACAAATAAGACTTTAAATAAGAAGAAAAAATATTATCAGACATACTGTGAAAATGCTCTGTTAAACATCATTTGGGAAATATTTAAAATAAAATAAAAATTAAAAAAATCAAAGGGGGGCTAATAATTCTGACTTAAACTGTATATCATTTATTTTTATATATGAATGCCTGTATATTTTTATTGTTTCTTTTTCCAGATAAGATATCTAATAAGATAAGATATAATAATATCTTGCATTATTAACATGTAAATAGATTTTTCCCCCCAATTTGAATGGGTATGCTAACCTAGATGACCCTATGCTTGTCAAAATAACTCTTTTTGATGACATATTTCTTCAAATGTCATGACTTTTTTTAAAATCATGTAATTATCTACAAATAGCACTCTAGTACTCTGAGTTCTGTTAAAGTCTCTTACCTCCACAAAATCAGTACAGAAAATGCAAGAAAAAGAGGTACAAAAATAGAGCTAGTCAATATGCTTCCTCCAGTGAAGTTGTCTGACTCATGTCTCTCACATCTACAGTCTGGTGGACGACCGCTGTGTGGTGCAACCAGAATCTGGAGACCTGAACAACCCTCCTAAGAAGTTTCGAGGTAAGGCTGTGTTTATGTACCTGCAGACTTTGAGGTGTTTTAGAGCTCTCAGTGGAAAATAACCCTTTTAGCTTTAATTTAAAGGAACACTACAGTTTTCTGGGGTGGAAAATATGCTTGTTTTATGCAGTCTTATTGTTAAACAGTTGAGTATTACCATTTTTGAATCAATTTAGCTTATCGTCCGGTCTGGTTTGAAATTTTTTTTAGCTTAGCTTAGCATACAGTACATCATTGAATCAGATTAGACCATTAGCATTCCATTAAAAAAATGTGTAAAAAGTTTTGATAATTTATTTTGTAGTTACATCATGTGCTATATCCGATGAAAATGAAAAGCCATTTTCTAGGCCGATATGACTAGGAATGATATTACACAGCACCTGAAAATAGTCCCTAGCATCAAGCCCAACACTTTAACCACCAGTTAGAATCTGCATAATATTTAATTTAATTTAATTTAATTTAATTTAATTTAATTTAATTTAATTTAATTTAATTTAATTTAATTTAATTTAATTTAATTTAATTTAATTTAATTTAATTTAATTTAGTTTTTTGTTTTTATTTGTATTTAGTTTAATTTTAGATTTTAATTTTAAATCTCATGTTTATGCAGGCCTGTACTGTTGCAATCTAATTTGAATTTAGAATCGATTCTGAACTTTTGAGAATTATTTTAGAATCATTAGAGAAAGAATCCTGATGCATCAATGAATAATTTTACCCCAGCAGTTACCCACAAACTTATTATGTAAACACAAACTTATACTTTGTATGTAGATAGTCTTGATTAGTCCTCTTAACAGCAATAGATTCCTGCGCAATCCATGCAATAAATGATGTGCTTGATTGAGCTTCTTTATTTTTATTTTAGCATATTTACTACTGGCAGAAAGAACCAGAAAATAATTGAAGAGGCCTATTTAGTGTATGCCACATTATTTTTTAAATTTGGTTGTGCATTAACCTTTTGAGCCTTGCCATTTAAGTCTACTCTGACCTATGCAATAGCCAACATAATGAAATATTTCCAGGTTCCTGTTCCTCTTTTTAAATTTTTGAATAAAACTGAATGCATTTTTAGTGTAAGCATCTAGACATGTTCACTTTGGAAGTTTTGCAAGGAACATAACATCATTCTCCAGTTTTTTACCACTGAAACTGTGCGTCATTGATGGGATGGGTCGGATGGGATTGCCATGTGTCAGTGTAACATTTTTAAAGGGGACCTATTATGCTCCTTTTTACAAGATGTGAAATAAGTCTCTAATGTACCCAGAGTGTGTATGTGAAGTTTCAGCTCAAAATACCTCACAAATAATGTTTTATAACTGCTTTTATAAGTGCTCCTGTTAGGCTTTGATCCTAATTGTGCTGTTTTGGGGACTGTCGCTTTAAATTCAAATGAGATTGTGCTCTTTTCAAAAGAGGGCAGAGCTACAAATGCCTATGTGTCAGCATAGTGGCAGATTCAAAAACAAGACTAATGTCCTATTCAATAAGGGAGACAATGTCACTAATGGGCAGGGCTTTAACCCTCTGATGACACGTGCAAACAGAGAATGTCAATCAAAGTGTTTCTGCAGACTGTTTTTAACAAGTGTGATTATAAAAATAAAGTTAATACATTTTTACCATTTTAGAAGCCGGTTATATTCACAGACCGTTACCACACAGCTGTGTATAAACCCCTTATGAAAGTAATTTTTGCATAATAGTCCCCCTTAAAAGGTAACATATTAAGGCGATGTTTCACGTGTCTGAATGATATAACTTTTTTATTTTGTTTTTAGCAAAATACTAAGTTCAAAGATGTTGTTGGTGATATTTTTAGTGTAGTGCATTCAAGAATGCATGAGAGAAAAAACATGCAAAGTTTAGTTTCGATTGTAAGACACATTTCTGTCATTTTTCCGGTGAACTTGAACACCTTGATCAGCTGGTTCAGGTGTGGCTGATGGAGATAAAAATGACAGTTATTAAGAATGAAGTTGTGACTGATTGTGTGATGCTCAAGAGACCCTGATTCTCTTCTCAAAAATGAAAACTGTCAGATCATGATACTAACCTTGTACTTTGTGCTGGGGGAATCTTCTGGGCCTCTTCTGTTCCTATATTGGTTTAATCACAAGCTGTCACATTGTAGCAATACAGTTTGCTGTCTTGGTGTCTTGCTGTTTTACAGCCTAAGCATTTATTGAGAAGGTTTAAATGCACATTTGGTGCCACGGTGGCTCAGTGGTTAGCACTGTCGCCTCACAGCAAGAAGGTTCGAGTCTCAGTTGGGCCAGTTGGCATTACTGTGTGGAGTCTGTATGTTCTCCAGTGTTCACGTGGGTTTCCTCCGGGTGCTTCGGTTTCCCCCACAGTCCCCACATGAGCTATACGTGAATTGGGTGAACTAAATTGGCTGTAATGTATGGGTGTGGGTGAAGCGGTGGCGCAGTGCATAGCACGTTCGCCTTACAACAAGAAGGTCACTGGTTCGAGCCTCGGCTGGGTCAGTTGGTGTTTCTGTGTGGAGTTTGCATGTTCTCCCCATTTTCTCCGGGTGCTCCAGTTTCCCCCACAGTCCAAAGATGTGATACAGGTGAATTGGGTGGGCTAAATTGTTCGTAGTGTATGTTTGTGAATGAGATGTTTCCCAGTGAAGGGTTGCAGCTAGAAGGGCTTCCGCTGCGTAAAACATATGCGAGATAAGTTGGCGGTTCATTCCGCTGTGGCGACCCCAGATTAATAAAGGGAATAAGCCAAAAAGAAAATGAATGAATGAATGTGTGAGTGTGTATGGGTGTTTCCCAGTACTGGGTTGCAGCTGAAAGGGCATACGCTGCATAAAACATATACTGGAGTTGTTGGCGGTTCATTCCACTGTGGCGACCTCTGATAAATCAGAGACTGCTGAAGAAAAATAAATGAATGAATGAACAAATGGATATTTTGTAACTATACTCTGTGCAAAATGAATTGATATGGTGATATTTTTATTGTGTTCATTCTAAACACGTAATCTTTTTGGTTATTTTGTAAATAATAATAATATATTTGGAATAAATGTCATGAGTAGTTTACAGAATAAAACAAAACGAATGTTTTACTTAAACATAAGCCACTTTTAGTTTGATCTTCTGTTCATATATGGATAATATAGGGGCCCTATATTTCCGCAATGCACAAATCATAGATGGAATCTAGCTGATATAAAGTCTCAATTTTATGTTTAACACGGATTGTCACAGAATTTTTTTAAAACCCATTTTAATTCATTTTCAAATGCCTGTTCTTTGCTGTGGTTTATTTACATGAAAATGAAATGACAGACATGCAGTTTCCCTGTTTGCGTGATGAGATATCATTAGTAAGGAACACAATACTCTCCTTAATCTCCTTAAACATTGATTCAAAGCTGAAACGGTCATGCCATGGAGATCATCCAAGAGACTGTAAATACTTAAAAAGAAAGAAAAATCTGTCTTTAAATGCTAAATTTAGAGCAGAGCAGTACCCTAATGTTTTTTATATTATTTATTTAGCAACTATTTTGCAATTTCGGTTGACATTCAATCAACTGGACATAAAAGATCACCTGCAATGACCACCTGAAGTCAAAAGCACACATGAAAAAACAAAAAAACAAAGTGAAGCTACAAGGCAAGAATTTATCCTTACAGTGTACTATAGCAAGTACAGTAGCACCATGAAAACATACTTTTTTTGGATGACATTCTGTATTGAAGCAGTTTAAAATGATACAGTCCATTTTGTAAGAGTTTTTTTAACAAAATGTAATTGTAACATTAAAATGGAGTAAAAAAAATGAAAAAAATGGATGAATTTAAACTGGAAAAAAAGGAATTCGGTAAAAATAAAATGATTTTGGTCACACTTTATTTGAATGTACAAGTCACACTATTAACAAACCATTAACTAAGACTTTTAGCTTGATAAAGCACTAGTTATATTTTTAATAATAGTTAGGAAATTAGTAGTTGGGTTAAGGCATTTGGGTAGGATTAGGGATGTAAAGTAAGGTCATACTTTATAAGTGCTAATAAACGGTTAATATGTTAATAATATCATGTAATAGGCCAGTAGTAAATGGTATGAATTGTTCATTAAATAAAACATAAATGATACATGATATTCATAGGGCTCTAGAATAAAATGCATGCAAACGAGAGCTGGTCTAAGGACAGCCAGTCATTGTCACTGAAATGCTATTAGCTAAAACACAAGCATGCAAATTGGATTAGAAATGTGTGGCAAGCGGTGAAGTTACCTGTCACTGCCAGCTGTTTAAGGCTGCGGGGGGGTTTTCACATGTCAACTGTTCAAGCCTTTTCTTGTGGCACCACCATTTATTTCTGTCTGCTTAATATCAGGGTTTCTTTCAGTGATATTTTAACAGTCGATTTGCCTTTTAAGTCCAACTGAGGCCCTTGAATGCAAGGGGGAAGAACCTTTTTCTTTACAATCCTTACATATTTGTGGGCCTACATTATTTTCCCCTTCATAATTGCAGTAAAACAAGCATTTGGCTGTGGTCTGTGACTCTTTCTGTCTTGCTTCATCATGGATCTGCTGAGGCTTTCTGCATATTTGGCTTAAGGAATTGGATGCGAGTGCTAAAATATTCTGCTTTTTTTCTCCTCCTGAACTGCAAAACAGTTGTAATTTAGCTTAACATTTTCCGTTCTTTCTTTGACCTTTGAAATTGAGCTAAAAGCAAGTTTTTGCCCCTGTGTACATTTTTAAAAGGCTGGTTCATCCAAAAATGGAAATTCTGGGATCATTTATTCATCCTCAGGCCATTCCAAATATGCGTGAGTGTTTTTTTGTGTAATGAATAAAAATCAGTAGGTTATTACAGTACTGGAACAGGGTTATTATATTAGAGAGACATATTAAAAAAGCTAATAAAAATGACAAAGTCATACAACAATTTATGATGCATAAAAAAAACATAATAAGATAAATAAATAAATATAATAAATATTATTAATAATAATAAAATACTATATTATTTATTCCTTATTATGATCATTATGATTATTATTATTATTATTTTATTTATTTATTTTTTATTTATTATATTATTTATTTTATTTTTCTTTGTGTGTGTGTATATATATATATATATATATATATATATATATATGTATGTATCTATGCATGTATGTATGTATGTATGTATGTATGCATGTATGCATGTATGCATGTATGCATGTATGTATGTATGTATGTATGCATGTATAAATATATATATATATATATGTATGCAAGTATGTATGTATGTATATGTGTGTGTGTGTATATATATATATATATATATATATATATATATATATATATATATATATATATATATATATATATATATATATATATATATATATATATATATATATATATATATAATATACATACATATTAAAAAAATAAATATATATATGTATGTATGCATGTGTATGTGTATGTGTATATGTATGTATGTACATGTACATGTACATGTACATATACATATACATATATATACATATATATACATATATATATATATATATATATATATATATATATATATATATACATATACATATACATATATATACATATATATATATACATATACATATATATATACATATACATATATATACATATACATATATATATACATATATATATATATATATATATACATATACATATACTTATACATATATATACATATACATATACTTATACATATATATATACATAAAAAAGAAAAAAAAATATATATAAATGTGTATATATATATATATGTATATATATGTATATGTATATATATGTATATGTATATATATATATATATATGTATATATATATATTGATTAATAATATTATTAAATAATATTAAATGCATATTCTGTGGAAATTACACTGTTTTCTGACATTAGATGCTTTTTAACCTGTTGTAGAGGACTCCAGCACAATATTAGGACATTTTGAAATATCAGACATGACCCTCTCTTTTAGATATTTTCAAGTTGTAGCTAAAGTAAACTATTTAAAAAATGTAGGACAGTAATAATTTAGATAAAGAAAATGATGTAGATATAAAACAAAACAACAGCTAATAATAATAACAGAAACACACAACATTATATTCGACATGAGGATGAGTGAATGTGGCAGATGGATGGGTCTTGTTTTGTGTTTTTTATGGTTCTGTGCTGGCGTTTGTTCAGGAGTTTGTGTGTATTTCTGCATATCTGTCATGATTACCAGCGATCGTACTTCATAGATTGCTGGATCTCACACACAACCACTTATGGACTACAAATCCACCATTCATGGACTACATTTTCATACAAGCACTCCGTTCACAAACACACATGCTTCCTCATTTTGACTGATTACACTCGCACCACCTGAGGATTGTCAAATGATTACACACACTATTTAAGCAGCACACACACTCACTTCCTTTGCAGAGTCTTGTTACTGTATCTGTAAAGTGACATTTCAATGCGCTTCCTTAGTCTTGTTCTTCCGTGTGTTTATCCGGTTCTCCCTGTCTGCCGCCTGCCTTCCGACCTCTCGCTTGTTATATTGACTACGATTCTGGATTGGCTTTATTCATCTGTTTGCACCTGTGTTGACCTTTGCTTGCCTGACTCCGAATAAACCTGCATGTGGATTCAAACTTCAGTTGTCTGTGTCACTCCCCGTGTTACAATATCTCTGTGTTCCTGTTTGTATATTTTATTTGTGTTGGTTTGATCAGATGCAGATATTTTGGCTTCAGTGTGACAGAAAGGATGGACAGATGTCGTGGATGCTTTTATCCACATTTTTTTTACTTTTTATTTTATTTTTAATTTAATAAAATTTTAGTTTGATTTTAATTTGAGTCTAATTGAATGTATTTTTTAGTATTTTTATTTTTATGAACATTATTTTGTATGTAGGCAGCACGGTGGCTCAGTGGGTAGCACAATCGCCTCACAGCAAGAAGGTCACTGGTTCGAGCCTCGGCTGGGTCAGTTTGTGTTCTGTGTGGAGTTTGCATGTTCTCCCCGTGTTTGCGTGGGATTGTTCCGGGTGCTCCGGTTTCCTCCACAAGTCCAAAGACATGCGCTATAGGTGATTTGGGTAAGCTAAATTGTCCGCAGTTTATGAGTGTGTATGGATGTTTCCCAGTGATGGGTTGCAGCTGGAAGGACATCGGCTGCGTAAAACATATGCTGGATAAGTTGGCGGTTCATTCCATTGTGGCGACCCTGGATTGGTGGAGCCAAAAAGAAAATGAATGACTGTATTATTTTGTATTTTATTTTATTTTTAATTTTTTTTAATAAAATAATTTTTAAAAATGTTTTATTAGATTTTTTGTTTTATTTTAATTATTTATATTTTTTACAGTTTTTACATTTTATTTTATATATATAAATAATTTGTATTTTATTTTATTATTTAATTGTGTATATGATATTTTTGCTTTAGTGATATGTTTTAGTGTTATATTTTCATTTTAAACAAATATTACTCATTTAAAAAAAAAAGAAAAATTCGTTTCCTGATTGATTAGTCAATTATTAATAACAGCAAAAAAATCTGTTAAACTAGTACAATTGCAAAAACAACAACCAACCAAACTAAAAAAATCTAGATATTGCCAACATTACTGATTGAATAGACATATTTAAAATTACTGTATTCACACATTTGAAGTTGGTACATGTGATGTTTGTTTCCAGTAGAGATGCAACAATTATAGATTTTGGTTGTACGATTATAGTCTGAGAAATAATCATGGTATCACAATTGTTGTGCATGCATTAATTCATTTCAAAACACTACTAGTTTAGAAAATCACATGAAAACTCAATATATTTTACAGTGTTATTTATTGCTGCTCAGTAACCAATTAATACAGCACAAAATAATTATAAAAACAGTCCATTTCTCTCTTTGTGCATAAAAATAATAGAAATGTTTTTTACATTTAAACAAATAATTTTACACTGAAAATAAATGACAGAACAATACAGAAATTAATAAAAATATGAATTAAAAAAATAGTATTTGTCTAATGTAGGGCTTGAAATTAACATTTTTACTTGGTAGCACCTGTGCTCCCGACTTCAAAAATTTAGGAGCACCAGAAAAAAATTAGAAGCACCCACCAAAAATGAATGAGCACCACAGCAAATTGTATATTATGAGATTTATTGTATTTGAAAACAACATAATTCAGCAATAACACAAACCAAAAACAACCAACTAATTCTGTTATGACTTACTGATATTTGTGCAATAATTCCAAAAGGAATGTCTAATAATTATAAAATATTAATAATGATGATGATGATGATATTACATTTCTCATTATTCTGCTTTGAATGTGCTTGAATGACTTATCTGCTATAAACAGTCCTACTGTTACGTTATGACAAATAAATCTATGGTTTGCATCAAACAAAAATGAAGCACTGCAGTGAGAAATATCCTTTTTGCACCATTGTTTTTACATGCATGTCAATTTAATAAACAAAGGTCGGACAAAAGAAATGAAGAAAAGGCTCACTTCTACCACTTTTAAAACGTTTTGGTTTCAGTTTGTGTCATTTTAAATGCTCAGTCTCCTTATGCGCCGATTTACATTTTTCTGTTTGTGCATGGAATAAAGTGGGTGAGTCGGCCCAAAATATAAGTGGGGCAGAGCAGGATTCTCCTGATGACCGCCTGAGCAATGCCATTCTTTGTCACTCATGAGCCACAGTTTCAGTTTAACTTAGTAAAGGCGAGCTTCTTTAGTGAAGATGTATGTACAGTGTTAGATTTTACATTTAGCGGACATTTGCGCTGAACACGCAGTGACTGCAACGCAGATTCAGTCCATTAAACAGATCCACTCCGAGTCTTTCAGCACTCTCTCCAAAATCACTCGATTGATCTCAAGTGGCGGATCAACATTTTCTCATCGGCACCATTATTTGTAACTTTAAGCGGGTTTGCAAACCTGTGTACTTTTCATTGCTTCGTACTCAAACTTCAGCCGTTCGCCGTTCCCGCAGTCACAAAGCCCCGTCATCTCAACGAGGTGCACCTGAAAAGCAAGAGCGCGTTGCGTCGCGTGTGCATCCCTCCATTGGAAATGGCAACACAATCTCATGGCAATTCGTAACTTTTTGATTAAGTGGCTAATTCGTATGAATTCGTACGATCTAATTCGTACAGTTTAGTTCGATTTGCTCATCCCCCAATGATGGTTGGGTTTAGGGATGGGGTTAGGTGCCACGCCTCGTTTTTAAAATCGTACAATTTCGTACGACTGAACTCGTACGAATTAGCCACTAAACTGACAAAACGTAAAATACTTACGTTTTCTCATGAGATCAGGCTGGAAATAATGAACTTGCATGAGCTTTCCTTAGTTAATAGCCTCAGTCATAGTTAATCCAGTGTACGTGGTTAACGGTCTCTGTGTACAAACTAGCAGTTGGCATAACTTTGTTTAATTGCTGGAGTTTTGTTCTATGCAGAAACGCGGTGTTGAGAAGCCTTTACGATTAGTTAATCGTGACAAATTAAAGCACGGTTAATAGTGAAACCGGTTAATCGTTGCATCTCTAGTTTCCAGCACTTTGTAAATCATTGCAATAAAGAATGAATACCTTAAAAGTGTCCAGGGAGTGTAAATGATATCAGAAAATGCTTAATGTGACAATGCAGAATTCTCTCCTTAATATATGATTTCTGGGTTATTGAATATTTCTTTACACAGTCAGGCTTCCTCAACAAAGCCTCTTCTGTGCTCCACCCAGGTTCTGTTTCAGCCTTTTGTCATTTCTCTTCTGCTACTACAAGCTTTTTCAAAGTGTCTGAAGTGTGCCCAAGTTTAGTCTCCAAATCCTCACATATGCTTGTACTTACAAAGATAATTTCATAAGCTGCCAGATTTAGGAATGAAGAACTTTTCTGGCCTAGAGTTCAGCACATGAAGAGCAGAATTTATTAAAGGGACAGTTCACACAAATATGATTGTCCTGGCATTATTTATTCAGCCACTTAATGTTCTAAACCTGTAAGATGTTATTTTGTTTTAATTTTTACTTGTATAGTTTCCTTTGTTTCCTTAGTTTTCCTTTTTCCTTTTTTTGTATTTTAATATATATTTGAATATTTTCATGTAAGTTATTAGTATTTTTTAATTATAGTTTTATTATAGTTTAATTTGAAATATCTTTCATTTTTAAAATAGTATGAATCATACATAATTATTATTTTTAAAATGTCTGTAGTTTTGTAATTTCTTTTAGATTGT
The DNA here is from genome assembly GCF_903798145.1 of Danio aesculapii. NCBI lineage: Eukaryota > Metazoa > Chordata > Actinopteri > Cypriniformes > Danionidae > Danio > Danio aesculapii. Next base: position 36,428,118 of record NC_079445.1, on the reverse strand, counting down.
AGTTATTTTACTATATTTAAAATATTTGGAAGAAATTTGTTTATATATTTATATATTTTAATTATGTTAACCATGTTAATATAATATAATACAATACAATACAGTACAATACAATACAATACAATACAATACAATACAATATGATATCATATAATATAATCATTTAATATAACATATGATTTAGTTCAACAATTTAGTAGAACATAGTTTAACATTTCTTAATTTAAAATAACAATTCAGCTTTAAATATTATAATATAGTTTAACATAATATAATTATTGGTAAATTTAATTATAATTTAATAATTTTTATTTTATTATTTTTTTGCTTATTTATTTTTTATTTTATTGTGTCAATTTTTTATTTTATATGTTTTAAATTTTATTATTGTTAATTTAAAAATTTAATTTAATTTTGTTTTTATTGTTTTATTTTATATTATTTAAAATTTTTTTTATTTAAATTTGATTTATTTTTTTACATATTTTTAAATTTAATTTAAGTTTTTGTTATTTTATTTATTTATTTATTTTATTTTTTAATTTTAATTTTGTTTTGTTTAATTTAATTTTTTTTATTATCATTATTTTTATTTTATTCTATTTTTTATTTTATTATCATTGTTTTTAATTCGTTTAATTTAATTTAATTTAATTTAATTTAATTAATTTAATTTAATTTAATTTAATTTAATTTAATTTAATTTAATTTAATTTAATTTAATTTAATTTTGTGTTGTGTTGTGTTGTGTTGTGTTTTTTGTTTTGTTTTGTTTTGAATACTATATATTTGCTTCCCAAATGGGTGAAAGTTTAGTGAAGTTTAAGGTTGATGTTTTTTGTTTTCTATATATTTTAGTATTTGTAAGTTAACATTTTTATCATATATATTTATTTTCTACATTTTTTTTCTACCATAAGCTGAGCACATTTACTGTATGTGATAATATTGCAGTATTGGCAGCCCTCTGCACTGTCATTGATGGAAATGAGACTTAACTGCATGTATTTAACCAAATGCTTGATGAGCCTTGATGAGTGTGTCATGTTTGCTCTGATCATGACTGTCTCTTCTCTACTGTCACGTTATTATTATTACACATATCACATGCAAATATTAGGGAAACGACTCTTCTCATTACTACCTTTGACACAAGCTGCTCTGGGATCAGTCAGATATGCATAATAAAATGTGACCTGCTGCGGGTGGTGCAGTTAGAAGCTTATGGTGAAGCGTTTGAACTGAACAGAACTAAAGTGAACTGAAAGTGGAACTGCTGTAGTAGTCTGTGGTTCACAGTTTATATTCACTCACTCACTCATTTACCATCTTTCAGCTTAGTCCCTGATTATTTGAGGCATTTTATTTATTAGTTTGTTTGTTTGTTTGTTGGTTGCTTGCTTGTTAGTTATTTAGTTAGGTAGTTAGTTAGTTAGTTAGTTAGTTAGTTAGTTAGTTAGTTAGTTAGTTAGTTAGTTAGTTAGTTAGTTAGTCAGTCGGTTTGTCGGTTTGTATGATTTGTTTGTTTTATTGTCTTGTTTGGATTTTTATTTAGTTTGTTTGTTGGTTGGTTTGTTTGTTGGCTTTATTTGTTGGCTTGTTTGTTTGCATGTTTTTGGTTTGTTTGTTAGTTGGTTTGTTTGCTTGCTGGGTCATTTGTTTATTGCTTTGTTGGTTGGTTAGTTAGTTTGTTAGATTGTTGGTTTGTTTGTTGCCTTGTTTGTTGGTTTGTTTGTTAATCCATTTGTTTGTTGGCTTTATTTGTTGGCTTGTTGCGTCATTTGTTTATTGGTTTGTTGGTTAGTTAGTTAGTTTGTTTGTTGGCTTGTTTATTTGTTGGCTTGTTTGCTTGCTTGTTGGCTTGTTTGTTTGTTGCTTGGTTTGTTGTGTTGTTTGTTAATTTGTTGGCTTGTTTGTTTGTTGCTTGGTTTTTTGTTGTTTGTAATTTGTTGGCTTGTTTGTTTGTTGCTTGGTTTTTTGTTGTTTGTTAATTTGTTGGCTTGTTTGTTGGTTGGCTAGTTTGTTTGTTGGTTTGTTTGTTGGTTTGTTTGTTTGTTGGCTTGTTTTTTGTTGGCTTGTTTGTTGGTTGGTTAGTTTGTTTGTTAGATCGTTGGTTTGTTTATTGATTTGTTTGTTGGCTTGTTTGTTTGTTAATCAGTTTGTTTGTTGGCGTGTTTGTTTGTTGGGTTGTTTGTTAGTTTGTTGGCTGGCTGGTTTGTTTGTTGGTTAGTTAGTTTATTTGTTGTTAGATTGTTGGTTTGTTGGCTTGTTTGTTTGTTAATCAATTTGTTTGTTGGCTTGTTTGCTTGTTTGTATGTTGGTTTGTTGGAGTGTTTGTTTGTTGGTTAGGTTGTTTGTTTGTTGGTTAGTTAGTTTGTTTGTTGGTTAGATTGTTGTTTTGTTGGCTTGTTTGTTTGTTAATCAATTTGTTTGTTTGCTTGTTTGTTTGTTTGTTAGTTTGTTGGCTGGCTGGTTTGTTTGTTAGATTGTTTGTTGTTTTGTTTGCTTGCTTTGTTTGTTGGCTTGTTTGTTTGCTTGTTTTTGGTTGGTTGGTTGGTTGGTTGGTTAGTTAGTTAGCTGGTTTCTTTATTGGTTTGTTTGTTGGTTTGTTTGTTAATCCATTTGTTTGTTTGTTTGTTTGTTTGTTGGCTGGTTTGTTGGCTTGTGTGCTTGCTTCGCTGCTTGTTTGTTTGTTTGTTTGTTGGCTTGTTTGTTTGTTTGTTGGTTTGTTGGCTAGTTTGTTGGTTGGTTAGTTGGCTTGCTTGGTTGTTTGTTTGTTTGCTGGCTTTGTTTGTTTGTTTGTTTGTTTTTTTGTTGGCTTGTTTCTTGTTGCCTTGATTGTTGTGTTGGTTCTTTGTTGGTTGGTATGTTGGTTTGTTTGTTAGTTTTTTGTTGGCTTGTTTTGTTTGTTTCTTGGTTTGTTTGTTTGTTTGTTTGTTGTTTTGTTTGCTTGCTTTGTTTGTATGTTTGCTTGTTGGGTAGTTTGGTTTATTTGTTTGTTTGTTGGATTTATTGTTTTATTTTGTCTCCTTTAAAAACCCATTTGTATCTAATTTGGAAATAATTATAAATATTCTGTAATTATTATCATATGTAAAATGTATTATTAGGGCTGGACGGTGTGATGGTATATATCATTACAGCTGAATGTGTAACGTAGAAAAAATGCAAAATGTGAATAAGTGGGCATGACCAACTCAAATGCAGTATGCATGAGGCTGAGAAAGACACTCCATGGAGACTGGCAGTGTTGCCAGAAAGAAGTGATCGCTTGGTTGTAATATTTGTACAAGAATTGTAAATGTTTTATTTTGTATTTTTGAATGAAAAAAAAAAAAGAGTTTGATATTTCCTTTGAGTGTTTACATATTTATATTTTCATATTTAAGTTCATTTTCCTGCTTTTACTTGGGATATATTTTGTATTTGTGAGATGTTGCTTAAGAAATGTCAGTCCACATAAATCAATGGAGTTAGTAGTTCATCTGAAGTCATATTTCATATTTACTATATTTATAAGGTTAAAAATAAAATACAAAATAATCAAATAAGATCAAGTCCTTTTCTCTAAATATTCAAGCTTATTTGTTTTCTGGAATAACTTACTTTATAATTAAAACTATATCATGAAAGATATCGTGACTGTGAAAACTTTCTCATACCGTGAAATAAAATTTGGTCAAACCGCCTAGCCCTTTATGTTTTTATTACAAATATATTTGAATGTGAATAATTAATAACTTAAGTTTAATTTAAAGTAATACGTAAGTGTGTCCATATTAACTCAATTTTTCAAAGGACAATTTCCATATATTTTCCAATATAATGTGAAATTATATTACTTTATTATAAATATGTTAATAATGTTTTTTTCACAATGACATTTATTGTGTAGTGTACACAATCTTTTCAGAAGGAAATTTCTTATATATTATTATTATATTATATGTTTTTGAGTATTTGTTTAATTGGTGTTTAGAAAATGTATTATTTAATAAAAGTTTTTCAAATGGTCTTGTACAGTGTATAAATCTGTACCTGAAGGCATGTCCTTGGGTACGATTTAAGGCATTTTGTATCATGTTTATATGCCAGGCTGGAGTGTTATTCTTTCTGAAAGTCTATATTTACAGTGGTGAAATGGAGACCAAGTGTAGAACAATGGCCTTGTTGTGTTGTGATGATAGAGATGCGGCCAAAGCCAATGAAAAGCTCACCTGATCCAAACTCCAGTAAATTCAGATTAAAGGCTGTGCAAATGTCCAGAGAAGTTATACATACACTGTAAAAAATATATATCCATTAATTAGCAGATTCCATATTTCCTAATTTATAGGTGTTTTCTGTCTATTTATGGTTATGAGTTGCATTATGGGACCTTGATCTTCTCTGTTAAGTTCTGCAGTTTAACAAAGCGACTTTTATTGACATTTTAGGAGTTTGAAACAATATATTGTGTAAGAAATATTAGATAAGGTTATTATATAATTATTAGCCCTTCTCTGAAATTGTTATTCTTTTACTACTACTAATTAGAGCTGCACGATTCTGGCTAAAATGAGAATCACGATTTCTTTTGCCTAAAATCAAGATTTTGTTTTTTCTCCCTATTCTTTAGATGTAAAATAAAGAATAATATGAGTAGGCTATTGTTGTTGTTATTCCTCAAACATATGGTAAAACAACAACAATAATAATACGCCTATGGTTCAAATGCTAAATTTTATATAGACTTGGAATAGTGGACCTAACTAGACTTTAAATTTGTCCTGGTCGTTAATGCATACTAAAGTGGTTAAATCAGAATACTATTCATGATTCTGAAGTTGAATTGTTTGAGACATGCTTGTCATTTGTCATTGACAACATTAGACCATTTTTTTCCCTGGTAAAATGAAAAATTTGTCATTATCAGATTCTCTCCTGCATTATATTCAACATTATATAGGCTAGAGTAGTTTTACTGACACTTTAAACATTTATTTTTATGCAAAACTCTCTGTGTTCCTATGGAAAAAACAAAACAAAACATCAAATGCTTGTCGTAATCATAACTTTAAAATGCGACATGATCATGTAAATGATGTGCATGGTTTTAGTTTCACTTTCACTGCAGAGTGCACTCATGACATGGCTGCTGTCATTTTAAGGAAAAAAAACATGCAAATCATACATAGTTTATTTACAACTTTTATTACCTGCTATTCACAGCCTATGCAGGTTCTGTTCGCTAACGCGCGCGTCCTCTTAGTAGTAAAACAGTTCACGTGCAATTTCGTGGCCGCGAATACATCATTACATTAAGACAGAAATGACATTTTTGGGTGAATTATACCTATTAATTACAGCACGTGACACTTTAACCCCATTTGGAGGTGTCCATGTTGCTGAGCAATCTATATAAAACAATGTGAAGACTTGTGCGACCGCCTTTGCTTCTCCTGAACTTAAAAATATAATTGGCTGAATCGTAGAGATGCTGGATTAAGATCGTGTAAAGGGTCGAATCGAGATCGCAATCTTTTTTTCGATTAATCGTGCAGCCCTACTACTAATTACTTCTATTACTATTACCTTATTACTACTACTTAAAAACATTGGTGTATATACAGTAATTTACCAAAATTTACCAAAAAAAATTAATTTATTTTTAATTATTAAATTTTGGCAACCACAACTTTTTAATATAAATATTACAGAGGTATTTTTTACAGTATATGCTTAAAGTGATGTACTCGCTATGTACTCTTTTTCAAGTGGTTATAAACCTTTATGAGTTTCTTCTTTTGAAGATATTTTGAAGAAAGCTGAAAACCTGTAATCTCTGACTTCCATAGTATTTGTTTTTCCTATTAAGGAAGTTGATGGTTACAGGTTTGCAAATTTCTTCTAAGTATAAATTTGTTTTTTTCATTTTTGGGTGAACTATCCCTTTAAAGGGAAAGTTCACCCCAAAAGAAAAAAATATACTGACAGTTTACTCACCCTGGAGAGAAAAGGAGTATGAGAGAATGAATGATGTTGTGTTTAATTGTTTTTTGAAGAGGCCAGAGCTGCAGCTGATTGAGGCTCAGCTGTAGTTGGACAAACATAGCAGATGCTTTAGGCACATAAAAACCACAGTTTTCTCACTCAGGATGAGCTCTGCCCACCGAAACACCACTGACCTCAGTGTGAATGTCACAACAGCACCAGAACACCAGCCTGGCATCAGCTTTAAGGGTTATGTTAGTCGGTTTGATTCATGTTAATTATCTGTAATGCTATACAGTATGTAGATTGCTCTAATTCAATAATTAATTCATTTATTGAACCGCCAACTTATCCAGCATATGTTTTAGGCAGCGGATGCCCTTCCAGCTTCAACCCATCACTGGGAAACACCCATACACTCCCATTCACACATATACACTACGGACAATTTAGCTTACCCAATTCACCTATAGCGCATGCCTTGGGACTTATGGGGGAAACCGGAGCACCTGGAGGAAATGGGGAGAACATGCAAACTCTATACAGAAATGACCCAGCCGAGGCTCGAACCAGCGACCTTCTTGCTGCTAGCTACAATAAATTGTTTTATTGGACATTTAGATTTTAATTTATTTTCAAATAATTTCTATAATTCATGTAATAATATTTACAATGCTTGATTTATATGCTATAAATAATTATAAAAATAAAATAATATATGTATTTGATGTAAATTTATATACATACACGTGTACTGTATATACATACAGACATGCATGCATACATACATACATACATACATACACATACATACATACACATACATACACATACATGCATACATACACATACATACATACATACATACATACACATACATACATACATACATACACTCACATATCCAGTATACATATTTTATAAATTGATAGATAGAGAGATTGATTATGGCCCGTTTCCACTGAGTGGTACGGTTCAAGTCACCTTTATCAGGCTTGCATTTCCACTGCTAAAAGGAAACCAGTGGTACTCTTTTGGTGAACGTGGTGGTGTATGACAGAAAGTTTCAGTTGACACCATTCTCGCTGGAGGAAATGTCTACAGTAAAGCTGTACGGGTCGTTCACATATCATATGAGAAGCACTTCTAACAAAACAAATGCTTTATACACATCAATACTTGTGTATAAATGTTCATTACTAACCTTTCTATGAACATGATTTGATTATAACTGCAGATCAATGATCTAAAATAGCCTGCTGTAACGTCTGCGATTACATAAAATAAACAAATAAATGCAACATATATGAACACACACAGACCCCTACAGTCTCCGATATGTTACCAATTACAGAAAAACTATAGCATACATTTAGCATACATTTAGTCTTACTTGGGTAAAAAAAAATACATGCAGGATATAGCCCAGTCAGTGCAAACCTCTCATCTGTATCTTTAATTTTTGCCAGCACATGTAACCTCTGTTAGAAAGTAATTCCGTCATTCTGAGTTCACAATAGTCCAAAAGGTGATGATAATAGTTAAACATGGCAATTGTTAATGTTTTAGGTTGCTGAAAGAATCATTTGCTCCTTTGTTTTATTTTCGCGCTTGTTCATTTCTGACAGCATCGGATGTCAGAAGCACTTCAGTAATCATGTGCACGTTATTATCATCAGCTCAGGTTCATTAAGATCTGTTCATTAAGATGATGACAAGGTTTGTTTGAGCTCGGGAAGACCATGGCTCATTATTATATGTATATATTATTATGGTGTAATGTCTTGGCTGTGTATTTAAAACATGGCGCTTCCTTTGTTTTCATTCTGGCTTGTTGCACGAGCGAGTGACGTATCTCTGTAAATCAATAGCATTGCGCATCTAGCTCTGCCTTTTGGTTCCTTTTTGTTGTGCTAGGTACCCTTTGTGGTATGGTATGGTTCACTTTTAGGTCCCTTTTGACTTAGTGGAAATGGGCCATTAGGTTATATAATTGCATTTATATATTTTATATGTAATTTTGTAATGCTAAAAACACTGTTGCATGTATATTGACAAAAGTGTAAAGCAATTGATTACGATTGTGCTGTTGAAAGTACACTGAAGCTGGAATGGGGAAATAATTGAGCTTTTCCTGAAGACATGCACTATCTCTCTCTCTCTTTTCTCTCTCTCTCTTCCCTCTCTCTCTTCTCTCTCTTTCTTCTCTCTTCTCTCTTCTCTCTCTCTCTCGTCTGCTGTCTCCAGGTATCAGAGCAGGGTTTTGTTCAGTCTGAGAGCGTGTGAGCGCTAAATCTTTAGATCCCTCGTGGTATTAATAGCTTGCTTAAGCTGTTTAAAAGGCCTGGTTTCCAGAGAGCTTTAGAGTGTCATTCAAATGTTCACCCTTCCCTTCTGATCCTGGATCAGGTCATGGAGATGAGCACTAGTGCAATACACACTATGCTCACTTTTAACCTGGGTTTTTATTTAGCAGATTTCTAGCATGAGTTAGCATGTTGCTAACCTGCATTGGAGTATTTATTTATTTACATATTTAGAAGAATTAATCATGGTCTTATTATAATAAAATTGTAGTAAATGTGTTGTTTTTGGCACTTGATAACCATCTGTACAACCACAGCGTTTTTATTATTTACTGCTTATAGGTTGTTTTTACATGATGTCATCGATGATGTGAGGAATTCAGATGGAGGGCAGGAAGTGATTCTTCTACATAGGAATCGCTATCAGAACATCAAAATATTTCTGTTTTGTCTTGTTTATGATTTTTAAATTGGCCAAAATAAGAAATGCCGAACAGCTTTTATAAACTTCCATAAGTTTTTGCTCATAAAGGGGAGAAAGTTCAAGAAACTGTCTGAAAAACTGAAGAAAAGGCGGCATGTAATAAACATTTATTCAATACATCCATGTGTACAAACTTTATTGAATGGGATAATCCATTTGACAGCACCCAATAAAGATTAGATACAGGCCTAGCTATGTGTAAAATATGTTAATGTGTTATATAAAAATCAGATACAAACACCACCACACTTATACAAAATCCAGGAGAATATCGCTGCAATGAAATCTCCATCTTGTTTTGCAATAATCCAAGTCTTTACTGATGTTTTCTTGAAATAAACAACTGTAACTTAAACATTGAGATGCGCTGCAGCAGTAAATGTTTGCTGATTGAAAATTCATTGACAGAAAACTAGCAACAAAACTAGCCGGTTATTATTGTGGAGCACTTTTCTCCCTTACAAAAATAAACAAATAATAATGTAGACTATGCGTTGACGCTTTTGTATGCTTTCATCTGTTATTTCGTGATGTCTGGAAGATGTCTGCATGGGGAAAAACTATAGTAATTTATAATAAACATGCTTTTGAACCACATAGTAAAGTGTATAATGTGCACAACTCTTTGTTAATGAATGCTACAGAATACTGTAAATTGATAAACTGTAATAACTACTGTAACGTTAGTGTAAACTGTGGTGCGTTGTGATTTATAGCACAGAAAACTGAAGCCTATTGAATAATTTGTTTATTACTACAGTTGTGTTGAACCACAGCAACAATATAATTACTTCAACAGTTTAAATCAAGTAATTATCTATAGTATGCTTCCAATCGACCCTCTTTATGATATAAGGTTCATGCCCAACATATGTGGTTATTTTCTATTTATATCTCCTTTGAAATATGGTATAAATCGCAAAAATATGGACTTTCCTCTTTGTCTCCCATTCAGTTTTTTACTTCCTGCCCTCTAACTGAATTTCACGCGTCATCAGAACCACGTGATTGAAAACAACCTATACCATGGTTAAATTACGGTTAGTGTAGCAAAATCCTTTACACCTTGACTTTGAAATATCATGTTTTTCTTTTTTATTTGATGTTAAATCATTCAATTCCATCTAGAAAATTATTGTATTAGAGTGAGTGAAATATTTATGTCCAAAATACCTTAAAATTTGGGTTATTTATGTAAAATAGTGGGGCAGCACGGTGGCGCAGTGGGTAGCACAATCGCTTCATAGCTAGAAGGTCGCTGGTTTGAGCCGTGGCTGGATCAGTTGGCGTTTCTGTGTGGAGTTTACATGTTCTCCCCGTGTTAGCATGGGTTTCCTCTGGGGGCTCCGGTTTCCTCCACAGTGTAAAGACATGTGGTATAGGTGAATTGGGTAAGCTAAAATAATTTGTAGTGTATGTGTGTGAATGAGTGTGTATGAATGCTTGCCAGTGATGGGTTGCAGCTGGAAGGGCATATGCTGGATAAGTTGGCAGTTCATTCCACTGTCTCGACCCCTGATTAAGAAAGGGACTAAGCCGAAAAAAGAAAATGAATGAATGTAAAATAGTGATAAATGTTGATCAGTGAAGGGCTATTAGTCTCAAATTTATTGTTTTTTTGTTATAACTGCACTTTTTTGGTTGTTATTGATCTTTTACACTTCTGTTAACTTCTGTTTATTTATATTTTTACACTTTTAACACTCCGTATTTGACAGGGAGAAGTGTTTATTTCGGTCTCTCTGTGGTTTAGCATGCTAACACATCTCTGAGTTTGTCCTAGTGTAGCCCATCAACACCATCAACCTACATTTCTCCACCATCATTCCTTCACTTTCCTCTCTTCACCTCCATCCTCTGTCCCCATTTCTGTTTCCACTTCTTCCTTCCCCTCTCCAGCCCTCATTCCCTGGCTGCTAATCCCAGAGCGCTAACGTTAGCATTGGCCGCATTTCTCAGTGCGCTCTGCAGATGGAGTGCTATTTTTACCCGTCACACTTAATGGTGTCCTTTGTGTTTTCCCTCCCTTCCTCTTCATGTTTCCTTTTCTTGTACACAGTGTCAGGTAGAGGTTCTCAGTGTTGTCCTGTCCCATCATGAGGAGAGTTTACATGGTTAACATCGTCATTGTGTCTTATTCTCAGAGCTTATATATGTGACAAAGGCTGTACTTTGAGTGAAGTATATCTGTCAACTTGACCAAAACACATACACACACATTTGTTTTTGTGAATTGTGGGGGCATTACAAAGGTTTCCATTGTTTTTATACTGTACAAACTGTATTTTGTATTGCCCTAACCTCACCCTACCCCTAAACCCAACCCTTACAGTTTTACTTTTTGAAAAAAAATATTTCTGTGTGACTGATAAGCCTTTTGAGAAATGAGGACATCAGTAATGTCCTCATAATTCACTATCTTCTTGTAGTACCTGTCATACCTATGTCATTATACAGTTTTGGGTCTTAATATGTCACAAAAACACTCACACTCACACACTTTCGCACAATTTGTGAAAAATATTGGTAGTTTATGAAGACTTGCCATAGACGCAGGAAGTCTGTCTGTCTGAGTGTGTGTGTGTGTGTGTGTGTGTGTGTGTGTATATATGTGTATATATATATATATATATATATATATATATATATATATATATATATATATATATATATATATATATATATATATATATATATATATATATATATATATATATATTATATATATATATATATATATATATATATATATATATATATATATACAGAAATTGCATACCAAAAGTTTCTCTTCCTCATTTTTAAAATAGCATTTCAGCATAGTTCTTAGCCACATCAACCTAGAAAATATACGAGTCATTTTTAGTACATGATGTAACTATAGAAAAGTCAAGCTTTAAACAGGAAAATTATTGAGACACTTTCGTCATTTATGAGCGAGATGCTAATGGTCTAATCTGATTCAATGGTCTATGCTAGGCTAAGCTAAAAGTGCTCCTGCCAGACCCAGAGATCAACTCAGTGGATTCAAAAATGGTAAAACTCAACTGTTTACCTCTATAGGGGAATTATAAAATGAGCCTATTTTGAAAAAAATAGTGGAGTGTCTCTTTAACTGTGCCTTTGAATTTAAATTAATTACATTTTAATTGCATTTTTGTCTAGGACAAACAAATCTGTCCGAGCTAAGGCGGAAAACTACAGGGGCCCTGTTACTTGCACACTGCTGAAATATTAAAGACTACAATTAACAACAGAGTTAGGACAATTAAATTAAATTGCTGGGTAATAATCAACACTCCAAACAGTATGGGAACATGCAAGTTGCACTCAAGGCAGATTTACATTGGTGTGTACAATTATAAAATTACCTTTCTACTCCAATTCGCTGTTGAAATATACTTGCATAATGACTTGTATAATGACTTGCATAATGACTTGTGTCTTTCATAATTTTTAAATAATAGCAGACTGATTTAAAGATATACATTCAATTAAGACTAACATCTAAAACATCTGAAATAAGTCAAATATAATGAATATATAAATATAGTGAGTGTATTTTAAATAACTGCTCTTTTCTACACTGTAAAACATATCTGTTAATTAACAGTTTCCATTTATTTATGGTTATGAATTGCATTATGAGATGTTGATCTCTACTCTGTCAACTTTTGATGTTGAAAATAAAGTGACTTTTATTGACATTTTATTAGTTCATTCATTTTCCTTCTGCTTAGTCTCTTTATTTATCAGGGGTCGCCACAGTGGAATAAACAGTCAATTCAAAGATGATTCCTTGGATTTACTCAATTTTTTTACATTAAGTGGTTGTAAACAATTTATTTGGGCTGAATTTAGACAAACAAATTAAGTTGAACATTATTAAATTATATTTGTTTGTTTAAATTCAACACAAATAAATAGTTTGCAACAGTTTTGCATGCAACACTTTTTTCAGTGTACCGTAATGTATAACACATACCCAGACAATATACAGAATCACTTTAAACTAGTAAAAATGTTCATAAAAGCCACTTTTCACAACTTTTCAAGGTTAAAATTTATCGTAATAAAGATCATTATCTCATAATGCAGTCCAAAAGCAAAAATAAATGAAGTGGGGGATAAAAATATGAATCACAAAATACGGAAAACTGCACATTAATGGATGTTGTTTTACAGTAAGTGAATGACTTTCCTGATGTAAATGTAATGTTGTTTAATACTGATTATACTGTTTGAGTGGTCATGATTTGTGATGTAACTAGGAGTAAACTAGTAGTTCACTGTAGTTTGTCACACCAAACAGCTTCAAAACAGGATTTATTGTTTAAATTTCCTTAATAAAAGGACAACATCTTAAAGATAAAATAGTTTCTTAAAAGATGGTGCTTATTATATTCACTAAAGGTTACTCACTGAAGCTAATGAGGGGTGAGCCTGGTCTGTACCTGGATGGGAGACCACATGGGAAAAATAGGTTGCTGTTGAAAGTGTTGTTAGTGAGACCAGCAGGAGGCACTCAACCTGCGGTCTGTGTGAGTCCTAATGCCCCAGTATAGTGAAGGGGAGTCGTCTGAAAGAAGGGGTCTTTTAGATGAGACGTTAAACTGAGGTCCTGACTCTCTGTGGTCATTAAAAATCCCATGGCACTTCTCATAAAGAATAGAGGTGTATCCCCAGTGTCCTGGCCAAATATCCTCCATCTGCCCTTACTCATCATGGCCTCGTATTCATCCCCGTCCAGTATCACTGTCTCTCCACTCCTTCTATAGCTGGTGTGTGATGAGTGCACCGGTGCCATTGTCCTGTGGCTGCCGTCGCATCATCCAAGTGGATATATATATAAATACACATTACATATAAATGAACAAAACGCTAATTGTCATATGATCATTGGACTGAATATGCGTTATATAATGTCTACTGTCTTAAATAATGACTACGCTCTTCACATTGTTCATTTATGTTGTCCCAACACAAATTAAGTGAACTTAACACATTTAAGTGGATTGAACATAAAACAATGAAGTTTTCCCAAAAAATCTTCAGAATTGGGTTATTTTAGCTCATTTATGTACAGTTGATGTCAGAATTATTTGCTAGTTATGACGGGTATTAACAGGTATTAGCTAGTTTATTTTTTCCCCAATTTCTGTTTTACGGAGGAACGATTTTTTCAGCACATTTCTAAACATAATAGTTTTAATAACTCATCTCTAATAACTGATTAATTTTATCTTTGTCATGATGACAGTAAATAATATTTTACTAGATATTTTTCAAGACACTTCTATACAGCTTAAAGTGACATTTAAAGGCTTAACTAGGTTAATTAGGCTAACTAGGCAGGTTAGGGTAATTATGCAAGTTATTGTATAATGATGGTTTGTTCTGTAGATTGGAAAAAAATATAGCTTAAAAGGGCTAAAAATATTGACCTTAAATAATTTAAAAACTGCTTTATTGTAGCTGAAATAAAACAAATAAGACTTTCTCCAGAAGAAAAAATATTATAGGAAATACCGTGAAAAATTCCTTGCTCTGTTAAACATCATTTGGTAAATATCTTTAAAAAGAAAAAATTTAACTGTATTTTTTTCGACCTGACTCCTTTCACTCGCCTGTTTGGACAGAAACCATCAATGTGACCTAGTCATTTAATAATGTGAGGCAAACTTCAGTCTTCTTGTGTCCTCCTTTGGAAAGCAAATAAATTGTTCTGGTTGTGCCTGCAGTCACATGTGCCCTCATGATTTCATACAATAATGATAAAGAGCACAATTAAATGGGTCACATTGTCTCTCAGATTAACCTGCTTATGTCTGTGCTAAAAATGTCTAAATACACACTGGTGGATCAGGACTGATGGATAGATTGTGGTTTTGGTATCGTGTTTGAAATCGAAGGTACTTCAGTGCTTATAGACGGACATTTGTGCTTTTTGAGAAACATTACAAAAAAATGTTTTTGCTGCTTGTTCAAACTACTTATTTAAAGTGAGTTGAAACAACACAGTTCTTAAGTTATTTGGGGAACTTAAATTTAGTTCTTAAGTTATTTGGGGAACTTAAATTTGTAAAAACTATTAAGTTAACATAATCGATTTGTGTTGGAAGGAGTTGTGTGGAACCCAGCATTTTATTTTTACAATGAAGGAAAAATAAATAAATAAACGTGATGACCATGCTTCCTCTTCTTTCTTTGACTTTAAGAATTTAAAAAAAATGTATGTTTAAAATGTTCTAAAATATCATATTTAAATATGCAAATGATGCATGAATTATTTATTTATTATAAAAGTTTAGAATTGTTGTTTTATTTTTTGACAAATTATAGTCATAGTTTTAGGAATCTCTTTTCATCACTCCATTATTCAGAAGATACTGTAAACAACAGTACAAAATCCATAATGTATTGAATTATTTCTTTCTTTTTTTTTTTTTACAATCAGTTAAATTACGCATAAACAAATTCCTCCATGGTAAAAAAATTATATGATCAGTTAGTCCTGACAGCATTTTTAGTTCATTGTAACTCATTAAACAAAGTTACTCATGTTCTAACTTAATTTTATAAGTTATGCAATTCAGGTTAACAAAATAAAAGTTCAATTGAGTTCAATTAATTTGAGTTCAATTAATTTGATTCAGCTTAAAAATTTAAGGTAACCAGTATTTTTTTACAGTGTCAGTTAAAACTTTGAGAATATTGTAATGATTATAACAATATTCCAGCGCCTAGACTGCAGCTCTGCACAAGAAGTTTGGCTAGAGGAAAATGGTTGTGCCCAACTGAACCTGTTTTTTTTTTTCCCTTCACTTTCGTCAATTGGTAAAGTTTGTTCCTCGCTATTGGCTTGCTTAGTTTTGGACTTGTCGAGCTACGCATCAATAGATTTGCTCTTCGGTGTTTGGACTTTCAGCAGTGAAAATTAAACCACACTGAACTGAACTAAACTGAACTTCAACTCTAAAAACTGGACTCACACAGTTTCAATTCACTATAATCTTCTATGTTAAGCTGCTTTAAAACAATCTACGTTGTAAAAGCACTATAGAAATAAAGATGAATTTAATAAAATTTGAAGTTTTATGCAAGTAAGAGCTGCTGAAGTTGAGTTTTGTTTTTTTTAGAAAACAAACTTTAAAATATATCTTGACATTATAATCTACAGACACAAAGTGTGTTTTGGATGTTTTCTTTCCATTAGAATGAAAAATAAAAACATTATGAAAAGCCAAGTATCACCAATTCTCAAAATTGATCGATGAGAGAACTTTTTTTTTGCATGCAGTCTTACTTTAAAAGAAGAAATCTTGAGTTTTTTTCCCCCCTCTTCAAACCAATGAAATTATTTTTACATTTCTCTTTCCCTCCAGATTGTCAGTTCAGGTTATGTCCCATGAACAGATACTCAGCCCAGAAACAGTTCTGGAAAGCAGCAAAGCCTGGTGGAAACAGCACCACAGACACTGTGCTGCTCAACAAACTACACGTGAGTTCATTACAGGACAGTTGTGGATTGCCATATCGCTTAGTCAGGACTGTTAAATATAGTGGTTGTGAATAAAATTTTATTGTGGATTAGCCTAAATCTTACCTGAAGCTTTTTATTTTATTTTATTTTATTTTATTTTATTTTATTTTATTTTATTTTATTTTATTTTATTTTATTTTATTTTATTTTATTTTATTTTATTTTATTTTATTTTGTTTTGTTTTGTTTTATTTTATTATTTTTTTTATTTTTAATTAATGTAATTAATAAATTTATTTATATATATATATATATATATATATATATATATATATATATATATATATATATATATATATAAATTTAATTTAATTTAATTTAATTTAATTTAATTTAATTTAATTTAATTTAATTTTTGTCAGTATATGTCTAATATTTGTTAGTTGTAATTTATTATTATTATTATTATTATTATTATTATTATTATTATTATTAGTAGTAGTAGTAGTATATTTATTATATGCGGCGGATACTCAAATCACCTTAGTATTTTGAGAATGAAAAATACTTTCTATTGTATTAATGAGTTATTGCAGTTTTTTAGTCAAACTGTTTAGATTTTTTTATATTGCAGTATTTCATTCATTCATTCATTCATTCATTCATTCATTCATTCATTCATTCATAACATTTGTTTAACCCAACCATCATTTTAAACCAACAGCGAATGTACAACTTAAAATCCAGTGAGATTTCAATTCAAATGAGTAATATTGATTAGATTTTCTGTGTTTTTAATATGCGTCCCCTCTGTTGGTTTTTCCCCAGCATGCTGCAGATCTGGAGAAGAAGCAGAATGAATCGGAGAACCGTAAGCTGCTGGGAACAGTGATCCAGTATGGAAATGTTATTCAGGTAGGTCAGCCAGCTGGCAGACGGGCATCAGAGGATCTCACTGTACCACCGAGCGCCTGGCAGGACACAAATCTATTGTTCACTGTTGTTTTACTAACTCTGTCATTGAGCACGCATTGATGATTGTTCTACATAATTCAAGCCAGATGTCTTGTGACCTCATCATGTGAAAGTATTGCTGCATCCCAACTTGCATACTAGTCAGCCTAAGCAGAATTCAAAAAATGTAATTAGTATATCCCAAATCAAAAAGTATGTTGAAATTAGTATTCCTAAGTTACCCCCCATGGTTACCTATTTCCGGTAGAAATTTGAAGTGCAGGTCCGTGCTTACTTAATTCGCTAATATTACCCACAATATGTGTATGAAATATCCTGTCGTAAAATGCAGCAAAATGTCCTACACAATGGTAATACACTGAAAAAAATGTTGCATGCAAAACTGTTGCAAACAATTTATTTGTGTTGAATTTAAACTAACAAATTAAATTTAATAATGTTCAACTTAATTTGTTTGTTTAAATTCAGCTGAAATAAATTGTTTACAACCACTTAACGTAAAAAAAATGAGTAAATCCAAGGAATCATCTTTGAATAATATTTTTCAGTGTAGTTTCATTGTGGTGTTTACATGTCTGTACTCAACTTCAATAATGCGACTAAAATGGGCGTACTCACATCTCTTAATCCAATTTCTGTTTAGTTCAATTATGACCTTAATTGGATTAAATGATTCAAAAATCATTGTTTATATGGACTCTTAATCAGAGTACAGTCTTAAGCGTATTAAAATCGGATTATTGCTGTCCAGGTAAACATACTTATTGTGAACTTTAAAGTTTTATCCAATTAATTGATTAATCAAATCCATCTGGGAAATTGCTTAAGTAAACGATTCAAAATAATCATTAGTTGCAGCCCTAAACATTAAAAGTGTTCTGTGTTATATTTAATCTGCAACAATATGAACTTTTATAAAGCCATAATTGGCCATTAACTTCTGAATGCATAATTCTGCAAACACCTGAGGAGATTTCTCTGCATGAATGACCTGTGAATTGCAGATTTACCTGCTGCTGCATCTCCAAAATGGGAGGACATGAAATATGATAGAAATGTTGATGATGTGTTGAGATGGGATGTGTAGGATGTGTAGTATAAGTAGGTGGATTGGGATGCAGCATATGTTTTATATTTTGCTGTATTGCTATGAAAAGTGTTGTGTTTGTTCTTCATCTGACAGCTGCTGCATTTAAAAAGCAATAAGTACCTGACGGTGAATAAACGTCTACCCGCTCTGCTGGAGAAGAACGCCATGCGTGTGACGCTGGACTCGGCTGGAAATGAAGGATCCTGGTTTTACATCCAGCCCTTCTACAAGCTGCGCTCCATTGGAGACAGTGTAAGTGAAGGGCTCTCATTTATAAATGTGGCATACACACAAAATGTGCATACGCAACTTTCCACGCAAAAGTTGTGATACTAACTTGATAGGAGAATGTGCGCAGCTGTAATAAATCTCAAAGTAAACATATTTAACTAAAAGGACTATATTTAACTTAAAGGAGACCTATTATGACCCTTTTTACATGACATAAATTATGTCTCTGATGTCCCTAGAGTGTGTATGTGAAGTCTCAGCTAAAAATATCACACAGATAAAGTTTTATAACTATTTGAAACGGCTCCTATTTATACTTTGATCCTAATTGTGTCATTTTGGGGACTGTCGTTTTAAATTCAAATGAGATTGTGCTCTTTTCAAAAGAGGGCGAAGCTACAAACGCCTATGTGTCAGCATAGTGGCAGGTTCAAAAACAAGACTAATGTCAAATGCTATTGAGGAAGAGATCCATCACTAATGGGCGGGGCTTTCACCCTCTAATGATGCGTACAAAGGGAGAATGTCAATCAAAGTGTTTCCGCAGACTGTTTTTATAAAGTGTGATTATAAAAAAACTAAATTAATAAATTTGTACCATTAGCAGCTGGTTATATTCACAGACTGTTGCCACACAACCCTTTAAACCCCCTGTTAAAAAAAGTACGAGTGGGCGCAGCCATTTGAATACTTTTGGCTCGAGACTTCCGGTCTCATTCACTTCCATTCATTTTTAGATGTTAAAAACAGCTCGTTTTGCTGCTTGGTGTTGCAAACTGATATTTTCATATTATTTTATTCTACTTTGTCTGTATTGTCAAGCAAACACTTGTTTGTAGAGTAAGTAGTTTGACCGTTTTCTGCCGTTTATTATTCCTATGGACTATTATTCCTATGGATTATTCATTTCCCCCATAGGCAGCTGAATCGGAAGCTCTAAAACAATCGCAATAATGAGCGCACTTCGGCATTGAAGAATAAGGTCAATAGGTCCCCTTGAAATTTTGACTTTATTGGACCAGTTGAAAGCAACTTATGAGCCGTAATAAAAAAATAAATAAGTAAAATTATTCTGCCGTATGTTCATTTTTAGGAAGGTTTCTACACAAAGTTTGATGATCAGATGATTGACGGAGATAAGTGGCGAGTTGCAGAAACAGAGACAGCATGTTTACTCTAGTTTAACCAACTAGTACTTAGCAAAGGAGTAATCGGTCTTGGTTTTTGGATTCAGATTGGTTAAACTTTTTGGAACTGACTTTAAAAAAAGGTTATTGTCTGTGTTAAAGAAAAACCAATAATTGAATAACTTTTTATGAATAGTTTGAGCAGGCCTTTTTGCAGTCTATCAATAATAGTGAGACAGTTGAAGTAGTGTTTACTTAAGTTGACTTCACTTAAAAAGAGAGTAAGCCCTTTGCCTTATAATTATTAAGTAAACAAACTATGTGCATAATTATAAAAGTTAAGTCAGCAGGTTCACTATATATATATATATATATATATATATATATATAGACCACTAACAGATGTAACTACAAAAATAGATGCAAAGGTTTTATTATTTTTGTTCTTTTTTTTAATTATGATTTTATTATTAAAACTTTAAAATTCAATATTTAGAGCATTTTGTCTTACAAATGGAGTTAGTACACTGCCTTTTATTAGCTTTGGGTCTGTAAGATTACTTATTGTTTTTAAAATACAATAAAACTTCATTTATTTAATCTAAAATACATTTTTAAAAGTATTATTCATTCATTTTGCTTTGGCTTAGTTCCTTTATTCATCAGTGGTCACCACAGCAGAATGAACCACCAACTTATGCAGCATATGTTTTACACAGTGGATGCGCTTCTAATTGCACCCCCTTACTGGGAAACACCCATACACTCTCATTCCCACACATACACTACAACCAATTTAGTTTATTCAATTCACCTGTAGTGCATGTCTTTGGATTGTGGAGGAAATCGGAGCACCTGGAGGAAACCCACGCCAACATGGGGAGAACATACAAACTCCACACAGAAATGCCAACTGACCCAGCTGGGACTCGAACCAGCGACCTTCTTGCTGTGAGGCGACAGTGCTAATCACTGAGCCACTGTGTTACCGAAAGTAATATTGTGAATTAATATTATAATATAATACCTTAGTTTAATATGTGTTAAGATCTAATTATGTATTACAAAGCAAATATTTCAGCATCTTCATTTTTTGTATAAAAAATTCCGATTTTGTTTAAAATGTGTTTGACATTATTAATATAAAAAGTAAATAAAAGTACAAATAAATAATTTATTTCAACACGTATCAAAATGTTTTTATAATTTCTGTGTAAATTGTGTTTTAGAATATGCTGATGTGTTTTATTAAGTAAACAAAATCATTATAAAACTTAAGTCAATGGGTTTGCTGACTTGCTTTTAAGGCAACAGGTTTACTCACTTTTTTTTTTAAGTAAAGTAACTAATCGTTTATAAAAGTGCACATACACTACTAACAGATGTAATTCCAAAAATTTATAAAAACTTTTATTAATATCATTCTCTTTTTAAATTATGATTTTATTATTACCTTTTTTTTCGCTATTGAAAACTTAAAAATGCAGTATTTAGAGCATTTAGTGGCAGTTCATTCTGCTGTGGTGACCACTGATTGATGAAAAGTGTTTCTATTGACTAAGTAAAAAAGAAAATGAATGAATTAATGAGCATTTACAACTATGAGAACTTACAAATATAGGTCAATACACTGTCTATTGATAGCTTTGGGTCTGTAAGATTTCTTATTGTTTTTAAAATAAAAATACTATAATAGTACTACATTTATTTAATCAAATACATAAAAATGTAATATTGTGAATTATTATTTTATTATAACATATCATCTTGGTTTAATATATGTTAAAATCTATGTGAATATTTCAGCATCTTTGTTTTTGTTTGTATATAAAAAAAATCAGATTTTAGTTATAATATGTTTAAAATTATTGTTATTATAGACCCTTTCCATATTTCTGGGCTTCCCAGCAGCAGAAGTCATCATAGTTGGGTAAACTTAGAGCGCAGTGAATGGGAGAGTACACCAAATACTTTTCTACAATCCTATTTGCTGAAATAATAAAAGAAAAACTACACGATGGTGTTATCAAGACTTTCAGAAAAAGGGGAAAAATAGTGTGAGACTGATGTCAGCATCCAGAAGAAAGAACAACATCAAATTTACTGTCTTGCCCCATAGATGCTGCATTACAAACTCCTAGCATAAGCAATAATTTGTTTTTTTGTAATTTCATGCAAAGATGATAAAATACATTCATAAAAGCATATAAATGTTCATATGATTTAAAAAAAATCAAGATATTAAAAACTTTCAAGGATTTAAGATTATGATGATTATGATTAAATGCGTCATAACGTAAAAATGGTCCATTATTTAAAAAGAAATGAAAAAAATGCCCCCCATTATTTTATTTCAAAATGTCAGTGTTTTATAATTTCTGTGTAAAATTTGTTTTTCGAGTATGCTTATGTTGTTAATAATAATAATAATAATAATAAAATTAATAATAATAATAATAATAGTAATAATAATAAATAAATAAAATTAATAATAATACAAGTTTTGAAAATTTGTTTATATATTGTTATCTTTGCTAGCTGAGTTCAATTTTTGTGCATATAAACTGCCACAAGAATCTTCAAACTGGTCTGGGTTATATAAATTCCCAGCTCTCTGCTTGTTCTCAAGTGGACTCGGGTGCAGTTTTTACTGTGAGGCTCAATTAGGGCTAAAATAAATCGAACTGTGATGTCAAAAGGACCCTGCGCTGCGGCTCTAAATGGCCTGAACTGTGGTTACAACTTTTATGCATCAGGAAAAACTGCAATCCAAGCGGAAGCAGACATCAAGCAGTCTCCATTTGCTCCATTAGAGGTTGTTTTGGTGTCACCAGCTGCCGATCTCTGGGGTAAAGAGTGTTTTTTTACACAAGTTTCCTCTGACCGTTACATGATGTCAAAGCTCACAGCACTGAGTTCCCATGATAATGCCTTAAAAATGGCCTCTGTGGGAGAGAAACCGCTGCTGGCACTCCGCCTCCGTCACGCAAAGAGACCATGGTACATGGAAAAACTAGATTTTCTCGCATTTAAATATACTAAAAATGATTCAAAAGATCAAACATCAGAAACAGTGATATTGTAAAATAATTGATTCATTTTATTCCTGTTATTGCAAAGCTGATTTCTTTTTTTTTTTTTTTTTAGGAAACTTTACTCCAGTTACCAGTGACACACTTTAGAAATAAAATAAAAAAAGATTAAAAATTAAAATCCCTGAGAAAAAAATACTACTAACAACCAGGGGTGTAGCAACCTAGGGGGACGGGGGGATACGTCTCTCTCACTTTTAGAGACATTCCATTTAGAAACAGGTGATTAATAATTATATGAACGTAAACTTTTGGATCTCATTCAGCTGCCCCCCACTTTTAAAATGTCCGCTACGCCCCTGCTAACAACAAAAAAGAAATCCAGAAATATGGTGATTTTTCTTTTCTTTCTGTCATAGTGAAGCTGAAATTTCAGGTGAATTCATTTATTCGAATTTTGCTACAAATTTAGTTAGATTTTTTATTTTTATTTTTTTTAATGTTAGGTTGTGATTGGGGAGAAAAGACTAGTTTAACATGCCTTGGACAGCCTATGAATAACACTAACATTTACTACTAACAACTGGAACATTTGTAAAACCTCTTTGTTGTTTTACCTTTTAGATACTCCTTTCTATATATATATATATATATATATATATATATATATATATATATATATATATATATATATATATATATATATATATATATATATATATATATATATATATATATATATATATATAGTACAGATTACAACTTTGGACACACCTTCTCATTCAAAAAGTTTTCTTTTTTTCATGACTATGAAAATAGTAGATTCACACTGAAGGCATCAAAACTATGAATGAGCACATGTGGAATTATATACATAACAAAAAAATGTGAAACAACTGAAAATATGTCATATTCTTGGTTCTTCAAAGTAGCCACCTTTTGCTTTGATTACTGCACACTCTTGGCATTCTCTTGATGAGCTTCAAGAGGTAGTCACCTGAAATGGTCTTCCAACAGTCTTGAAGTAGTTCTTAGAGATGCTTAGCACTTGCTGTTTCCTCTTTTGCCTTCACTCTGTGGTCCAGCTAACCCAAAACCATCTTGATTGGTCCAGTGATTGTGGAGGCCAGGTCATCTGGCGCAGCACCCCATCACTCTCCTTCTTGGTCAAATAGCCCTTACACAGCCTGGAGGTGTGTTTGAGGTCATTGTCCTGTTGAAAAATAAATGGTGCAACTAAACGCAAACTGTGGTTTAGCAGATATTCTACCATTAAGGCCTGAATCACACAGTCTCCTCTTAACATTTGTTCTAGAGATGTGTCTGCTGCTAGAACTCTGTGGCATTGACGTGGTCTGTAATCTGAGCTGCTGTTAACCTGCGATTTCTGAGGCTGGTGACTCGGATGAGCTTATCCTCTGCAGCAGAGGTGACTCTTGGTCTTCCTTTCCTGGGGCGGTCCGCATGTGACTGCACTTGGGGACACTTTCAAAGTTTTCCCAATTTTTTTGGACTGATTGACCTTAACTGAAGGTTAACATTACTGGTAATTTGCAGAAGGAAAATAGCCAGAAAGATCTGGCGTGAGATGTCTACTCCAGCCAATCAGAACATTCAGACACATTCACATCTGTGCTGTTTATGAAAATAAAAGCCTTTGAATATTTTTCCAGACATATTTAGTTGTTAGATGTTAATCAGATATTGATTCCATGTTCCTTCTTAATGCCAACCGTGGAAAAAATTATCCATAAAATGCTAATGACAAACCACTGTTTGTTTACCTTCAAGCTCTGCTTCCTTCAGTTGCTTGACGTGTGTGCATGTGAAGCAGCTGATGAGCGGCAACACACACACACATATTATGAACATCTCGACATGCGAAAGTGTTCCTCTATATGTTTTCATCGAAGTGGTTCACAATACTATCCATCCACAGAGTTTGTAATGTAGTCAAATGTTTACAAATACAAGCGTAGCCGTTTAGTGGTTATTTCTGGTTAATGATGTCAGAATTTTGGAATGGATGTGTGAATGGTCTTTTCCAGAAAAATTCTGTAACGTGCTTTACCGGTAAAATGTGTATTACATGTACAAACTTTGATTTTGGATGTGACTTATTTTGATTAACCTTTGCCCAGAACTAGTTTTAATATATGTTCAAATCTAGTTATTAATGTATTGCAAAGATAATATTTTAGGATCTTCATTTTTACCTATAGAAATCCTTCCAAAAAAAAAAAACTACAAAAAAGAAATCAGAAATCTGGTGATATTTTGTACAATTTAAAATAAGCGTTTTCTATTTTACTTAGTTTTTCCTGTGATTGTGAAACTGAAGAGGAGTTTAATTGTCATAAACATGCACAATTCTGACACTAAATATGTTTTAATTTCGATCTTCTTTCCTCTCTTTCAGGTTGTGATTGGGGACAAAGTAGTTTTGAATCCAGTAAACGCAGGGCAGCCTCTCCACGCCAGCAGCCATCAGCTGGTGGACAATCCTGGCTGCAATGAGGTTTATCTGCTTTTACTTTGAGTTTCATTCTTGAAATCAATGGGAGCTTTTGGCACCTCACATGTTTCTTATTATGCATTAAAAAGGGTTATATTTTGGTTTTGTTGTGTCTCCAACAGTTTGATATGCATG
Organism: Danio aesculapii; assembly: GCF_903798145.1. Lineage (NCBI taxonomy): Eukaryota > Metazoa > Chordata > Actinopteri > Cypriniformes > Danionidae > Danio > Danio aesculapii. Next base: position 36,402,767 of record NC_079445.1, on the reverse strand, counting down.
CAAGGTCAAAAAACACTTTCATTGTCTTATTATATGCATTTATTTTTACTTGATTACCTCAGCGACTCCCTTATGATTCGTTCAGGGATTCATTTGTTCCCAAACCCCTCCTTAGCACGATGCTAATCTGAGCTGATTTGTTCGATGAGCCAGTCTTTTGTGATTGGTTAACAGTGTTCAGTGTGAGAGAGAGAAATGCCCACCATGGCTTATCAACAATTTTGAAGTAGTCAGAGTGCAGAGTGTATGTGTGAGCATACCTGCCAACACTCCCGTTTTACGCAGGAGTCTCTCGTATTTCAGTCCTATCTCCCGCCACCACCCTCCCGTTTTTTCCAACCGGACCTCAGCATTTTGGTACAATCTGAAACCTCTGGGTCGCCAACTTAGGTATAGTATCCGATCGCATCAGCTGCCCGAAACACGCTTCATAGTAGTTACTAACACCACAGAACACAGCACCTGGTTCTCAACAGTGTTATTCAGACACCTAACCCAACATCCCCCCCCCCATTTCCTGGATTTTCAGGGACAAATGTTGGCAGGTATGTGTGTGAACCCAATGCAGGGATCTGCTAAAATGTTTGTCTTCCTATTTTTCTTTCTAAAGGGTTTGTGGGCGGGGCCAGGGGTTTCAATTTTCCCGAGATGTGTATGCGCAGCAAATGGGCGGAGCTTGAGTTCCGTATCGACGTCACGCCGGCTCGGCTAAAGACTCGTTACCGCATCAATTCATTCAAACCACTATGAGTCAACTCTTTTTATCCATGAATCAATAGTTTTAAACATGGTGCACTTTCAGATTTAAGCCTCAGCTGGATATTTTACTTCACTTATAGCTGTGTTACACACTGCATGGAAGGTCAGTTTCAAAAACCCATAAAAGGGGCTCTTTAAAGCAATGGCCAATCAGAGGTGTAGTTCTGTTGAGCTGCGTACTTTCAATCATAAACAACAGCAAACTCCTGAAACTGTGAGTTAAGGGAATCATTTTGTGGCTTCAGTGATTAAAACTGGAGTTTCAGCGTAACTAATGCTTGAGTAATAACACAGACTGACATGTTCTGACGAGACATTCCTTTAAACATTAAAATGAGTTTATTTGTAATCAATTTATAAACAGAAGTTGAACACAAATCCTGAATCTGAACATCCTGAATCTTTATACTGTGGTAACTCTCATTTCAGAGCCAGTTTCTCTGCCAGAATGACTCTGTAGTGTGAAATGTAGTTTGTATTTAGTGCTGTTTTTTCCCTCTGCTTTTCTCCTCAGGTGAACTCGGTGAACTGCAACACGAGCTGGAAGATTGTTTTATTTATGAAGTGGAGCGACAACAAGGAGACCATTCTTAAAGGGGTAGATGACCTATGAAATTTTAGCTTCATCTGGGTGTTTTTTCAGGATATGATGTTTCTGTAGTAATTGCGTCTCTGTGGTTGTTTAGGGTGATGTCGTTCGGCTGTTTCACGCGGAGCAGGAGAAGTTTCTGACCTGCGATGAGCACCGGAAGAAGCAGCACGTGTTTTTGAGAACAACAGGCCGTCAGTCCGCCACCTCTGCCACCAGCAGTAAAGCATTGTGGGAAGTGGAGGTGAGTTTTAAGGTTGTGTTTGTCAGGGTGATCGTCACAGATTAACACAACCTGAATGAGTTTGGCCTGAATATAATGTGAATCTGGTTGAATATATTGATGTAGTGGGAGTATAAACAGTGCTGTATATGGAGTTCTATGTCAAAATTAAAGCTGCAAGCAGCGATGAGAGGGACCTCAGACCCGGGCTCACCGCCACCTGGTGGCCTTATGGATGACAGAGAACAGCTTAAATAATTTAAGCTGATATATATAAAAACCCTGAGAAAATCACAGATTAATGCCAAACTTCCTCCTGTCAGCAGGTGGCACAATAACTGTGACTCAATATTGGCATGTAGATGTCTTCAGGTGAGGAATTTGAAGGAATTTGAACCATGTGAAGGTTCAGGCAGATTGGACATTGTTTGGCTGAGTTATAAGTACTTCCTCTTTCATGGCAAAACACTGAGGTTTGTCAGGCCGCCACGGACACACCCTTCGGCAAAAACTCTAGAGGCTCGTACACACCGGGATGCTTTTCTCGTCAGCGTTTTTCGAGACGTTTTTCCGGATTCAAACTCAAACCATTTTCACTGCTTAAAGTTACTGGCGTTTCAAACAAGCATGGATGGTTCAAGTAGCAGCTCCAGCGATGAAGAAATGATTATTGTTCACCAATAGTTCACCAATTATTGCAATAAGCAGCTCCACGTTCATATCGCCTCTGGGCATCTTCTTCAATGTGCGCTCGCATTGACAGTTTTGCGCTTGAGCGCCTCTAAGTGCTGTTTATTGTAACGTCAGCAGCTCTGTGCATGTGAACAAAAGGTTTTGAGACGTTTTTTAAAAAAAAGAAAATTTACACCTGCCATTTTGCGCATTCGTGTGCGCGATCACATTTGCACACTTTATTTAGTTTCGAGGCGTTAAATGTTGACAGAAAACGTGAGCAAAAAGTGTCCCAGTGTGCAGGGGCCTTAGGGCTGTGTTTCAATTCCAAGAATGCACAGAATGGACTTGCGTTCTTGTGGAGACCGGTCTTGCTAGGTCACCTCGGAAGAACGAACTCAGGAGACCGCGTAGACAGAGAACACGTCCTTTTAGAAGCATGAGATGCTGCGTTCTTCCTGATCGTCACATGACCCTCACACATCTTTAACCAAAAATTATTTAAACATTAGAGCATTCATACAACGATTTAATGTTTTTCCCCTTTTCACAATATATACTATACATAAAGACTTTACAAATATACGTTGCACAATACAAATAAAACCGATTTTAATACGAATTTCAGCAAATAAACACCCTTAATGTGTTTATTCCTTTATTAAGATTTTCATGGTAATGTTTACTTTCACCATCTCATTTAGGGAATCTCCTGAGATAAAGAAGTTATATCTCTGAACTTTAATAAGAAATCTAAGTAGGATGCTGCGCTTCCCACCTCCAGCTGCAGTGACTTCTGGGACTTCTACCGCTAGTTCGGTGCTCAAGTCTGCATCACTGCGTCCTTGATACCAAGAACACATCCGGGAACTTTTATGCGTCCTCTGTTCTTGCGGTTTTGGAACTGAACTTTGGCAGTTGATGATGATGTTACATGAGAACACGAGAATGCAAGATCGCTGAAGAACGCATATTGAGAAACGGCCTAGATCTTCACAATATATCATCGCTAAAGATTTCAGATGACGCCACCCAAATTTGGTGCTGATACGATAAAATTTAGGGAAGGAGTTTATTACATTGTAAAACATGTCATTTCCTGTTGCCAGCAGGTGGCGCTATAACTGTAATTGGATATTGGCATACAAACATGTTCAGGTCAGGACTGTTAGCAAACGTGTGGATTTTGAGGCAGATCAAACAAAGCATGTCTGAGTTAAAACAACTTCCTGTTTCGTGGCAAAACTTCTAAGTTTGTGAGGCCGCCACAGACACACCCTTCGACAAAACTCTAGATCTTCGCAATTTAACATTGGCAAGGCCTTTAGATGACAAAACCCAATTTTGGTGTTGATTTGCGAAAATTCCTAGGAGAAGTTTGTTAAAATACTATACCTGGAAATGGCAAAAACTGCGCTTTTTTCGGCAGAGGAAGCAAAAATATCCAGCTTCCTGTTGGGTTTGAAATTTTACTCCAAGAGACTTTTTTTTTGTAATTTTTGCATGTTTGATGTGTGTGCCAATTTTCGTACGCGTGTGTGAAACGTAGCTCAGGGTCCAGTCCATCAAATGTGCATAGGTGGCCATTCATTTTCTTTTTGGCTTAGTCCCTTTATTAATCAGGGGTCGCCACAGCGGAACGAACCGCTAACTTATCCAGCACATGTTTTACACAGCGGATGCCCTTCCAGCCGCAACCCAACATTGGGAAACATCCACACACTTTCACATTCACACACATACACCACAGCCAATTTAGCTTATTCAATTCACAATGTGTATAGCGCATGTCTTTGCACTGTGGGGGAAACCGGAGCACCTGGAGGAAACCCACGCGAACATGGGGAGAACATGCAAATTCCAAACATGAATGCCAGCTGAGGCTCGAACAAGCAACCTTCTTCTGTGAGGCAACAGTGCTAACCACTGAGCCACCGTGTCGCCTTATTTATTTATTTATTCAGAATGACATTTACCAGTTGAAAACCTGATTCTTTTCGAGTTTGGCGACTCACTGATTCGGTGTCCTCTTGTGTGTAACTGCTCTATTAGATACCTGATATATATTGTGGTGTTGATTTGCCATTTCAGGTGGTCCAGCATGACCCGTGTCGTGGCGGCGCCGGTTACTGGAACAGTCTGTTTAGGTTTAAGCATTTGGCCACAGGACATTATCTGGCTGCAGAGGTGAGTGAGGTGTGTTCTGCAAGCTCGGGATCCTCCCTCAGCTGTTCCCAGATCAGCACTAACCTCTCGCTCTGGGTAGGGAACATCACTAACTTCCTCTAGACCTGCTCTTCCCTAAAAACTGCACTCTGTAAGACTGCGCATGCTTCATTCACAGCCTCTAACCTCACTGGAGCTCAGCTTTTCCCCCTTTGTTTCAAGCCAAATTTGGTCCAATCTTACACTGTGCAGCTTTAATCAGATCTGAGGCACTGCTCTTTGAACACGGAAAGGAAAATGTGTTTTTGACAGAAGTTATTATTGTTCATTTAACAGTAATAAAGGCATATCTCTAATAAAGAAGTAAAGTTGTTTAATTTTAATTTAATCATTTTTTTTTATTTTATACATGTTTTAAATTGTTTAAAGGACAACAGCAACACAACTGCAACTTTTATTATTGTAAAATAAAAATAGTTAAAATAAAATGAAATGTTTTTTTATTTAATATGATTTAATGTATTTATTTAGTGTTTTTTATTTGATAGTTTTTTTTATATTATTGTTATTTGTATTTTTTGACTTTATTTTCTTAAATATTGCTAAAATATTATAAAATAGAATGTAAAGTTATTTATATAATTTGTAAAGTATTTATTTAATTAGTTTTAAATTGTTTAAAGGACATAAATAACACCATTGCAACAGTTATTATTGTGTAAATAGTTTAAAGAAAATCAATTTAATATGATTTATTATTGTTATATGTATTTTTTGGCTTTATTTTAATAAATGTTGGTAAAATATAAAATAAAGCAGTAAGGATTTTTATTGTAATTTTAATACATGTTTTAATTGTTTAAAGGACAACAATAACATAATTGCAACAGTTTGTATTGTAGATGCAGTTAAACTAAATATTTTTTTTATTTAAAATAATTTAATGTTTTCACTAGTATTTAGTGTTTTATAGTTTTTATATTATTGTTATATGTATTTTTGGCTTTATTTTATTTGATAAAATTTTGGTAAAATATGATAAACTAAAAAGTAAACAATTTTCTTTTTATTATTTAATACATGTTTTAAATAGTTTAAATGACAACAATAACACAACTGCAGCAGATATCATTGTGTAAACGGCTAAATAAGGTATAATTGTTTTCATTTAAAATAATTTTTCATTCAGTTTTTTTATTTTATTTTTGTATATTATTGTTTCATATTTTTAGCTTTAATTTATTTTATTACATTTTGGTAAAATATTATAAAATAAAGTAAACTGGTTTAATTAAAATTTTTTTACATGTTGTAAATTATTTAAAGTACAATAATAATGTATTTGCAACAGATATCATTGTTCATTAATAATTTAAAACAATAAAATAAAATAAAATGTTTTTTAAATTAATAATAATGGATTAAGTTAATAAATTTTTAATTATTTTATACATGTTTTAAATTCTTTAAAGGACGAAAATAACACAATTTCAACTTTTATTATTATAAACACAGTAAATAAAATGTTTATTCTTCAATATGATTTAATGTATTTATTTAGTGTTTTTTATTTTATTGTTTTTTTATACTATTGTTATATGTATTTTTTGCTTTATTTGATTAAGTATTGGTAAAATAATATAAAATAAAAAAGTAAAGTTGTTTAATTTAATTTTTTATTTTTATTTATTTTATCTTTTATTTATTTAATTTGTTTTAAATTGTTTAAAGGACAACAATAATTCAACTGCAACAGTTATTATTGTAAACAGTTTAAAGAAAATCTATTTAAAATGATTGAATGTTTTCATTTATCATTTTTATTTTATAGTTTTTTTAATATTATTATTTTGTTATTTGGCTTTATTTTATCAAATAAAAAATAATATAAAATAAAGAATTAAAGTTGTTTAAGTTTAATACATGTTTTAAATTGTTTAAAGGACAACAATAACGTAATTGCAACAGATATTATTTTTCAATAAATTATTTAAAACATAATAAATAAAATAAACAGTTTTTTTAATTAATATAATTTAATGTTTTCATTTATTATTTTTTATTTTATAGAATAAAAATAATATAAAATAAAGAAATAAAGGTATTTAATTTAAATTGGAATTTTAATACATGTTTTAAATAGTTCAAAACACAATAGTAATGTAATTGAAACCGATATTATTGTTCAATAAATTATTTCAATCATAAGAAATAAAATATGTTTTAATTTCATATCATTTAAGTTTTATTGTTTTTTTATATTATTGTTATATGTATTTTTGGCTTTATTTTATTTTAATGTTGATAAAATAATATAAAATAAAGAAATAAAGTTATTTAATTTAAATTGGAAATTTATTACGTTTTAAATAGTTTAAAAAATATAACGTAATTGAAACATATTAATGTTTATTAGATAATTTAAAACAGAATTGCATAAAATAAAATATGATTTATTGTTTTCATTTAGTATTTTCTAGTATTTTGTTATTTTTTATGTTATTGCTATATGTATTTTTGGGTTTAATTGAATGCAGTTATATTTTATTTTATTTTCTTTTATCTGTTGCAGTTACCAAATCTATTATTTGTTTAATGAAGAATAATAACCTGTCAGTGATTACTGTTCTTCAAAAAATTATATCTGCTACAATCATGAGCATTTTGATCAGATCAGATAAACACCTGTTATTTATAATAGGACCAAAATTATGCATTTAGTGCACTTGAAGCTTTTCAGAAGGAAAAATACTGTGTTTATGTCAAGTCTTTAAAAAAAATAAATAAATAAATCTTGCTATGCAGGTAAACCATGTTCAAAGATCAGGCCCCGACTATTTGATTAGCTTGTGCCCACAAAGTCTATCAGTTTCCTGCTGAGTTCTCAGATTTCGTTGCACATTTTAAGGATGTTTTTGGTCTTTTTCTGCATTCACAGGTCAATCCTGACTATGAGGAAGAGTCGCAGGAATCCCGTTCATCTGTAAGCAGTTAAATAGTTGTCGTTCTTATGTTTGTGCTTTCGCTTTGTGTGTAGTGAAGGCAAATAAACTGTTGGCTGTGTTTCTGTTTCCTGCTTCAGGTGGCAGATTTTTCACCCTTTAACTTCCAGGTACAGTCAATCTCTCAAATGGCTTTTAAATGATAGTTTCTGTACTGTACATGTACCTTCATGTTCATGTCAGATGCCCAAATCAAAAGATGCCTCTTATCTTGAAGTTCTGTGTGCAGCATGTGCTTTTGTCAAGTGTTTGTGCATTTTGTGCCGTTTTAAAATTTTATCTGATTTTTTTAGGCTTTTATTTGGTTCTCATTTAATAAATTATTATAATTAATAAAATAATTCTGTTAACAATATCTGTTAAGAGGACAATATTTCAGATTTGATTGTCTTATTTATTATTATCATTATTATTATATAATTAATAATAATAATAATAATAATATATTGTTATTTAATTTCGTCTTTCAGTTACCAAAAACCATAATTAACAATCCCAGCACTTGTTAATTGTACACTGAAAGTAAAATACACAGGTAACAATAAAATACTCCGTTTGAGACAAGAAATGCATGCATAAAACATTTACCAACTTATCTGTTTAATAACATATCATATATTCAAAATATTTTAGCAATAATCTATAATATAAAACGAATTATTAATTGAAATGTTGTGTGTTTATTTCATATTCAATGTATGTTTTGTTCGACGTTTAATTGTTTTTAGTTTGTAGGCTGTATTCTTTAATCATCCACGTGGTGTCGCTGTCCCTGCGGGTACAGCAGTGTGTGCAGTGCGTCACTGTGCCTGTGGGTGTCACTAGAACACCACTGATTTAAAACACCTGTTGATACATTAGTGCGCGCCTACTTTGTAAGTTAATTATTATGCTTTCTGATATCAGGCCCTTACGTCAAGTATATGAAACCTTATTAAATATTTACATCGAGTTTCTTTGTAATTAACCAAAAAGCAACATTTGTTAGCTTCATTATTGACTAAAATGCTGAACCTGTTTATCTTGAAACCACACGTCAAACGGTGAGAACGTTTTCGCGTCCTTCATGTTCTTTCTTGTCCTCGGGTGTGTGTGTGTGTGTGTGTGTGTGTGTGTGTGTGTGTGTGTGTGTGTGTGTGTGTGTGTGTGTGTGTGTGTGTTATTTAAGGTCACACTCAGAGTTGTCAGGACTCAAATTCTGTTTGCTGAGGTTAAGGTTTAAGTGTGTCAGCTGAAGAAGTGTGTTTGTGTTGTGTTTTTATCTTTATCTTTCCTCCAGCTGGACTCTGAACATGAGGCTCTGCGAGCTCGTCTGCGCGCGCCCAATGAGAAGGTCATGTACACACTGGTGTCTGTGCCTGATGGCAATGACATCTCCTCTATATTTGAGCTGGACCCCACCACACTCAGAGGAGGAGACTCACTCGTGCCCAGGTACACAACAGTAAACACCGTATAACTGGGCAGGTATGGAAAGTGCAGATTCAGATGTCACACTTCAAGTATCCTGTTAAAGTCATAGTCATTAACCTGAATATTTATTAACCTGAACAAGTAATCCTGAATAATTTATCCTGAATTATTAGCCCCCCTGTATATATATATATATATATATATATATATATATATATATATATATATATATATATATATATATATATATATAATTTTTTTTTAATATATATATATATACATTTTTAAACATAATAGTTTCAATAACTCATTTCTAATATATGCCATGATGACAGCACATAATATTAGCGTAGAATTTTTTTTATAGATACTAGTATTCAGCTTAAAGTGACATGTAAAGGCTTAACTAGGTTAGGCAAGTAAGGGTAATTGGGGAAGTCATATGTAAATTGATGGTTTGTTCTGTAGACAAAAAAAAAAAGCTTAAGGCGGCTAATATTGACCTTAAAAATGCTTTTATTCTAGCTGAAATAACACAAATAAGACTTTCTCCAGCAGAAATAATATTATAGGAAATACTGTGAAAACATCCTTGCTTTTTTGTAATATTATAATGTATATAATAATATAATGTATAACTCTGGCATCTGAACCTGAACTGTGTATACCTGCACAAGCTTATACTTCGAATTGACTTTGAATTGGTTGATACTTACTTTCGAGCAAATACACTGTTTCACGCAATTCCTTCATGTTGTCCAAAAACAGATTGGTAACTTAATTGTTTTTACAAATTTTAGTGGGTTGGACATAAAACAATTAGGTTGTTCCGCAAAAAAAAAATGATAATTGGGTTGTTTTCATTTTTCTTTTCTGCTAAAGTCATTTTTTGAGTGTGTAAATGGGTGTATTTTTAAAATGTCTTATGTATATCTGCCCAAGGTTATATTTTTATTAGACATAACACACACACACACACACACACACACGCACACACACACACACACACACACACACACACACAAACAAACATATACATGCAAAGATAGAGATCTTATTAGTTAACAATATTTATTTAAAATATACATGCTTATATACTTTTACAAAAATAATTACTTTTAGACTTATTAGTATCTAGAGTCACACTTTATTTTGATGGACCATTTGTTAAATTTAAAATACATTGCATCTACATGCCAACTAATTCTCATTAGAGTATACATCCACTAATAGGGTTAGGGTTAGTGTAAGTTGACATGTACTTGCAAAGTTTCTTATAGTCAGTTAAATGTCTGTTGAAGGAGCAGTATCAGCAGATGTTAAGCAGACAGTCTACTAATACTCAAATGGACCATCAAAATAAAGTGTTACCGTATCTAGTAGGCCTATTAGGAAAAAATCATAAACATTTATAGTGTAGATAGATTTTTTCAATAGTGTAACAGAATAAGTAAAGGAAAAAATAGAAATAATGAAAAATAGAATAGTAAAATTTAAAAACCTATTTTTATAGGTGTATTTTAAGTTTCTTTAAATGACCCAATGCAAATATCAGTGATTTTATTGTTGCATCAAAAAGTGGAAAAGTAAATTATTTTGTCTGAAGACAGAGTTTGACAGAATTCTGTAACAGAATTAGTGGAGAGAAAAAAAAGTGTATTTTTAGGGTGTACTCACACTAGGCCATCCGAACTGTGCCCAGGCACATTTGATCCCCATTTCCCAGTTCATTTGACAAGTGAGTGCTTTGAATCTGACCCTGACCCAGTTGGAAGAGGTGTGCTAGAGTGTGGTTCGGTTGGGCTTTGACACGGTACGCTACACTTGTAGTGTGAGTGCAAATCGGGCCTGAGTGTGAAACTGAATACAGACTGTCACTTTTAAGGGACTATTTCATGTGGAATTTATTAATTATTCTTACTTTTCAATGAATGCGAGCTGTCATATTTTATTAAAGATACAAACTGCACCTTTAGCAAACCTCCTAATACCTGCAGCACGAAGACTTGCATGAACATTTATGAGCATCAAAAATGGTGGATCTGTTCAGCAAAAGATTTGACTGTGTGTCACTGCATATCAAACGACTTAAAATAATACAGACAAAATAATAAAGCAACCTCCATTGTGCTGAGTGAGAGCGCTTCTCTTCTGTTTAACTGAATCATCGATGACATAAGTGTGATCAGGCTCTGAATGTAAAATAACAATGTGAGTACAGGAGTTCGGGTTCAAGACAACCGTGTCTAGTGTGAGTACAAGCTTAGTCTCATTGGATGACCCAATGCAAGTATCTCTGATCTATTGTTGCATGGAAGTGTTGGAAAACTAAATTATTTTGTCAGGTGACAGTTTGATTGACAGTTTTCTAATCATGAACTCCACAGAAGTCTGAGATTCCTGTTTATGAAGAGTTCAGACAGCACACACACACACACGCACACACGCACACACGCACACACTATAGATACAAGTTTGTTTCTCTGATTCACTCTTATTCTACTGCCTGAGAAGTGAAATATGATCAGACTTCAGATTTTACCTGTGGCTGATTGCCAGCAGCAGATAGTGCTGACTTCAGGCATGCAGGATATTTCAATAGGGTAGTAAACAACTCTTAATAACCCGGAAGAGAAGACTAACAAGTTTATCAGACTCATATGGTTATGGCTGAAGTCACAGAAGAAGATGTGGTTTTGCATATGGTTGTTTTTCTTGTACTTAAAGTAAAACCTTCATCTCATGCACTCAAAACAATGTTGCTTTACTTGTTTAAAATCAGCTAAAACAGTGCCATTTTTGAAAAATTTATTTTTATTATAACTTTAATTGCACTTTAATTATATTAGGTTTAATCTACTTACATTTGTAAAAAACAAACAAACAAACAAACAAAAAAACAAGCTAGATCAATTATTTTGTATTGGGATTACATGAATATTTTTAGTTAGCTTAACTAACTGGGTGGTGGAGTGCAGTTCCCAGCATGCATTAACAATAATTATGATCTTCAGTGTTTTAAGTAAAGCCTTGTAAGAGTTTAAGCTTGAATTATTTTGGAGATTTAGAAGAGTTTCAGGTTGGTTTTAAGTTTTGAGGTGTTACCGCTGCACTCATGTTAAGGATGCGCTCTGCTTTAATAACAACAGATATGATCGCTGCTTCACCCTGTGAGTAATAACTGTGCTAACTGTGCTGAGTCTCTTTTTACTTGCCCAGTCCAAATGTTAAAAACCATACAATGTTAAAAAAAGAAATAGATAAACAGTATCTCTTTTTTGATGGTCCTTTTGAACATTTTGTTGACTATAGGTTACATTGCAACTACATGCCAAACAATTCTAGGTCATTGGACAACAGTGGTCCTGTTCTGCTAAATTTTTTAAGGGTGCTAATTAGGCCTGTACCGGATCATGGACATGATCTCAATAATTTTTGGTGATGCAAAATATATTGGCCATACATAAAAAAAACAATTCTAGCAACGTTTTAGCTGATTGCGCAACATCTCTATCTGTATTGGAGGTGTCAGTGTCAATAAGTTTAAAAAACACTATTTACTATAAATTACTATAGTATATTTTCATGTGGGTGTCTGACAACTGAAAAAAGATCTGGTAGCAGATATCACAGCCTCTGTTACTTTTTACCTTGCACTTTTTATGTTAACATTTATTAGTATTTATTTAGGAGTCTAATTATTAAATTGTTAAAATTACTATAATTATAGATATGAAACATTCTTAAGATAAATATGATGTGTTCTTTGAAAGAGTGTACTTGCATTGTGATGCTATTATATTGTCACTCTGGTTTTATATAATGAGTGGCAATAAAATGACAATAATATCATTGATCTCAATATATTTTGGTGAAATATATTGTATAACGAAAAATAGATATTGTGACAGGCCTAGTGCTAATATTATATATCCTAAAATGAAAAGCTTTTATTTCAGCCAAACTAAAAAAACAAGACTTTGTCCTGAAGCAAAATATTATAAGAAATACTAGTGGCGCAATGGGTAGCGCTTTCGCCTCACAGCAAGAAGGTCGCTTTTGTGAGCCTTGGCTGTGTCAGATGGCATTTCTGTGTGGAGTTCGCATGTTCTCCCTGTGTTGGCGTGGGTTTCCTCAGGGTGCTCCAGTTTCCCCCACAATCCAAAGACATGCGCTTTAGGTGAATTGGATAAACTAAATTGGCTGTAGTGTATGAGTGTGTGTGTGAATGAGTGTCTATGGGTGTTTCCCAGTACTATGTTGCAGCTAGAAGGACTTCTGCTGCAAACATATGCCAGAATAGTTGCCGGTTCATTCCACTGTGGCAACCTCCGAGACTAAGCCGAAGGAAAATTAATAAATAAACGGTAATTTATTGTTTATATAAGGAGTCTATAGCAGTATTCATATATACAGTAATTGAATAATCAAATGTAAAATACTGCAAAGTGGTAGCACGGTGGCACAGTGGGAAGCGATGTCGCCTCGCAGCAAGAAGGTCACTGGTTCAAGCCTCGGCTGGGTCAGTTGGCATTTCTGTGTGGAGTTTGCATGTTCTCCCTGTGTTGGCGTGGGTTTCCTCCGGGTGCTCTGTTTTACCCCACAGTCCAAAGACATGCGCTGTACGTGAATTGGATAAGCTAAATTGTCCGTAGTGTATGTGTGTGAATGAGAGTGTATGGGTGTTTCCCAGTGATGGGTTGCAGCTGTAAGGACATCCACTGCGTAAAACATATGATGGATAAGTTGGCGGTTCATTCTGCTGTGGCAACCCCTGATGAATAAAGGAACTAAGCAGAAAAAAAATGAAAGAATGAATACTGCAAAGTCTTTATTTGATGAATAATTCAATAAAATTAATCTAAATATTAAAGTAAACATTAAAGTTACAAATGGTACAGTTTATTAGACCTGAATACTTTTAAAATCCCCAGTCAAAGACCTCAAAAACACTTGCAAATGATAAATTATGATCCATACTCAACATTGCAAATCTTATTGTGAATGATCTCATTGCGATATCGATGCTGAAACAATATATTGTGCAGCCCTACTGTTTCTAACTGTATGTTTTGTAGCCTATTATTTAAAGATGTCTTTCAGTTCTTTTAAATGTAACTTCCTCAAACTGGAAATGCTGCTCTTTTTTTTTTTTTTTTAAATGTGTGAAGTCTGGCACATCTTTTTTCTTTGTTTGTTGGTTTTTAACACTGAGGTCTCTTTTCTCAATGATTCATGTGTGACTGAACAAGCGAGGGATGCAAACTTGGAAAAACACACAAAAGTGATCACATGTCTCCTCACTCCCAGTCACACTCTTTTTGTCCTGAAGGGTGGAGCTGTGCACGTGTTGCACAGTGTGTTTGTGTTTGATACCTGCAGATTGTGACTGGTCTTTCTTAAAATAGCCAGGAAAGTCCCTAGTGGGTGCGGAGGCCGGAAACCAGGGTGACCATGCACTTTGCCAGCGTTCATATCTTTTCTTTCCATGCTGTTGAAACATGTTGTTAAAATAGAAGCCAGATGTTGCGTAACCACCAACCTCCAGATTCCCTTATTTATAGCAATCAGTTGGAAAGGGCGTTTATGAAGTAATCTTGCTTACTGCTCTGAAGCAGAACGTAGTTGCACAAAATCAGGTTTGGGATTTATGCAGTGACTTGCATGAGAATGTGGTCTGGTTATTTTTAATCCCAAAATAAGACATACAGTTCTGTATATGCATTTATTCCAGTTCATAATGACTTTTATTTTCATGGCATCTTCTTTTGTTTATTCAAATTATTTTTGATTTACATATTAAGTTTTTTCTATTCTTAATTATTCCTAATATTAATTATATTTATTCCTTCTTAAAATCAAATAAATTTTCAGTATTTTTATGCCATTTTGTTTATTTTTTAATCCTTTTTAAAAAAAATTTTTTAATCCTAATTATAATATTAAAATTAATAAAATTCTTAATTGCATTAGACAGTTCATTCCGCTGCGGCGACCCCAGATTAATTAAGGGACTAAGCCGAAACGAAAATGAATGAATTAATGAATTGCATTATTTTTGCAATAAAAGGATTAAAGTTGACTTAATTAATTTTTAAATTTAGGATTATCACATTTTCTCCTAGTAATTATTTTCATTATTTTATTTTCATGGCATTTTGTTTTGTTCTTTCAAATTAATGTTGATTTACATTTGATGTTTTTAAAAAAAATCCTAATTATGAAATTCAAATCAATAAAATTATTAATTGCATTAATTTCTCATTAAAATGATTCATGTTAACTTATTTAAATAGTTTTTAATTAAGGACTATAAAGTTAGTTGATATGCAGTCAAGTTCTCCCAGTAGTGATTTTCATTATTTTAATGGCATTTTCTTTGTTCATTCAAAATAAATTGATTTAGATTGAAAGTTTTTCCCCCATTTCTAATTATGATATTCAAATGAATAACGTTATTAATTGTACTATTTTGTCATAAAAGTTAAAAGTTGTTGACTTATTAAATTTGTTTTAAGTTTAGGATTATCAGATTTTGTCCCAGTAATTATTTTCAGTATTTTCATGGCATTTTCTTTTGTTCTTTCAAAATATTACTGATTTATATTTAAAGTTTTTTTTCTATTCCTAATTATGATATTCAAAATTCAAAATTATTAATTGCATTAATTTCACATTAAAATGATTAATGTTTAATTATTTAACTTGTTTTTATTTTAGGACTATCAAGTTTTCTCCCAGTAATGATTTTCAATATTTTCATGGTATTTTCATTTGGTCTTTTAAATTATTACTGATTTAAATTTTAAGTTTTTTCTGTTACTATTTATGCTATTAAAACGAATCAAATTCTTAATTGTAATAATGTCACGTTATAATTATTAATGTTGACTTATTTAATTGGTTTGTAATTTAGGAATTTCATTTTTTTCCAGTAATGATTATCAATATTTTCCTGGCATTTTCTTTTGTCCTTCTGAATTGTTGATTTACAGATTTTAATACGAATTTTAGCAAACAAACACCCTTAATGTGTTTATGCCTTTATTAAGATTTTCATGGTAATTTTTACTTTGACCATTTCATTTAGGGAATCTCCTGAGATAAATAAATGATATCTCTGAACTTTAATAATAAATCTAAATAAAATGTTGCGCTTCCCACCTCCAGTCGCAATGAC
Organism: Danio aesculapii; assembly: GCF_903798145.1. Classification (NCBI taxonomy): domain Eukaryota; kingdom Metazoa; phylum Chordata; class Actinopteri; order Cypriniformes; family Danionidae; genus Danio; species Danio aesculapii. The sequence continues at coordinate 36,386,763 of NC_079445.1, read as the reverse complement.
TTCTGGGAATCCCAGAGCGAGTTCGGTGCTCAAGTCTGCATCCGGTGCATCCACGAAATCAAGATCACATCCGGGAAGTTTCATGTGTCCTCTGTTCTTGCGATCTTGAGTATTGGAACTGAACTTTGGCAGCTGATGATGACGTTACACGAGGACACAAGACCACTGAAGAATGCATATTGAGAAACAGCCATGGCCTTGATTCATGTGCATGAGCTGATGATATCAGAGGGATTGATGTCTGTTTGTGTGTCTCAAATCAATAACCGTTTCTTTGTATACACAGCCTATGGGCTTTTAAACACATCCATCGATTACACTATCATATGCTTTCAATGGGTTTCACACAGCCCTAATCTGCTGACAGGTATGGGCATATCTGTGACCAGCTGAACTGCGGCATTATTATTAATATATATATGCATGTCTAGGAGCTGTGAATGCCTGCGAGAAACACCATCATTTAGTCTGAAAGAGGATTTTCAAAGTCACAACTTTTAGTGTGACCTTAAATGGCCTTCTCGCGGCACAGGAGGCCTGTAGATGTGACTAATTAGCCAAAGGGGGCACATGAACACACGCTCATACACACAAAGGTAAGCCTGTTAGTCACATAGGCGATTATGCAACCGTGCCAGGAATACAGCCGGTGTCTGATGACCACTTGTGCCCCGCCGAAAGCATGTTCATGTGTGTGACCGAGTGCGTTTACGTGTGTGTGCCCAGTTTGACTTCGTGCGATGCATGCCTGTGTGTGTGCATGTGTTTAATGGTATAGATGTGTGTCCTTTGAGGAGCATGTGAATTTTATAGCTTTTGGGGTTTGCTGAATGAAGCGCAAATTGGATTATTATTCAAGAAAAATGGTCCTTCAAATGTATCAGATCTGGATCACAGTGTGAACAGCAAAATGTATATATTTCTGAAATAAGCTTCTTTTATGTGAATCTGAAAGCTGATTGATGCCATATAATGTGGGTTTAGTCAAAAAATCTTCCTTAATTGTGTGATTTTCCTTTTTTTTTTTGCATTTATTTATTTTTATATTACATGTTCACACTTGGCTGATTTTATTTGGGTCTCTCGGTTTGTTTGGTCTGGGATATGTAGAAAATATGTTTAGTGTTCACACCGTCGTCTTTAAAGTCTGCATCCAATAGGAATCGTGTATGTTTTGATGTGTTCACAATTAGCAGGTCTACTTTATTTTTTCTTGTCTGGGTTGGTCCACAATGAAGAAAACAGTTTAATTGGTCTGGTTCTGCTTAGCGTTTACACTTGCTTTTTTGAAGTGTAAATGCAGTCAGAATCGTGGGATTTCTGATGTGTTCACACTTTGCAGGTTTAGTTTGTGGCTCTTTGTTCATTTGGTCTGGACCAGGGTGGCACGATATTGGAAATTAATTACATTGGGGAATTTAGCTTGTCTGCAATATATATATATATATATATATATATATATATATATATATATATATATATATATATATATATATATATATATATATATATATATATATATATATATATATATATATATATATATATAGAGCGATATTAATAAAATTTCACAAGATTACAATTTGGAAAGAATTTTAGATTTTAGGATTATTTTGTAGTGGAGTATCTGCATAAAATATAATAAACAAATTACAAGGACAGATGAAAACAATTGAATAAACATATACTGTAAATGAGATATGTAAAATAACACTGTATAGCCTCCATTATTTCAATTCAATTCACCTTTATTTGTATAGCGCTTATACAATGTAGATTGTGTCAAAGCAGCTTCACATAAAAGGTCACAGTAAATAGGAACAGTGTAGTTCAGTTTGTAGTGTTTAAGTTCAGTTCAGTTGAGCTCAGTTCAGTGTGGTTTAATAATCACTACTGAGAGTCCAAATATTGAAGGGCAAATCCAACGATGCGCAGCTCTACAGATCCCGAACCATGCAAGCCAGTGGCTACAGCGGAGAGGGAAAAAAAAACTTCACTAATGGCGGAAGTGAAGAAAAAAAACCTTGAGAGAAACCAGGCTCAGTTGGGCACGATCATTTTAATTTCTCCGCTGGCCAAACGTCTTGTGCAGAGCTGCAGTCTCAGTGGCATTATTTAAATAATGATTTACAATACAGTTTTGGGGTGACACAGTGGCTTTAAGTTTCCGTGTGAGATCAGGATGGATTTTTTAATGTTATAACACTTGGCAGATTTAGTTTCTTTATCATGTCCTGATTATTTTATAGGGAGCCTATTATGCAAAAATCACTTTTATAAGGGGTTTAAACACAGTTGTGTTTGAACAGTGTGTGAATACTGTGTGTGTGCCTGGCTGGCAGCTAGCTCTCTGCAACTCTCAAATGGTCACCCACTTAAGCTAAGCAGGGTTGGGCATGGTCAGTACCTGGATGGGAGACCACATGGGAAAACTAGGTTGCCGTTAGAAGTGGTGTTAGTGAGGCCAACAGGGGGCGCCCAACCTGTGGTCTGTGTGAGTCCTAACGCCCCAGTATATTGAAGGGGACTCTATACTGCTCAGTGAGCACCGTTTTTCAGACGTTAAACCGAGGTCCTGACTCTCTGTGGTCGTTAAAAATCCCAGGATGTCATACGGAAAAAGTAGGGGTTTAACTCCGGCATTCTGGCCAAATCATCATGTTCCTCTAACCATCCCCATATCATAATTAACTCATCACATTGTCTCCTCTCCACCAATCAGCTGGTGTGTGTTGTGTGGTCTGGCGCAATATGGCTGCTGGCATGTCATCCAGGTGGATACTGCACACTGGTGGTGGATGAGGAGATACCCCTCCATTGTGTAAAGTGCTTTGAGTGTCTAGAAAAGTGCTATATATATATGTATGTAAGGAATTATTTGTATTATTATTTAGCATAACCAGCCTCTCATAGTAAAAATGAATTAATTCTATTTTTTAATCACTCGTCCTAAAAACAGTACACAGAAATACTTTGATGGACATTCTCTCTTTGTACATGACATCAGAGGGAGAAAGTCCCACCCATTAATGTTTTTTGCACCTGCTAAAAATAATGTCAGCGACTTGTATGTTGAGTTTTATGATGCACAAATTGTGGAACAGGCTGCTACTTCTGAACCACTTCTTTAGACATTTTCAGTTTTTCACAGAGATAACCTTAATCCTGTTTTTAAATCTCCCACTATGCTGACACATGGGCATTTGAAGCTCCACCCTTTTTTGAAAAGGTCACAATCACATTTGAATTTAAAGCGACAGTCACCAAAACAGCAAAGTTAGGATAAAAGCCTAAAAGGGGCAGTTGCAAAGAGTTATAAAACATTATTTGTGGGGTATTTTGAGCTGAAACTTCACATACAAACTCTAGGGACATTCAGAGACTTATTTTGCTATATTTTATCTTGTAAAAAGGGGTATAATAGGTTCCCTTTAAGTGATATTAGTTATTATCCAAAATAAATAATCAAATAACTCAATTTATCTTTACATCACACCAAAAATAAGCTGTGAGTTTCAGTAAAATGTCCATCAAAAAAATCTCCTTTGCTCCATAATGAAATTAGAAATTATATATTGTTTCCTAAGCATTATAGTTTAGGTAATTTGACACCCATCCTCACTGCTCATTACTAGCATTGTCTCCCTTGTTTGTTTTACCTCTGATAATGCCAGGGTGTTTTACGCTTGCGGCTCAGCTTAGAAGCACCCCACGGTTAACAGAGGCCACGAATCAAAACAACAAGCTCACAGAAAACACATTAGCTTGCAGTGTATAAATGTTGCTGGAGTGTGAGAGAGTCATGTGAACAGGTGCACACTTGTGGTGAAAAACAGGAGTCAATGAGCGATCAGGCCTGACAGGTATTAAACTTCCTCGTAAGGGTGTGTTTAAACATCACACACACACTCCGAACAATGGAGGCTTTGATGGCCATTAGGTCTGTGTGTGTTTGTGTGTAACTGCTATATCTGCCCCATATCAACCCAGTGAACTCAGGGAAAGTTTGTGTTGTGTAATATGACCACAGCTACCTGAGCCTTAAAAGACCTCTCAGGTGACTTGTAATGTGCAGCTTTGTTCGATGTCTGACTTCATTTAATCTGAATCCTAAAGACAGTTTGGAGAATCAAACAGCAGCTCCTCCTCTTTAGAAAAAAAAAAACAATAGTGTTTGGTTTATATCACTGCTGTCTGTCAGTCAGAGTCGTTAAATACCAATTTGATTTTACTTTAATGAAGTGAGTAAACCCATTGGCTTAAAGCAAAATAACTATGCACATAATTATAAAATATTAAGTCAACTTAAAGGTAAAGTTCATCCAAAAATCTGAAATTTCTTTCTTTCTTTCTTTCTTTCTTTCTTTCTTTCTTTCTTTCTTTCTTTCTTTTCTTTCTTTCTTTCTTTCTTTCTTTCTTTCTTTCTTTCTTTCTTCTTTCTTTCTTTCTTTCTTTTTTCTTTCTTTCTTTCTCTCTCTCTCTCTCTCTCTCTCTCTCTCTCTCTCTTTCTTTCGTTCTTTCTTTCTCTCTTTCTTTTTATCTCTCTTTCTTTCTTTCTTTCTTTCTCTCTCTTTCTTTCTTTATGTCTCTCTCTTTCTTTCTGTCTCACTCTCTCTTTCTCTCTCTCTCTCTCTCTCTCTCTCTCTCTTTCTTTCTTTCTTTCTTTCTTTCTTTCTTTCTCTCTCTCTCTCTCTCTCTCTCTCTCTCTCTCTCTCTCTCTCTCTCTCTCTCTCTCTCTCTCTCTCTCTTTCTTTTATTCCTTCTTTCTTCACTGTAAAAAATGCAGGGTTCCACACAATTCATTCATGTTGCCCCAACACAAAGTTAAGTTAACTCAACACTTTATGTGGATTGAAACTAAAAAATTAAGTTATCCCAATGAAATCTCAAGAATTGTGTTATTTCAACTCATTTTAAATAAGTAGTTTGAACGAGCAAAAAATATATATCCTGCCCTTTCCTTCTTTCCTTCCTTGTTTCTTAGTTTTTTCTTTCTTTCTTCCTTGTTTCTTTCTTTTTTTCTTCCTCCAATTTTGATTATTTAATAAACTACCCCTTTAACAGTACACTAAAGTACAGTTAAGTGCTTTTGTTTCACAATTTTGCAGCAATGCTAAGCCTATCTAACCATTTTTCTGCTTTAAATCACAGCATTCAGTATAATTCAGTATAGTTCAAATGAGTGTGATATGTCCCAAACAGTTTCTCATTCCACAAATAAGAATCAATGCCTTTTTCATGTCACTGTGTACTTCAGCTTCTCATCAGATCTTCTGACCAATGCCCCAACCACCAGAGATACGACAGCATGAGCAGATCTTATACTCCTTTCAGACCACAAGATCTGCTCATGCTGTCGTATCTCTGGTGGTTGGAGCATTGGTCAGAAGATCTGATGAGATGCTGAAGTACACAGTGACATCCTGAAAAAGGCATTGATTCTCATTTGTGGAATAAGAAATTGTTTGAGCACACTAACATATAGAGTTGAGGTTTTAAAATGGTTTAAAAAAAATTTAAAACTGCTTTTATTCTGGCCGAAATAAAACAAATAAGACTTTCTCCAGAAGACAAAATATTATCAGAAATACTGTGAAAAATTCCTTGCTCTGTTAAAATCATTTGGGAAATACTTTTTTGGGCGAATAATTCAACTGCAGATGACCTTGAGACTAACATATTGCTACTAATACCCCAAAAGTATAGAAGTCAGTGAGTTGTCAATGAGTGACCATATGAGGTAAGAGGGGTCATAATCACTTTAAGGGTGTTTTATAGAGAATTTACCTGAGCTTTTGAAGATAATCACATGACTTGTGCTCTGCATGTGTGTTGTGAGGGAGTGCTAAATGAAGAAATGAACTCATTTGCCCTTTAAATGTGGCTCTAGAAAACTCACGGCACAGCAGGAATGTGCAGTGATCTTCTTTGAGCTCTTTAGTTTAGGGTTAAGTGAAGTTATTAATGGATTTTTATTTGAAATATTTTAATTGTTATTTTTATTAATTAAAAACTTTTTATGTATAGAAAATTTATTAAATATGGCTAATAATAATAATATTAATAAATAATGCATTCATGCATACATAGATTATATATATAGATATTATCATTTAAAATATATAAAAAAATAATAATAACAGCAATTATTATAATTAGTAGGTAAACAAATAATAAAAAAGCCATAACATTTAATTAATAATAATAATCATAATAGTAACAATAATACCAATTAAAAAAACAATTTTATTTAAGAATATACTGTATAAATATTAAAAGCTCAGTCTTTTGCATATAAGTTGTTTATACTAATTGTTTGCTCCTCAGGAACTCATATGTGAGATTGAGGCACTTGTGCACCAACACATGGGTCCACAGCACCAACAACCCCATTGACAAAGAGGAGGAGAAGCCGGTTATGCTGCGTGTGAGTGATGTATAAATGTTCAGTCTAAAATATCTAATGATTTACTTTAAATGCATCACGATAGATGTTGTTTTCAACATAAACTCACTTTGGGGTTGAATATTGTTGCGGTTAATGGGTTAGTTCACCCATAAATGAAAATTGTTATTAATTTCCTACATTTATCTTCAGAACACAAACTAAGATATTTTATATTAGGCTAAATTAAGATGAAATCAGAGAGCTCCCTTATCCTCCATACACGTCAGTGGTCTCGAGATGTTCAAATTGCAGAAAAGAATCCAAAAACACTCCATGTCACTTCAGTGGTTGAACTGTAATCATACAAAGACTTTTGTGCACCAAAAAACAAAAAGTAAATTATGACCTAATTTGCCTATGTCTTTTCTTCCATTTAAAGTCAGGGTGTTGGTTTACTGTGGGCAGTAAGACAATTAGAGTCAGCAGCACAATGTCGTCTTGCTTGTAGGCGTTGAACAACTTTAGATATTTAAAAGTCGAGTTTTATGTTATTAAAATTCATGTTGACATCGACTAGTCGCTGAAAAATATATCCACATGCTGTTCGACAGCTCATAACATGTTGCAAAAACAATGCAGCATTACCAATGACATTGACAATGCATTGTCAACACTGTTCATTTCGTTAATAATGCAACATAAGCACAGGCTAATTTTAGTGCAAAATAAATGCAGTCAACATATTGATCATGAGTCGTACTACTAAGAAGGTAACAATAACAGATATACTTAGTGCAAAAGTAATGCATACATTGTCAGCACACAGTACATCGAACACCACTTCATGGCATATGATATGATAGTGCGGGTCAAAAAGCTGCTCAAATTTGTGTGTAAGGCTGCCATTTAGTTCAGGTCAAAAACCATGTGATCTGTGTAGCGCAACTAGTCGACCTCAGTCAAAAAGTGTCACAGCAGAGTATTAAAGTCGACTAGTCTGTGCAACCCCTAATATCCTGTAGTAGATGCGCGCCCTGATCTGATGCGGAAGGCATAGATGCACAAACCCTGATCTGATGCGCAAGGCATAGGCGAACAAACCCTGATCTGATGCGGAAGACATAGGCGAACAAAGTTGTTTTTACAATTTTCTGGTGCGCAAAAGTGTTCTTGGAGCTTCGTATGATTACACTTGAACCACTGAAGTCACACAGAAAGTTTGTACTTGGTTTCTGGTTCCTTTTCTGAACTTTGAACGTAAAACTGTGTTTATGGAGGACGAGAGCGTTCTCAGATTTCATCTAAAATATATCAACCTTGTTTTCTAATGATAATTAAATGATCTCAGGGTATTGGAATGACACGAGGGTGATAAATTAATAAGAGAGTTTTCATTTTGGGGGAGCTGTCCTTTTAATTTCTCTGTGTTTTGCTCTTCAGATTGGGACGTCGTCCGTCAAAGAAGATAAAGAGGCCTTCGCCATTGTGCCAGTTCCTCCTGCAGAGGTGAGGGATCTGGACTTTGCTAATGATGCCAGTAAAGTGTTGGCATCCATTGCTGGCAAGCTGGAGAAGGGCACAATCACCCAGAATGAAAGAAGGTATGGAGCAGGAATGTGTTTGGGAAGTGTTTCTGTCCTCTAGTGACCCCTGACTAAATGCTTTCGCTATGGCCTCAGTTTCAATGCAGCAATTGATTACAGTGGGGAAAAAACACTTCCAGGAGGCCTTCCAGATCTAAGCTGGCATTTTAAAGCATTTCCCAGCACTTTTAATGAAAAAAAAGTTGAAGAATAGGCACTGTTAAGAGATCAATCCACCATTATAATTACTATGACTTTTCTTTCTCTGTTGGTTTCTGTAGGTTTGTCACTAAGCTGTTGGAGGATCTCGTGTTTTTTGTAGTGGACATTCCCAACAATGGACAGGATGTGTTGGAGATCATGGTCAATAAACCCAATCGTGAACGGCAGAAAGTCATGAGAGAGCAGAACATCTTGAAACAAGTATGATTTTCCCTACATTAAGCATTTTTAATGCACATATTCAAAATGCGCATAGACAAATAGGTGGATGGAAATTAGCTACAGTCTCCACTCTCCCTTTATCACCAGATCTTCAAGCTGCTGCAGGCTCCATTTACAGACAGTGGTGACGGTCCAATGCTGCGTCTGGAGGAGCTGAATGACCAGAGACATGCTCCCTTCAGGCACATCTGCCGGCTCTGCTACCGTGTCCTGCGACACTCACAGCATGACTACAGGAAGAACCAGGTGCGTCACTACATCAGCGCTTCAGCCTCTACTCTGATTGGCTAGCTAGCTGACCTCAGAGCAGTCTAATTGGCTGAACACATTGTGCGTGTCAGGATCATAATGCCCCTTTAATTATTTATTAGTTTCGGGTTTGAAGGCATCTAAAGCAAATGTAAACACAATGCAGCTTGTTATATTGTATTAGATTTTGATCAGTTTTTATATGTGTGTGCTGTCATGTTGATGTAGCACAGAACAATCATTTTCTTTGATCAATAAAATTTGCATAACATAAATTTTTTTTCTTTAGTATATATATATATATATATATATATATATATAGATAGATAGATAGATAGATAGATAGATAGATAGATAGATAGATAGATAGATAGATAGATAGATAGATAGATAGATGTGTATATATATGTATGTATATGTTTAAATATATGTATGTATAAAAAAAATCTATCTATCAATATATATATATTTCTATACATACATATATTTAAACATACACATATATCTATCTATCTATCTATCTATCTATCTATCTATCTATCTATCTATCTATCTATCTATCTATCTATCTATCTATCTATCTATCTATCTATCTATCTATCTATCTATCTATCTATCTATCTATCTATCTATCTATCTATCTATCTATCTATCTATCTATCTATATATATATATATATATATATATATATATATATATATATACATACACACACTCAAGTAGGATTGACTGAATAACATTAGGATGCGCTCTAAAAACATATTTTAAATAGTGACATATTGATTTTATTTACTTGAACATGCACAAACTACATTAACACCATACAAAAAATATATTTATTAGTTTATTTTATTTTAAAGAAATGCACAAAGGCCATGAGACTGATTAGCAAATTGATTAAATTAATAAACATTGTTAATTCGATTAAAAGCAATAAATTCAATCCATAAAGTACACAAGTTAGTATATCAGCACAGACAAATATTTTAATACCTTGTATTACTTTTTATACCTATGTAGTTTATCATTTTATACATTTGTATTTACTTTGTTATTGAATTACTAAAGCTTATAGTTTTTAGCTGCTTCCCAAGACAACATATCTATTTTTATTTTGTCTAAGCTAATCAATTTGTTTCATACTTGTTTGTTTATGGCATGCCCAATAATGTCAGATTGCACATAGTAAAAAAAATTGAAAAACACAGATGGTTAACATCCCACACACCTAATAGAAAGGAACTTTGCAAGCATTCATTGCCTCTTTAACAGGTGAACAAGAACCAAAGTCCCAGTGCTTCCTATGTTGATTTGCATGTTCTCTAAAGTCTTGCTGACATGATTAAATTCTGATCCTCTTAGATATGTTCATAAAGTTAAAGATGTTATCTGGCATGCAGGCATGAGTGTTATTTCCTGTGGTTTCCACTTTTACAACTACTTTTAACTCTTAAAACATTTTTAGAAACTATGCGTAATGCATTTTTACACCTCACTCCACCTTTAAAATATTTACTTGTCAGTGTTAATGCATTTACATGTGTAGTGTACTAGGTTAAATGTATTTAATGCATTTAATTGTATTTATTTTTTGACAAGCTTTATTCTATCTGAGCAAGATTTCAAGCTTGTGCTCACACAAAAGTACTTAGTTAAGCACAATTGCTTGCAAAAGATAATTCATTTATAATATGAATCAAATCGTGGAACAGTTCTTTTTATAGTGAAATAAAATTAACATCAAAGCTTAAACGAAATAGAAATATTAACATAAAGTCATGGATTAATGTGCAGACTGTGAGATGACTGTGAGATAGTTTTGAGTTATATCCGATTGGCATTTTTAGGGCATTTGAAATAATAATAATATTAATAATTGTGTTGTTTAGGTGTGTGTGTGTGTATGTATATATGTATATATGTATGTATATATATATATATATATATATATATATATATATATATATATATATATATATATATATATATATATATATATATATATATATATATATATATATATATTGGTACGTATTTTGATTGATTGTTATAGTTTTGTAAATTTAGTTGCTGTCTATTAGTCTTTAAAAAGCATTTTATTAGTGTTTATTATTCCAATTTAATTTGATTGACGTGTATTTACAGTACACTGTAAAAAATGCAGGGTTCCACACAATTTATTCATGTTGTCCCAACACAAATTGATCATTTTCACTTTTAAAAAAATAATAATTTTCCATAATGTGAGGCTATATGAATATGTATTTACAATGTGAGGCTATATAAATGATAAATATTAGAACTAACAGGCATTTAGCTGTTTTTCAACAGCGTGTTTCTAATTTTTTAGCTTATTCAACAGGGTGATAGTCAATAGTCAAAATAATAATAATAAAATGTTCATATAATTCACATTTTTAAATAATTTTCACTTTTAAGAAAAAAGATACTAAGTCATATAGCCTCACATTGTAGCTAAATATTCATGTAGCCTCACATTATATAAAATCATTTGTAAAAATGATTTTATATAATGTGAGGCTATATGAATAAATAGTTACAATGTACTAAGTACTTTTTTGTGAGCACAAGCTATATGACGATGTATCATGAAAAATGTTAGAACTTGAAAGAAATTGGCTGTTTTTCAACACAGTGTTTCTCTCTCTTTTTTGAAAGCTTTGTCAACATTTTGTCAAGTTAAAAGTTGTATTGAATTTTGGGTTAGGCAATATGGGTCAAAAACACAATAAAATGTTCATATAACTGTTTTTTGATTTTATATAATGTCAGGCTAAATGACTAATTATCACAATAAATGTCAATAATCTTCAGAACTTGAAGGAATTTAGCTATTTTCTAACACCATTTTAAATGTTTTATCTTTCTGGACATTTTTTTCATAAGTTAAAAGTGTATTTAATTTTCTACATATTAGGGGCAAGGTGATATGGGTCAAAAAACAATAAAATGTTCATATAATTCACATTTCTAAATAATTTTCACTTTTTTCCAAATAATTTTGTATAATGTGAGGCTATATAAATAATTATTGCGATAAATGTCAGAACTTAAAAGAAATTACCTATTTTCCAACACAACATTTTAAATTTTTTAGCTTTCTTGACATTTTTTCAAGTTAAAAGTGTATTTAATTTTCTGCATATTAGGGGCAAGGCAATATGGGTCAAAAAGCACAAAACGTTTATACAATTCACTTTTAAAAACAATTTTCACTTTTTTCAAGTGAATTTATATAATGTGAGGCTATATAAATAATTATTGCAATAAATGTCAGAACTTAAAAGAAATGAGCTATTTTCAAACACAACATTTCTAATTTTTTAGCTTTCTCAAAATTTTGTCAAGTTAAAAGTGTCTGGCATTTTGGTTCAAGGCAATATATGGCAATAAAAAATGTGTTTAAAAAAACATATGTTATATACAGAAATACACTTCATTTACAATATACACAATAACATTACCTTTATCATGGGTGTCAAACTCAATTTCTAGAGGGCCGCAGACCTGCTTCAACACACATATCTGTAGGTACTGTATCAAACAAGCCTAAGCACTCAATTAGTTTGGTCAGGAGTGTTTAATTAGGGTTGGAACTAAACTGTGCAGAGCTATGGCCCTACAGGAACGGAGTTTGACACCTGTGACCTACATATTGTATGTATGCAGGTTAACTATGTGTTTTTTAACTATTAAAAGCTATTAATTACTAGTTAAAGTTATTAATAAATAATAAAGTTATGGTAACTAATAATCTTAACTTTTCTGAATATTAATTGTAATATAATAATGTGCACCTTTTGTAAAACTGCTTTGAAACATTAATTATTGTGAAAAGCACTATACAAATAAACTTTTGAATAAAATATTTGACATCCATTGACTGATGTGCAAAATGATTTAACCTAAATTAATGTAGTTTAAGTCAAAGCAGACTGGAAAATGGGGAACTGGTGTGCAGATTGAATCACTATTATGTCTTTGTGTCCAGGAATACATCGCCAAGCAGTTCCGCTTCATGCAGAAACAGATCGGCTACGATGTGTTGGCCGAGGACACAATAACAGCCCTCCTCCACAACAACCGCAAACTCTTGGAGAAGCACATCACGGCGGCAGAAATCGACACATTTGTCAGCCTTGTGAGGAAAAACCGTGAACCGAGGTGGGAGAGACTGTAGTGCAAAGACAAAAGAGCTTTTAAGATCAACACCGAAACTTTTGGCTTGTACTAGTATGTACGAGGAAGGCGAGACTGAAGTCTGACATGTTTCAATGTGTTGTTTCAATGTGTTCAGGTTTCTGGACTACCTCTCAGATCTGTGCGTATCTATGAATAAGTCCATCCCAGTGACTCAGGAACTGATCTGCAATGCTGTTTTAAACCCCGCCAATGCTGACATCCTTATAGAGACTAAGTAAGACATGGTTTCAAAACATGAACATATAATATGCTTATTCAGTTTCTAGGAAAACTGTATTATTAATGTTAAAAGCAATTCTGCTTATTCATAGTTTGGTCAAAGTCTCTGATATTTTGTTAATGAAGGTTTTGTGACAATAGTAAAATTGTAGTTGCTGCTGCTGCTTCTACTACTGTAGGCAAGGCAAGTTTATTTATAAAGCGCATTTCATACACAGTGGTAATTCAAAGTGCATTAAATAAACAAAAGTAAAAGAAACAAGTATAAGAAAATAAAAACAAAGAATAAAAATGATTAAAAACAGATTAAAATGTGTTAAATTGGTTTTAAAAGAATGAAAAAGAAAGAGATAAAGATAATAGTGCAATCTGCTGGACTCTTTATGTATCATTAACTTACTTAAACCTCTTAAACCATTTTTATCAGTATGGGGTTTTTAGGATTCCTAATTTTTTTTTGTTAAAATCGGTGTTAATTTTTTTTATGAAAAACTTATACTCGCAATTGACCTAGACCAGAGATGCCCAAACTAGGTTCTGCGGACCAAAGTTGGCCTATGGTAACCTTTGATTTGGCCCACCATCCCATCTGAGAAGAGAGGGAGAATGATGGGGATGGTTCAGAGATTGTCATTTCAAATTTAATGTAAACTTTTATTTGTTTGTTTTATTGTTAAGCTACAAAAAGCTAACTGAAATGAAATGTTTTAACTTAAATTCTGTAATTTAGTTTAAAATGTACATACTGTCACCCAACGGATAGAGGACAAAGCAGGGACTGCTTGACTACTGTATTCAGTATTGAACTCCACTGTGTTATAAATGTGATTGTTTTATTGCAGTAAATTATGATTAATAAAGTTATACTGAATTAGTTGTTCAGAAATTAAATAGAATTAATTAATAGAATTAATTTGAATAATACAATTCAAAGTGATGTTTTCTATTTATTTTTAAATATCGTCAAGTAAATTATGAAATTACCCATGACAACTTTAATGTAAAATTGTTTGGTAGCCTATATTTATCTTCGGCTCACTGCTGTTTTTGGCCCTTCATACGAAAAAGTTTGGGCACCCCTGACCTAGACTAAGTAAATGACAGGCAATTATGAACACCATGGATATTTCTATAGGACTAAAACATGTATGTTTTACAAGAATATGTGCTTTGAAGAGGGAAAAACCAACATGTATTTGATCAATGCCTGCCAAATTGTAGACTTTCCCAATAAAGAGCTCCTTGTTGCCAGTTCCACTCAAAAGTCCTCATTTCCCCCTGTCTTATTCTCTCTTATCTCAGGCTGGTGTTGTCCCGGTTCGAGGTGGAGTCTGGAGAGGGTCCTATAGAGTCGGAAGTGGACGAGGAGGAGGTCTGGTTGTTTTGGAAGAACAGCAATAAGGAGGTGAAGAGTAAGAGCATCAGAGAGTTGGCACAAGATGCCAAAGAAGGCCAGAAAGACGACCAGGATGTTATTAGCTACTACAGGTCAGACAAGTTATCAGTTTATTGAAACAATTGATCTGAACATTATTTGACTCATTATATGCTCTCTGGTTTTGATTTATTTTTTGTTTATTTTAATTGAATTGTTTTTTTATTTAATGTTTATTTTACATTTTATTATTTTATGTATTCATTCAATTATTTTAAATATATATTTTAATATTTTTTTAGATTTGGTTATTTACATACTTCATCTTAAGCAACTAATGCCATTTTTGTTTAGTTACATTTTTTTGTTTTATTTCATTGAATGACTTGAGTTTTGTTAACAACACTAACAACCCAAACTGTATTTATATTAAGTTGTTTTAATAATGTTTTTGTTTTTCATTATAGTTTAGTTAGTGCTTAATCTGCTTTTTAGTACTGCAACATGTTTCTATTTTCTTTTGTTTGTTTTTTATAAGTTACATCTTTGTTCATAATTGATGTTTATTTTATTTCAATTAAGACCTATTTTTGTTATCGATCACAATTGCTTTCATAACTGACTGAATGTTTTCAAAATGGTATATAGTCGACGTTAAAATTATTCGCCCTCCTGTGAATTTTTCATATATTTTCCTAATGATGTTGAACAGAGCAAGGAATTTTTCACAGTATTTCCAATAATATTATTTTTTCTGGTTAAAGTCTTATGCTGAGTTCAGACTGCATGATTTTAGCCCCGATTTTGACTCGCCGACAGGTTTTGAGAAATCACTGACAAATGGCTGAAATCACAGGCAAATCGGTGCTCGTCCTTGCGAGTAACAATCACACAGTGTGAATTATCAAAGAGAATCGAGATGAGTCGCCGACACCTGTGAGATATTTGACATGCTAAATATCTGGAGCTGTCGATGATTCAAATTATGCCGTGTGAATGAGTTCTGATTGAAAATAACATCGGCGATCACCTACAGCCAATGAGAGAGCAGCATCCACTAGCATGGGTACCTGCAGGGCAGCGGGAGGTTGAGGGAGATGTTAAAAGCGCTCATTATCAGTGTATTTGGACCCAAGAAATGGAGGAATAACTATTGGAAATTTGGCAGGAACACCAGTGTCTGTTTGACGTGTCATCTGAGCAATGCCACAACTGGGTCAAAAAAGAAAAAAGTTGAGGAGAAATTGATAATTCCCTTTAAACCCATGAGCAAAATAAGTACATTTTCTACTCCACTAAAGGCTTCTTTCTCATTATGTAGTTGATATCAAAATATATACTACATGTCCTCAGGTTGTTTCCAAGTCACTTCTCGCGTGTTTGGTTGTGATACGTAGTTTGGACAAAGTTGTCGGCGATTCTTCCTATTATAAAGTCATGCAGTGTGAAACCTCCTGTCGCCGATCCATCTTGCAGTGTAAACACAGCCCGACAGAACACTAACCCATATAGTCATGCAGTGTGAAAACATCCGTGACATGACGACTTTAAAAAAATCATGCAGTCTGAACTTGGCATTATTTGTTTTATTAAAAATAATATCTAGCAAAATATTACTGTATATACTGTCATCATGACAAATAAAAGAAAGAGATTAGTTATTAAATCTATTATGTTTAGAAATGTGTTGAAATAATCTTCTTTCTGTTAAACATAAATTGGGGGAAAAAAATACACAGAGTTGCTAATAATTTAGGAGGGCTAATAATTCTGATCTCAACTGTATATCCAACTGAGTTTCCTCAGTATTTCACCCTCCTGGTTCATTTCTTCAGATATCAGCTGAATCTGTTTGCTCGGATGTGTTTGGACCGCCAGTATTTGGCCATTGAGAAGATCTCGGGCCAGCTGGATGTGGACCTGATCCTGCGCTGCATGTCAGATGAAGACCTGCCCTATGACCTCCGGGCCTCCTTCTGTAGACTGATGCTTCACATGCATGTGGACCGAGACCCACAGGAGCAGGTCATGCCTGTCAAATACGCCCGGCTGTGGTCCGAGATTCCCTCCAAAATCGCCATCGATGAGTAAGTTCAAGTGCTCAATTGATAATCATTTTATCATTTCTACCATTATTGCACTAAACACTTTACTGCACTAAAAACGCTCTAAAGCAGGACTGTGTTATTATGTTTATTACAGTTTAGTGCACAAATTTTCACAAACTTTTTGTTTGTTTTGTTTGTCTATGTATTTTTTATTGCTGCTGGTCAATGACAATAAAGTTTCTTTATCTTTATTATTATGACTTGAAAAAATAAAAATTATATAAATAATTAACCATTAAAGCAGCTTCTTCGAATAATAAAAAAGTATTTTAACAACATGCAAATTCATGTTACCATCATGCTAACAACCACTTAACTAGTCATTCAGGTTATTTTAAAATATGCTAACCATGCTAAAAAAGAGTTAGTTGCATGTTAGTAGTTTATGCTAGCTAGATGCTAATATACTAGCCATGTTAGAAACATGCTAGCAAAATGTTAATTCATACTACCATTATGATAACTGTACTAGCAACATATTAATTCATTCTAATAATGTTAACCACGTTAGAAAAATGTAAGCGACATGCTAATTCTATCTAGCAATTCGGGTAAAGATAATAATTCTTATCAATGTCTAAGCAATGTCTTAAATCTAGGAATGTGCTTAAACATACAGTAGAAACATCAAGATGTTAAACAGGCTAACAATGTTATAAAACATCTTACAGTAACTACATTCTGCTTACTTGTTTTAATTTTTTTTAAACTTTCAGCAATATGGACGTGTCTAGATGCTTATAATCAGTATATCACAAAAGCATTTCCAATTTTTTTTTTACTTCTAAGCCTAGAATGCAAAAGACATATTTGGTTGTATATTTGTTAAATATCCCTTTTACTGTATTGCATTTCTTAACTACTAAATTCACTAGTTAACACACTCAATACGTTTTTTTCAACAGATCCCATAATCTCTAAAATATCAACCTCTACCAAATGGTGTATATATATATATATATATATATATATATATATATATATATATATATATATATATATATATATATATATATATATATATATATATATATATATATATATATATTGCGCGTTCACGTCAAGGGGTAGGGGTGTCCCAATTCTCTTTAGCTTGAAGACGTAGGGCTAAGGGGAAGGGGTGAATACCCCTGCGAACAAAGATTTCAGGACCACACTCGAAACCAAGGGGTAAGAAAATTTCCCAGAATTCACCAGCCACAACTGAACCTGGAAGGAGAGCCACAAATTAGTAACTTTGTATTAGTAAATTTTTGTCATTATTATGAATTTTTACAACAAACAAGCATATGTTTTAATATATTCATAACTGCTTTCGTCTTTTACCGTCATGCTTAAAAAAACCCGCTAAAATAAAAACCGATAAATTTCGCGATCTATAATCCATAATAATACCTTCTGTATAGCAGTTCCACAACATTCTGTCACTCGATGACACTCAAATACCCTGTCAGTAATGTCTAGTGGCAGAGAATGACCTTTTTACAGTGTCTGCTATAATGTTAGTGTTGTTTTTCGTGTGTTTACATAGATGAATATGGCCACTGTGTAAATACACAGTACATTACGATCTTATTGCCACATTAGATCGTTATGATAACATAATATATGCCTTCAGTGATTTCTTGAAGATAAATACTAAAAAAAAGCACAACTGGAATAACTACAGCAGTCGCGATCGTCTGATCTCACATGAAGCAAGAGATCGAGATGACATATGATGACGTGTGCTGGTGCTGTAGTGGTGTCCCAATTCTTAGGGGTAAATTTTGAAGCTTTTCCCCTTTACACTCAGTTTTAAGGGCCAAGGGGAATAGGAAGGGGAAAGGGTACAAAAATAGAGTTAGGATTGGGCCTAAATATCGCTCTATTAATTAATGTTGTCTTTGGTTTTAGTTATGACAATGATGGAACCAGCAGAGACGAGATAAAGGAGCGTTTTGCGCTAACAATGGATTTTGTGGAGAACTACCTCAGAGATGTGGTCCTTCAAAACGTTCCTTTCTCCGATAAAGAGAAAAACAAGCTCACTTTTGAGGTAAGCCTTGTGTACTGCATACTAAAGCTCAATAAAAGTGGATTGTTTTGGACTTCATTAGCTGGTTTCCATCGTCCTGTGTTATTATGCATTTTGAAATATTGCCTGAGAAACTTGTGATGGAAATGCCAAATTTTTATTAAAATCCCTTAATTTGCAAAAAAAAAAATGCTAGTTTGAGGTGGATTTGGACTTGTGAGAAAATCGTGAATGTGAATAATGGGAGATGGAAACACATTTGCCAAATAAACACCGATGTAGCAAACATTACACCCATGTGACCAATTAGCTGTCTCAATTATGATTGCCTTGTTTTGCTGTTGGTTACTAGGTTACCAATACTACAATCAGCCACTCTAAAGACTTGATGGAAGTGCACATAGTTTGCATTTATGGTTTCTTCATTTTTCTTTCTAACTTTAAGAAGATTTCCTTCACTTTAGATTAGAAACCTGACTGTTGATGTGTTTGCTTGTTTATTGTGTTTCTTAGGTTGTGAATTTAGCAAGAAACCTCATTTACTTCGGCTTTTACAACTTCAGCGACTTGTTGCGTTTGACGAAGATCCTCTTGGCCATTTTGGACTGCGTTCATGTCAGCACCATTTATCCCATCAACAAAATGGAAAAGGGAGATGAGTCCAAAAGTAAATCCTCACACTCTTGATCTCTAATATTATAATAGTTTAGGTTTGTTTGATAGATCAGCAGCTCAACTTTTAATGTTGATCTTGTGAATTATCAGACAATCGCTAAATGTTTAAAGCAGATATGTTTCATCAGAGGTGTTTTAAAACATTGTTGGGTCTATTTCTCTCAGGTAGTAATGTAATGAAGTCCATCCATGGTGTTGGTGAGCTGATGACCCAGGTGGTGTTGAGAGGAGGCGGATTCTTACCCACAACCCCCACGACACCTCCAGATGGAGATGTAGTAAAGACCCAGACAGAACCAGAGAAGGAAGACATTCTAGTGATGGATACCAAGCTTAAAATCATAGAGATCCTACAGGTGATGTTTAATGATGTTAATGGTTACATTTTAATAAAATAAAATAAAATAATTTATTTATATTTTAATCATTGCTGTTCTATGGTTTTATCGGGCTTAAATGTTTTATTTAATTTAATTTTAATCATTGCTGTTCTATGGTTTTATAGAGCTTAAATTTTTTTATTTTATTTTATTTTATTTTATTTTATTTTATTTTATTTTATTTTATTTTATTTTATTTTATTTTGTTTTATTTTATTTTATTTTATTTTGTTTTTTGTTTTGTTTTGTTTTGTTTTGTTTTATTCTATTTTATTTTATTTTATGTTGTTTTATTTTATTTTAGCCCTTTGGGAATGCAGAATATCCAGCCTGAGTAACCATAATTTCAGCAGTCAGTAAAAACAGAGTACAAATCTGTTAAAAAATTGAGTCTCGTCTCTCTTGTTATTCAGTTCATTCTGAATGTACGGCTGGACTACAGGATCTCCTGCTTGCTGTGCATCTTCAAACGAGAGTTTGACGAAAGCAACACCCAAACGGACGCAGCGCCTGCTTCAAATGCAGACGGCCCCAACAGTATCCCAAATATCCCAGGTATACAATAAATCTGAGGACTATGACTGTCACCTACAGTATATTAAGTTACTGCATAGATTATATGAGTGTTTCTGTTTGTTTCACAGCTCTGGACTTTGAGAATATTGAAGAGCAAGCAGAAGGAATCTTTGGTGGAAGGTAAAGATAAATTTCTCAAATTAATCAAAAAGTCTGTCCGCTAATATTAACAGCATTGGTAAATATGAGCTTTATAAATATGTTATTTAACCTTTGAATCTTTTGCTCAAAATACAAAAATAGAAAATTAAGCTCTGCTTTACTAAGAACAACAGTTGCAAAAAGCAGTTTTATCAAAAAGCAATACAATTATTATGCTACAAATATTGGCAGTCCTATGAAGTCATGCGAGCAAAATTTTTTGAAGTATATTCCCATTTATTTTATTGCATTTTTTTGTACACCTGGGTGATGAGGAACAGGAGATTGTTTAACTACTGACTTTAGGATGTTTCAGGAAGTAACGCACAGGCCAAACACAATCAGGCATTCATCACATTGAGTAAATGAGTTTTGCTACACTATAAAAGTGAATAAACTAGAAAATATATACACTGTAAATCCCCCAAAGTTAAGCTAACCAAAAAAACTAAAGGATTAGTTTAAAAGAATGAGTTAGTAGAAAAAAACTGATCCCAATGAGTACTGTGAACTTAATCCATTTGAGTAAATGAAGCAATTTGAGCACAGTAAAACCCAATAAATGAAGAGAACTCAAACGGAGAGTACTGTAAAACCCATTAAGTTAAGGCAACTCAAACCGTTTGAGGAAACCGATTGCAACAAACCATTTGAGTTAAAAGCTAATCTACACGAGTACTGTGAACTTACTCCATTTAAGTTGAAGTAATGAGGTATTTAATTAACTCATTACTTCAACACTGAGTTCAAAACTCTTTTTAAATGAGTAGAATTAACTTTCAGTACATTTTGAGTTAACTACACTCATTTCATTTGATAAAGTTGACTGTTGGGTTTTACAGTGTAACTAAAAAAATAATGCGACAAAAGATCATGGCATCAGATGTTTTTGTTACTTAAATTTTATTAGGTTAATCTGGTCAATTTATACAAACTTAGTTTTTTAATCAGTTTGATATGATTCAATCAATGAGATGACTATAAAAGATAATTTTATTCAAATTACTGTAAGGCAACATGAATTATTTTTAAAATCTATCAGAAAGCAGAAAAAAGTTTACAGCATCAAGGCAATTAAGACATTTTAGTCAACTAGAAGTGTTGTAAGTCAGCTCAGAATAGGAAGTGTGTTAAACATAATGGTCTGAGTGGCCAAAAAATCTCCAAGAATTAAAGCTGGAAAAATTACAATATTATTTAAATGGAAAATTCACCCAAAAATTTAAAATTCATGTCATTTTCATAATTTACTCTCCTTCCATTTTCTTAAGAACATCTTGTTTTGTGTTCAACAGAATTTTTTTTTATTAAAGTTTAGAACCGCTTGAGTATGAGTCAACAGAGTGAAAATGTTCATTTTTGGGTAAACTATTCGACTAAACGAGTCTTGGGGTCAGAAAAATCATTGACAAACATTAACAAAAAAGGGGTTCATATAAAAAGCCTCTATACTCTCATCCAAAAACAAACTAAAGGAACTTTTTTTTTACAGATTCAAGTAGACTGAACATGAAACAATTAAGTTGTTGCAACAAAAAAAAAAATTGTGTTGTTTCAGCTCATTTTAGATAAGTAGTTTGAACAAACAGCAAACGTTTATTTTTGGGTGCAGCCTTCTTTGCTCATATCTACCAAGGGAGCCAAAATAAGTGGAGGTCACAGTATAATCTCATGCAAGCCCTGTATGTAATAATTTTTTTCTGCTCTTAGTGAGGAGAACACACCTCTGGATCTTGATGACCACGGTGGCAGAACGTTTCTGAGGGTTTTGCTTCATCTCACTATGCACGACTATCCACCGCTTGTGTCCGGAGCGCTTCATCTGCTTTTCAGACACTTCAGCCAGAGACAAGAAGTGCTCATGGCTTTCAAACAGGTATTTCATACAGCGACACTGATGTTACATTCCGTTTAATACACTCTTTTTTTTATTATACAGTTGAAGTCAAAATTATTAGCCCTCCTGCGATTCAGAAAATATTTTTTCTTCTGGAGAAAGTGCTAGGATAAAAACATTTTTTATTTTTTAAAACAATTTTGAGGTCAATATTATTAGCCCACTTAAGCAATTTTTGTTTTCGATTATCTGCAGAACAAACTGTTATGCAAAACAGTGATAACTGGTGTATTGCCTAACTACCCTAAATTGCCTAGTTAACCTGATTAATTAATATTGCTTTAAGCTGAATACTAGTGTCTTAAAAATGTCTTGTAAAATATTATGTACTGTCATCATGGCAAAGATAAAAGAAATCAGTTATTAGAAATGAGTTATTAAAACTGTTATGTTTAGAAATGTGCTAAAAAAAATATTCTCTCCGTTAAACAGAACTTGGGGAAAAAATATACAGGGGGCTAATAATTCTGACTTTGTATATAACTTCATGCAATGTATCCCCCATGTAGGTTCAGCTTTTAGTGACCAGTCAAGATGTCGACAATTACAAGCAGATCAAATCAGACCTTGACCAGTTGCGATCTAACGTGGAGAAGTCTGAGCTCTGGGTTTATAAGCGTCAGGGTGATGAAGGCATGGATGGAGGAGACGGACTTCCTGCAGAGTCTGACAACAAAAGAAGGTGCTGGCATTTATTATTTACAGCAGACGGGCTTTTGTATGCAAATATAAATGTATTATATGAAATTCAACACACTACAATATTGTGTAAAGTGTATATTTTTCTTTATTCACAGTTTTATTATTTTTTTCAGGATTCTTAAATCAATCAATAAAAAAAGCATTTATTTGAAAATAACATTTTTTGTTACAAATTTTTTGTAGCTTATAAATGTTTTTGCTAACATGTATTAGTGAATTTTTTTAGCAAAAATGAATCGTGATAATTGCATCTAAAATAAGTTTATTGTGACTTAATATATGTGTCTGTTTTGTGTATGTTTATTGTGTATATATAAATGCATACATGCTTGTATAATTTTGAGAAAATGTTTATTTATAATTAGATATTAAAAATATATCTATATGATTCAAATTATATATACATTTAAACATCTGCGCAACAATTATTTTGTATCATTTTGTTTATGTATGTACCAGTCATAATTAATATACATAATAACTATATATAATAACACACATATATTATGCCAAAATGTGATTAATCTTTTACCCAGCACTATTAACATAAAGTATATTATCAAATTAATGCAATAAAATTATACATTTTTCAAGGACAAAAAAAATATCATACCAACTCTGAAAGGTCAAATGAACTTTATTTTTTGCATTTTTACATAATTTATTTATTTATTTATTATTATTATTATTATTTGTTTTATTTCATTTTATAACTTCTTAAATAGAGCTTTAGTTTACATTTGTTAAGAATTACATAACAGATAAATCTAACAATACTGCATGATATAATGTTTATAAATATTAAAATATTTCATAAAATTGTATGTAATTAACTACATGGATGAAACCTCATTTAATATAATTGTTTGAATATATGAATATATTGAGAATTTTGTAAGCTGTCTTATGTTCTGTTCTTGTAAAATGTATTTTATTTTAAACCTTCTCTCACCTTTTCTCTGAGACCTTGACACTCTTATTAATTGAATTCAATGCATCATTCACACTTCATCCACACTCTTTATTAAGCTCTCGTGTTTATTCCTTTTCTATATAGAGGGACTCTGGCTCAGACAAAAAAAAGTCGGACGGAAATGGCAGTGACAATTACAGAGACGTGAAAGAGGTAAAGTGTCTTTCACACGCATGCACATTTAGCTTTGTGTAGCAGCCAGCGGTTATATTTCCATGCACCATAAACACTGGCAAAGCTAATTATGTGGCCTCCTTTTCTAAAGTAGATCTAATTAGCCAGTGCTGAAGTGTTCGTCTGGAGGAATTACCTTCACATGAAATGCCGAACAGTGTTTGAGCTCCTGTTTGAAATCAACCCAAATATACACAAAAGACATTTTTAAAATGTTATTTTTGAGAACATGCATGAACAGATTTTATTTCAGATTGCTCACTCTAGGTTGACTCATTTGTACAGTGCTCAACATAAGCAAGTACACCCCGTTGTGAATTGCATTTATTTATTTATATTTATATATCTGTGCATCATCTCTTATTGAAATATGAAGCTATATATAAGGTTTTATGTATATTGGTTCTGTCATGAAATAGACATAAATTGCTGATGTGGCCAGGAATGAATGAATGAATGAATGAATTAATTAATGAATTATTATTAATTGTTATGGTCATTTATTCATTTATTCATTCATTTATTCATTTATTCATTCATTTATTTCTCCTCTTTGTGTCTCTGTCTGCAGATCCTCCTGCGTCTTAGTAAACTGTGTGTGCAGGAAGGGCCGTCAGGGAAGAAGAGTAAGAAACAGCAGCAGAGGCTCTTGAGGAACATGGGAGCTCATTCAGTGGTGCTGGAGCTGCTGCAGATCCCATATGAGAAGGTGCAGAGCTGAATCTTAAGTGAATTGCAAACATGGAAAAAGACTTTAGTGAATTATTTCTTAGTCAATCTGACACTTAAGAGTGGTTTCTTTTTAGTCAATAAAAACACTTAACAGTCTTAAGAGCAATTAATGAAATACTCTGATTTAACAGCTGGAAATTCCTTATGATTTCCATCCCAAGTCAAATAAAGTGTTTTTGTTTTTAGAGTTTAATTCTGATTACTTCAGATATATTGATCTGGTAAAACACACACACAAAAACTAAAGTCTGTGTTAACGATGTGCATTTTGGCAGGGTGAGGACGTCCGAATGCAAGAGATCATGAAACTGGCTCATGAGTTTCTCCAGAACTTCTGCGCAGGGAACCAGCAGAACCAGGCTCTGCTCCACAAACACATCAACCTGTTCCTCAACCCAGGGGTAAAATATGTCTCTCACACACACACTGGTTTTGGTTGCTACAGGGACTTTCCACAGGTGTATGTGTTTTATACTGTAAAAAATGCTAGTTTTAAGGCCCTAATTTTACCAACCCTCACAGATTTTTTTTTTTTTTAAATATCAAAAGACCCCATTAAGTATGATTTTGAAGCGTTTTGAATTATAAGGACATCATGCATATCCTCGTAAACCACCTTAACCCTCTGGGGTCTGAGGTGATTTTGGGACCCCTAAGATGTTTTGACATGTCCAGACATTTGTGCTTATTTCAGTTACTTATTACATAGTATTAGCCAACATGTTTTTTTTTTTTGTATTCAGCACAAACTGTGCTACAATAATGAAATACTGATGTGCATGCTTGTGTTTTTTAGGAAAAGAAATTATGCGTGGTTTGTAGGTTTTTGAGAAAAAAATGTCACTGAGATAAGGTTAAAAAACCACACTGGATGGGCCTGAATAGACTTTTGAGACTTTTAAGACTTTTAAAGACTTTTGAGTAACTAGTCTTGTAGGCTAGAATATTTACCTAAAATTTATGTGAAAATTATTCTGTTTTCTCATTCAAAGAAAACATTACAAAGATTTATATTTTGTAAAGTCTATTTTGGGTCAGCACAGCTGTATGCCTGAGTGACAATGATCATGAATAATTCACTCCTGACGAAGCAAAAGACACTCCCCCACTGGCTAATGTTAACCTATCAAGGGCATTGTAAAGCAATGTCCAGCTGCAAAAGCTAGCCCAAACTTTTTATAAATGCTTATTGTATTACTTCCTGTATTATGACCATGTAAACACTTTGGGTAAACAATGTATGTGAACTTAAACAGCATGCACAATATATATATATATATATATATATATATATATATATATATATATATATGAAATGTTATAAAACATGCTTGCAAAACTGTTGTGCATTAATACAGCATTATATTAATAATAATAGTATCAATAATAATTATTATTAATATTTATTTAATAATTATTATTCATTATTAATAATAATAATTCAGTATAATTAATAATAATAATTTCTAGAGTACGCCAAGTCATACTCATGTAATTAAACAACAAAATAAATGGTCTTTGTAAACCATCAAAACCAGCAGACCCACCCACACAAATTGATACACAGTGTGTTTTGATATTTGTCACTGCAAGAGTAATGACCGGGTAGATGATTTTCAATAAGGGTACCAGATTTGATGCGTGTGAGTGTAAGATATTACAATATAAACCATTAAGCAGAAGAGTTGTTTAAAAAAATAGCAAGATACAAATATTGAAGACATCATGTCAAAACTTATAAATACTTTCTAGTAATATGTTCAGGATTTACTTTATTTAAATATAAATTATATATATATATATATATATATATATATATATATATATATATATATATATATATATATATATATATACATATATATACATATATATATATATATATATATATACATATATATATATATATATTTATTTATTTATTTATTTATTTATATATATATATATATATATATATATATATATATATATATATATATATATATATATATATATATATATATATGTATATATGTATATATATATATATATATTTATATTTATTTATTTATTTATTTATTTATTTAATTTTTTATTTCATTTTATTTATTTTTTTTGTATTTTAAGTGTATATGTGAAGTTGAAATGCCAAAATTGACATTGTTTTGGTGAACATTTTTTTAAGCAAACTGGCTGAACTTTGATCATTACAGATTTATACATTTTTAAATCAATTAGAAATAATATTAATGATAATGTTAATGTTAATATCAATATTAATGTGAATGTTATTGATGATGATGATGATGATGATGATGTTGATAATGTTAATGTTGATGATTATGATGTTGATAATGTTAACAGTGATGTTGAATTAATTAATTGATAGTATATTACTAAACTGAAAAGACTTTATTTATTCATTTGTTATTCATAAATGCATCACAAAAAATGAATATTCATCTAGCATGAGTCCTCTTAGATCATCATTTGGTGTTCATATTCATATATAGTTCATCATTAGGTCACATTTGAATTGGTGTACATCACAATATTTATTTTGAAAGTCTACTTGTAAGTAACTATTAAGTCACCTCAGAAAGTCTGAATGCAATCCAGTACTTTTCTCTACGCTTACAATTAGAAATAACTCTGTGTGTGTGCTCTTCAGATCCTGGAGGCCATCACCATGCAGCACATATTCATGAACAACTTCCAGCTGTGCAGTGAGATGAATGAGCGCGTCGTGCAGCACTTTGTTCACTGCATCGAGACCCATGGCCGACACGTCCAGTACCTGAAGTTCCTGCAGACCATCGTCAAGGCAGAGAACAAATTCATCAAGAAGTGCCAGGACATTGTGATGGCCGAGGTGAGAGGCTGATTTGTGCTGGAAGATTATTCTTTGTTTGTTGGGATGGTAACACCTTAACAATTCACACCATTTACTACTGGCTTATTACCTGCCTATTATTAACTGTTTATTGGCGCTTATAAACTTTGATCTTATTTTACATTCCTAATCCTACCCAATACCTAAACCCAACTACTAACATACTAACTCTTAATAAGCAGCTAATTAGTAGTTTATTGAGTTTAAAGTCTTCGTTAATGGATTGTTAATAGCGTGAATTGTACATTAAAATAAATTGTGACCATTTTGTCTAAGCATAAAATTTCTCATAAATTCCAATTATTGATCATCACTTCGATTTTAATCCTTAAAGATGCACTAAAAAGTTTAGTTTGCATGTTCTCCCTGTGTTCGCGTGGGTTTCAAAGTCCAAAGACATGCGCTGTAATTGGATGAACTAAATTGGCCATAGTGTGTGGGTGTGTGAATGTGACAGTTTCCCAGTACTGGGTTGCGGAATGAAGGGTATCCACTGCTTAAAACATATGCTGGAGTAGTTGGCGGTTCATTTCGTTGTGGCGCCCCAATAAATAAGGGACTAAGTCAAAGGAAAATGAATGAATGAATGAAGGTGTACTAAACAGTGAGTTTTCATTATTTAAAAACCCCACCCATTTCTAATATCTGCTGTAGTTACTAGACACGCCCCTTTGCTGCTGATTGGCTTTGTGCACTTTTAACTTTAACAATGCAATATGTGTCTATATGAGACACAAATAGCACTCAAAATGCAAGCATCGTCACTCCAATTTTGTTTTACTGTAAATAAAAGGCTAGTGGGATTGTAAAAAGAATAATTTATTATAACAATTTAATGATCAGATGTAATAATAATATACATTATACAGTGCTCAGCGTAAATTATAAGGATCCCTTTAGGAAATGAATATTTTCATTCCTTTCTCATTGAACATCTCTAGTATTTTTTGGTACATTTAAGCAAAACCGTTTAATTAAACAGATATATTTATTAAAATTAGAGTTTGGTCTCCTAACTTTAGGAATAGAAAGATAATACATATAAAAAATATATCAGCTAAATTTTATATTTTCTTATACTGTGTTTCTCTTGATTTATCCTGTTTATTAAAATTTTATTTAAAATCATCTTCCGACATATTCGTTTTTGGACTTTGATCTTAAGTTGTTTTTGTTAGATTAGTTACAGTTTTGGCTTTAGTATTGATTAATCTAATGTATATATTATTATAGAAATATATTATTGTAAAGCACCCTATTGAAAACATTGAAAAAACAGATCTGTGAGTGCTGTACTCATTTAAGTAGCGCATTTATTATAAGTAGCGTATTTGTTATTCATTCATTTGTTCATTTTCTTTTCAGCTTAGTCCCTTTATTAATCAGGGGTCGCCACAGCGACATGAACCGTCAACTTATTCACCAAATGTTTTACACAGCAGATGCCCTTCTAGCCACAACCCAATACTGGGAAACACCCATACTCGCTTGCATTCACACACATACACTATGGCCAATTTAGCTTATTCAATTCACCTATACCACATGTCTTTGGACTGTGGGGGAGACCGGAGCAACCAACACAGGAGAACATGCAAACTCCACACAGAAATGTCAACTGACCCAGCCAGGGCTTGAACCAGTGACCTTCTTGCTGTGAAACGATCCTGCTACCCACTGCGTCACTGTGCTGCTGCGTATTTATTTGTAAATGTTAATTATTAGTAATGTCTAAAGTCAAGCAATTATTATTATTAGTCATCAGTAGGATGCTGAGCTTAGCCCAGAATACATATCTTTACATCATCTGATTCACCATGATGACTCGCTGCTTTCAGCGTCTATACAATCTTTTTGGCATCTATAAATCACCTTCTTTTATCCATTGTGACTAAAACTGATCACCACTCTCTAAGTAGGTGAGAGACATTGTCTAGTGAAATAGATTCCTGAAACATAAGTGGCTCAAATAATAACAGCATATTATTAAGAGCATTATAAGGTATAAATATGATTATATAAATATGATATATATATATATATTATAAGGTGTAAATATGACCTGCTTTCAGGTGCACTCAGAAAAAATTACATTTGCTTGTTGTTACTAACTACTCATTTAAAATGAGCTGAAACAACATGATTCATAATGTTTTTTTGGAGACAACTTAATTGTTTTATGTTCAATCCACTTAAATTTGTAAAAACGAATAGGTTAACTTCCTGTTGACCATGTTGCCCAACACAAATCGATTGTGCGGAACCCAGCATTTTTATGACAGTGTGTAAATGCACAATTTTTAATTAATTAATTATCTAGGGTTATCCAACCAATTTTTAAAAATAGGTTGCAAAAACATTTTTGTACAAGTCAATGGCTGGAAAGCTTGGATATTGAAAATCTGTTGTGCAGTGTTAATATGGTCAGCAAAAATACACTGTATTCTAACTACACAACCTGCAACATACTAAAAAGTATTTTTTCATTCATTTTCCTTCAGCTTAGTCCCTTTATTTATCAGGGGTCGACACAGCGGAATGAACCGCCAATTTATCCAGCATATGTTTTACACAGTGGATGCCCTTCCAGCTGCAACCCAGTACTGGGAAACATCCATACACACTCATTCACATACAAACACTACAGACAATTTTGCTTATTCAATTCACCTATAGCGCATGTTTTTGGACTGAAGGAAATCGGAACACCCGGAGGAAACACACACCAACAAGGGGAGAACATGCAAACTCTACACAGAAATGCCAACTGACCCAGCTGGGACTCAAACTAGTGATCTTCTTTCTCTGAAGCGACAGTGCTAACCACTGAGCCACCGTGTTGTTCTCTAAAAAGTATTTTTATTATGTAAAAACCAAATGTTGTCGTAAACATTTGTGATGGCGACACGCAAAGTTTCTATTTCAGAAAGAGTACATTTCCACAATGTTGCAGCAAAACAACAGCATATATTACTAATGCAATTGTTACTTCTAGTTCAGATTATCTGCTTTATTTAATGTTAAATGCTACTAATGTGACTTTGATCACTTTTTTATGTGACATTTATTTTCATACTACTGAAAGCAGATCAAAATCAAAATAATTAGCTAAGTCAGAACTGTGACTCAGTGCAAACCAACAACATTTGTCATTCAGCTAATTTTAATAATGTTAAATAGGGTAAATATATATTAATTATATTATAACCCTTACAATACCATTTCAATGGAGGTGGTATTGAAAGGAATGGCTGGTATTTAAATGTTTCTGTTGTGTCGTGTCTCGTTTAATGCAGACAGCCAAATTATTATTGCTGGAATCTTGTCGTGTAATGTGTTAGGACACTGTCTAAGGGTGAACATTTTTTTGAGGATGGGATGGCACGGATATCATTGGATACTAACATTGACTAACATTGTAGTTGACTGAAACGTAGTCGAAAATATTGCATTGCTCTGTCAGTTTGTTCTATGACATCAGAGAGCATGCATTTATAATTTTAGTCATGTTTCTGGTGCAGAAGACCTGTCAAGTTTCTTGGTTATTTCATAGTCAATGAACATTTTTTGTTAACGAACTTAACACTGTACATTTGAAAATCTATTGGTACGTTAGCATGGCGGTTGTAGTATTAATAATGCCCATTCTTAATCAACCATCAATTAAAATCATTATTTAGTTGCAGTAGTTGATTATAAATTAATTGTTTGTATCTGTGAACCTTGACCTTGAATCTTTTATTTGTCTCTGCAGCTGGTGAACTCGGGCGAGGATGTGTTGGTGTTTTATAATGACCGGGCCTCCTTCCAGACACTGGTCCAGATGATGCGTTCGGAGCGCGACCGGATGGATGAAAACAGCCCTCTCATGTACCACATCCATCTGGTGGAGCTGCTGGCTGTCTGCACCGAGGGCAAAAACGTCT
This sequence comes from Danio aesculapii, assembly GCF_903798145.1. NCBI lineage: Eukaryota > Metazoa > Chordata > Actinopteri > Cypriniformes > Danionidae > Danio > Danio aesculapii. Next base: position 36,355,108 of record NC_079445.1, on the reverse strand, counting down.
ACACTGAGATCAAGTGCAACTCTTTGCTGCCGCTGGATGATATTGTCCGTGTGGTCACACATAAAGACTGCATCCCTGAGGTTGGTGGTTGATGGCCTAATTAGATTTTTTGCCAGTTATATTCTGTTTTTACAGCTTTATATTCTGTTTCACATAAAAGCAAAACAGCTGTGGTTGTTATTTGCTTTGCAGTGGGGATGTAAAGTTTGAAAGCTTGATTAGGTGGCCTGGATGAACACCACTAGCCTAAATTGAGATTAAAATCAAATGTTGCTGAAAGAAGAATTGCTTATCATCGTGTAAACAAAGATACATAATTAACTGAATATAAAAGTAAATGTAAAATATACATTTTATAATTTAAAATAATAAAATTCTTAATGTAAATAAATACATGCATTTATTTATATATTTATTTATTTACACGAAGAACTTATTCTGTTATTGTAAAATGTATATTTCACATTTGCTTATTAAGGTAAAAACAAATGTTGAAAATGTTGAAAAAACAAACTACTAGTTTAGAAAGTCACATAATTATTTTTAAGTGTTATTTATTGAAGCTCAGTAACCAAATAATACAGCACAAAATAATAATGAAAACAAACAACAGTCTATTTCTCTTTGGACTTAAAAATAAATGAAAAATGTTTTTGACTTTTAAACATAAGTACTAATTTTACACTGAAAATAAATGTCTGAACAATAAATAACACCAAAAAATTATTTTAGTATTAAAAAATAGCATTTGTCTAATGTAAATCTAAGCTACATATTAACTATTTCCCTTTTAAAGAGAACAAATGTAGTCAAAGCTGCGCTTCTCCATTGAAAATAGTGAACTTGCGTGCAAAAGATGCAGTATGTGAATGCTCCTTAGGTATTAGCTTCAGGCATAGTTAATGCAGAGTCACTGATTCGATCCAAGACCAACGACGAGATGATCCCAAGGTTTTTTATATCCTGGACCTGGCCGAATCCTGAGCAGCTACTGTGGTGGTCATGGAAGAGTGGAGAACATGAGACTGATTCCTGTGACGCTCCAGAGACAGACGAGTCTTCGCTGAAGCCAGCTTTCAGCCTCCGCCACTGATACTGCAGCTCTACACAAGATGTTTGGCCAGCTGAGAAATTAAAATGGTCGTGCCCAACTGAGCCTGGTTTCTCTCAAGGTTTTTTTTCTTCACTTCCGCCTTTAGTGAAGTTTTTTTTCCCTCTCCGCTGTCGCCACTGGCTTGCATGGTTCGGGATCTGTAGAGCTGCGCATCGTTGGATTTGCTCTTCAGTATTTGGACTCTCAGTAGTGATTATTAAACCACACTGAACTGAACTAAACTGCACTGAACTTAAACACTACAAACTGAACTACACTGTTCCTATTTACTGTGACCTTTTATGTGAAGCTGCTTTGACACAATCTACATTGTATAAGCGCTATACAAATAAAGGTGAATTGAATTGAATAGTTAATCCACTGTGCGTGTGCATTAGCCTCGGTGTACAAGCTTGAAACTTGAAACTAGCGCACAGTTGGCAAAACTTTGTTTAGTTGCAGCGGTTTTGTTCCAAGCAGAAATGCTGTGTTGAGAAGCCTTTACGATTAATTAACCATGATGAATTAAAGCACGGTTAATAGTGAAACCAGTTAATCGTTGCATCCCTAAATGTAAAATAGACATTTTATAATTTTAAAGAATAAGTTCTTCATGTAAATAAATAAATACACACATTTTAAAAAACTTTCTTGTAAAGTGCAATTGATGTATAAATGAGAATCAGTGGTCTAAATGGTGTCATCTTCATAGGTTAAGTAATACCACAATGTTATGAAATTCTGTTTGATTTTTAAAAAAATAAATAGGTCAAAGAATATTTAAAATAATAATAATAATATATGTAATAAAATATGCAAGTATAATGTGTCTGTTTAAGGTTTTAAATAACGTCAAATTTCTAAATTATGATGAAATAATGCTTTATCATGATTCTGTGTGTATTTAAAAATAATAAATGTATTTAAAAATGGAAACAACATACATATTCTGACCTGTACTTCTACTATGTGATCATTTTTCAAAATAGATTGTTATTTCAACGATTAAACATGTATTGCCGAAAAATAGGTAAAACCCAGTAGTTTAAAATGTAGTGATAAAATATACAGATTTAAAATGGCATTAATTAGTACTGTGGATATGCACGACAACGTTCTTAAACCCATATCAAATGTTTCTAATTCTAAATATGCCTGACTACTTTTTTTGGTATGTAACTACTGACAGACCGAATTATATTTTAATTGCTGTCTTTTGTAAATCATACTAAATATGTTTAATATCATGGTTTTCATTCTTGAAAACTCCTTTTCATTCTGTCTTAGGTCAAAATCGCGTACATCAACTTCCTAAACCATTGCTACGTGGACACAGAGGTGGAAATGAAGGAGATTTACACCAGCAATCACATGTGGAAGCTCTTTGAAAACTTTCTGGTCGACATATGCCGGGTAACAAAAGCTCGTTCGGGGATTTTTAGCAACCCCAATTTTTTGTTTAGCTGTGAAGTACAAAAAAGTACCAATCTCTTGCTCGCTATCTTGAAACCAACATCAATTAAATGTTGCTGATTGCCTGTGTTTTTTTTTTTCAAAGTCAAAAAGGAGTGATTAAATTTTTGTGGTATTATATGGGTTTGATGTATGGTTTCTGATCATCTGAAACTGGTGTGACTTCTATTTTGGTGCAGGAAAGACTTGAATAAGTGTTTGTTCTGACTGTACAAATGACTCAATCTATCAATTATTCTCCTCTCTATGGTTGTTTTGCATCCAGGTCTGCAACAATACAAGTGACCGCAAACATGCTGACACGACACTAGAAAGCTACGTGACTGAAACCGTGATGAGTATTGTGACAACATTTTTCAGCTCCCCTTTCTCCGACCAGAGCACTAGTTTACAGGTAATGACCCCAATACAACACAATGTATAAATATATATATATACTTGGTCACACTTTGCAATAAGGTTTCATTAGTTAATTTATTTACTAACATGAACTAATTATGAACAGTACTTGTATTGCATTTATTTATCATAGTTTAACATTTACTAGTGCTTTATTAACAACAAAATGCATGCTTGTAAACATTAGTTTATGCACCGTGAGTTAACACGAATAAACAATGAACAAATTTTGTATCAAAACTATCAGCATAAATGTATTGTTCGTTGTTTAGTCATGTTGGTAAATGCATTAACTGACATTAACTAATACAACCTTATTGTAAATTGTTACCAAATCTGATCATAATCTTTATTAGATTGCAGTTCAAACTAACTATTTAAACTTTTACTTGAGTACATTTCTGAAAAAAACTGCTTTTAGCTCTTTACAATTTTGCACATTAAATATGGTAAAATAACAATCAAATGCTTAACATGTAAGAATCAACTTTGCAAATATTATTGTTGCATAAAATAACAAAACAGGCTGATATTTTCAGACATGTTAATATTCATTTTGTTTGATAACACAATACCAATGTTTTAACTTGATTACAGTTCAAACTGACTATTTAAACTTTTACTTGAGTACATTTCTGAACAAAATGAGAGCTTTTTGATCTTCATCTTTTCAACTAAAAAGTATTATTTACATTTAACATTTTATCGTTGCATCAATTGCACATTGAATATGGTTAAAAAACTATCAAATGTGCATGCTTAACATGTAAGAATCAACTTTGCATTATATTATTGTTGCATAAAATAACAAAACAGGCTATGTTAATATTCATTTTATTTGATAACACAATATCAATGTTTTAACTTAAAATGTGAAATAAACCTGGTTTAAAAAACAACATCTGCAAAAATTGTCTAATTCTGACTACAATAACAATATTTTTATTTGGAGTTTGGACGAGTTATCAGAAAAGAATTAAACATAAATAAAACATTTGGTCACACTTTATTTTGATGGTCCGTTTGTTGAATTTAAGTTACATTGCATCTACATGCCAACTAATTCTCATTAGATTATAAGTAGACTGTTAAGTTGGGATTAGGGTTAACATGTACTTACACTGTTTCTTATAGTCAGTTTAATGTCTGTTGAAGGAGCATATCAACAGATATTAAGCAGTCTGCTAATACTCAAATGGACCATCAAAATAAAATGTTACCAATTTTTTTTATTTTTTACATTTTTAATAAATACAGTAAATCAAGAGAAATAGTATTAAAGTGGCATCATAATTTATAGCCATATATGCATTAGCTGTCTGTTTAGTGCATTGTCTGAATGTACAAAATTGAAAATGAAATCAAGTAGGCTAATGAAGGAAAAGGATTCATTTTATAGTTGGCATTACAGTGCCAAATATTAAATTTATATTTGATTGCTCTTTTTGTATGCTTTTATGAAATAAATTAAGTGTTTCAATGAATATTCTGTTAAATTAGATGGTATTTTAGTTATACATCGCCTGTTATATGCTTCCAAACAAAAGAGGACAGACCTGTACCTTTACTTTTACTGAGTAAAATGTTGAGTAATATTTCTTTAATATTAATATTTCTTTAATATTTCTTACATCCCTGAGAGTACACATATATCTAAAGACTTTTTAATATATTAGTATCACTTAAAATTTTATGTTCACCACCTTTTTCATCTTTATTTTCTACGGTGGTTGGATTTCTTATCAGTGATCTTTAACAAACCCCTTCAGATAATAACTTCACCCTTTTTACTTCTTCCTGGCTTAGGTTGCACGTCATATGTACGTAAGTATCTGTAAAAAAAAAAAAAAGCCCCTTCTTTCCTTTAGCTTGAGCCCATCGTGGTGTTTGTCACCCGTAGGATCTGTAGAAATTAAAGCAGTTTCGTCACACTCGTGAGTTTCTAAAGAATAAGGCTGACCGCTGGTGACTGAAGCTACTCAGAGCTTTCCAAGAATGCTCTTGCACATCGCTGCCCGCAGACTTCCCACATCTCCATTTCACAACGTGACAAACAAGAGTCAAACTAGCCCTCAGATGCTCCACACGAGTGGGTGTACTGTATGCTTGTAGGGCGATGGCGACTGACTGTTTTTGTTTTTCATGGAAAACCTGATTTCTTTCCATTGAAGTTGTGTTAATAATGCATCACAATTAACTGATTTGTCATGTAGCCCATCTGACAGCAATAAAGTGTTCAGTTTATACTCAAAACATGAGCAAACAGCTGTCACTGGGGTCAGAGAAATACATTTAATTCTGAAAGACACACTTTTTATGTAAACAAGGGTAACACTTTAAAATAATAGTCCATTAACATATTTACTCACATGAACAAACAATTAGGAATACCTATATCACCGTATTTATTTATCTTTGTTAACGTTAGCCAATGTTATTTGAGTTAAACAACGCTAGTTCATGTTCGCAATTTCAAAATAATACTTGAAGTGTATCCCGGACGAGCCCCCATGTGTAACCCACCGGTCCTACTGCACGGTTGCTCTAATAAGGAGGCTAAAGGCCATGGCCCCTAGTGTCTGTCACTAGAGCACCTTTAGAGGTCAGAGGAGTGAGGTTTACCTGCATAGCACTTCATTAGCTGGCCTCTGTTACACTTAGTTAATGTTAGTAAATGCATTAACTAATGGACCATTATTCTAGAGTGTTACCTAAACAAGACTTAAGTACTTTAGCTTGTGAAGTTGATTTGATTTATGAATATTTAAACGTTTGTACTGGAAAGCAAGATTATGCTTTGAAAATACAAAGAAATTTTTATTTTTGCAGTGAGACAAACAAGGGTAGATTTAGCAGTTTTGTGACATTATTAAAATAGATTTTATGGTAAAGAAATGATGTCAGATGTATAAATGCAATTTAAATCATACTGTAAACATGCTGGCTTCACACAATCAATCTGTGTTGGGACAGCATGAAGTAATTAAGTGAACTTAATAGTTTTTACAAATTTAAGTGGATTGAACATAAAATTAAGTTGTCCACAAAAAACTCAAGAATTGTGTTATTTCAGCTTACTTTAAAAAAGTAGTTTGAACAAATAGCAAATGTCACTCAAAATTTTTTGAGTGTGCATGTAATTTGTTCACTTGGGGTGAAAATGTGGTTGATTTTCAAGAATTTGATTTGATATTTCTTTAAAACAAATTAAATATTATATTAAATATGACTCAGGCTCTAATTTCTTAGAAACAAACCCACCAACCAACCTAAAGTACTACATAGAAAGTAAAAGCATGTTCTTTCTTAGAAATCTCAAAGTATTAGTTTCCATGTAATCTCAAAAAAAGCGCACGTGTTTATATGTAAAGATGATATAAAATATCTTTTATGATTTTCAAAGCTGCGTTGATTAAATTGAAAACAAAATATTTTTATTTTATCAATTGTTTTTTATTTTAAATTAAACATTTTAAAGTTGTTGTTGTTTTTTTAACATAATTCTTTTGCATTATAATTCTGGTCACTTTACAATAAGGTTTTATTATGCAATGTTAGTTCATGTATTTACTAAATGAACTACTAATGATTTATTGCATTTATTAATCATAGTTCAAAATGTACTAATGCATGACAAAAATCTGAATTAATGCTTTAGTTAATGAACTGAGTTAACATGAACTAACAATGAACAGCTTTATTTTCAATAACTAACATGAACAAATGATGAACAGAATTTATTCATCCATGTTAATGACAGTAAATACATTATCTAACGTTAACTAATAGTACCTTTTTGTTAAGTCTTAACATAATTCCAGTGTTTTGAACAGTGGTTTGATAGGCCTTGTAAGGTTTCCTGATTAATATTGTTTATTTTTATTTTATATTTACTAAGGCTGTTAATTCCGCTGTAGTTACCCCCTGATTAATAAATGGACTAAGTCGAAAAGAAAATGAATGAATGAATGAATATTTTTACTAAAGCGAGAGTGAAACTCTGTCTGGCAACCTAGTATACAAATTTACAAAGTGAGCAAAATGAAACATTACAAGTCTAACCGTTCCCTATTTATCATCTGACTACTTTTCATGAATGCTAAAAAGAAACGTTTTTGTAATGCATTTATTTTACGATTGTTTTGAAAGGCAATTCTTGAAAATGATTTCTTGGATGAATCTAATGTAGCACACTCTACTAACACTGTGTTTTGTGTAGAGTCCAAACCTCTTTCATTCTTTCCTGGAAGTCTTGCTTCACACCAGTTTCCTCCTCTGATCTCTCACATCTTTCTTTGTTATGACAGGCCTCCATTTTAGGCAAAATAACTGAGGTACTGCTTTGTAATACCTTCAGTGGTTGCGTGGAATGTGGTGACGTAGTTTGGGTTAGACACTTGTCTAGTCAGCCCCTTTAATGGGAAACTAGATCACTCTGAAGTGCTTTTTGTATTCATAATGAAGCCTCTCAAGCCTGTTAGTCGTTGTCTAGAAAGTGTTTGAACCAAGTGTAGCGTGTAAACATGTCATCCTTCCTCTTAGCTGTGCACATTTTTTGGTTTTTAGCTTTTCTGTTAGAGGGAAGGTGTTTCTCTCACGGAAGGTGTTGTTTTACACAGTACACTGTATTTGTTCAACTTTTAGTTTAAAAGCATGTCAGATATTTTAGATAAGTTTATGTATTGTAGCAATTATTTTAAACGTAAAAAAAATAAATGTTTCAGGTTCAATGTGTTTTGTCTTAACTGATAACATCTTTTTTGGGTGGAATACCACAGAAACCCTTCCTTTAGTTTGTACAAATAAACAAAAATTCACATGTGAACTAAAGCCACTAACTCTGCTAGGGTTAGCCACCAACTTTGTCTCTGCAGACTTATCACATATTAAAAATCTTGTCATGACCATATACACCACCTATCAAACGTTTGAATATACGTATAGAATATATTAAAACATGTTTGTTTGTCGTAAAAATTCATAATAATGACAAAAAATACTAATTTGTGGATCTCTTTATTTCCGGGTTCAGCAATACTGCCCTTAAGGCTGAAGTATTCTGGGAAATTTTCTTACCCCTTGGTTTCGAGTGTGGTCCTGAAAAATCTTTGTTCGAAGGGATATTCACCCCTTCCCCTTAGCCCTACGCCTTCAAGCTAAAGAGAATTGGGAATTGGGACACCCCTATCCCTACCCCAAAATGAGGGGTAGGGGTAAGGGGAAGGTTTAAGGGGTAGAATTGGCATTGGGTCTTAAAATAACTAAATAAAAACAAAACGCATGAGGTATAAAGGAAATCTACCCCCCTCACAGTTGTCATGAAGGGTATTATGAGCTATATGCACCAAAACCATCTTTTGTACAGTACCAGGCTGTAAACATGTTTTTATCAGCTGTAAATTTGGCCAATTTAGCATTGCAGTCAGTGGACATCTGGAGTTTGTGGAGCCAGCCCCCAAAGGCTAGTCGATGAATTGCAGTTTCGGTTACTTCCGTATTGGCTTTACCAGGGAGAGCGGGATGTTGCTGCCTGGTTGATACTAAACTGTGCAGAGCTGCGTCCCTCCAGGAACTGAGTTTGACACCTGTGCTTTAGATGAATTTGTTGCATCCTTGCTGCATGAATGTATTCATTCTTGGCAAAACAAATGCTTAATGAACCCTGCTCCACCAATCAGAGAGCCGCAATGAACAAAGTGTGCCAATGTTTTCAAAGTACCTACATATTTGTGTGTTGTATATAATTAAAAAAGCTTATTAATTATATGGTTGTTTCATTAATACATTTTTTTTGTATTTTTTGTAAAACAAGTTTCTTTGCTTCTCCTCATTGCTGGTTGTATTGTTTTATGACCAATTTAACTTTTTTTAAATTAATTTTTTAACATCTTCATTGACAAATTAAAAAAACATAATAATAATAATAATAATAATACTAGTTTCAGTAATACGTTTTCATTTCCTCAAGTTTGTTTGCTTCAGATTTGTAATGCGATTCTCCTCATAGCTGGTTATTTTGTTTTATGACTGATAATGCTTAAATGAAGATTTTTTTTTTTAAATCTTCTTTGACATAAAAATATTTGTAAAAAAAAAAAGAAGAAAATAACAATACTACTACCAGAACCAGTGTTAAAACAAACATTCAAATAAACACAGAAATATTTCAGAAAAAAGTACATTTTGATTTAATGGTGCCTTAATATTGGAATATTGTTTTAAATAGACAGTATTGCTTTTATTTCAACATAAAAAGCACAATAATATTCTGTAGATATCTTTTGTTGACCGTTATTAGTAAATCTTATTAATGATGCTTTATAATTTTTGTAAGTTGTTGTTTTCCATCTAATCTGACCTCTCTTTCGTTTTTCCTTTTCTCTCTGGCTTTCTTTTTCTTCTCCAGACCCGGCAGCCTGTGTTTGTGCAGCTCCTGCAGGGGGTTTTCAGAGTTTACCACTGTAGCTGGCTCCTTCCTAGCCAGAAGGGCTCAGTGGAGAGCTGTATTAAAGTTCTGTCTGATGTGGGTATGTATTACTACAACTACACCTACAACTTAACATCTACAAACCATCAATTTACACATAGAATTGTAATGAGTCAGGGTACAATGGAGATGAGGATTCAAGTGCAGTTTATTAAGAGAATCATCAGGCAGGTCAAAACGGGGACACAGGAGCATGCAGGTAATCCAAAAGTGTAGTCAGAGTATAGGCGCTTTTGAAATGCTCACTTGCAGTATAACAAGACTCAGCAAAGAGTGTGTGTGTGACTGAGGTGTCTTTATAGTCCTAGTAATCCGTACATCATGAGCTTCCAGCTGTGTGTGTGTGTGATCAGGGGGAATCCGGAACTGTTGTGTGATTGCAAAGACTTCTGGGATTTGTACTTTATATAGTGGCAGATCGTGATGAATGAAGCTTTTACAGCTTAAAAAGAACAGTGAAATTTATGTTATCTATAAAATCATCCAATGTTTTATCTTGATTAAAACATAAGGAAAAGATTTCACTATTTGTTAAGCGTTCATTAATTTTCAATTGTTTCGTTTAGCCAAGAGCAGAGCTATCGCCATCCCGGTGGATTTGGACAGCCAAGTCAACAACCTGTTTGTGAAGTCCAATAATGTGGTGCAGAAAACCATCCTCAATTGGAGATTGTCCGCTCGCAATGCATCCAGAAGAGACTCAACGCTCACAGCGTCCAAAGATTACAGGAACATCATTGAGAGGCTGCAGGTGAGGGCGGGGTCTCTCAAGAACAGCCAATCAGAATGCTGATGAGGTTTTTCTATTGAAGTGCCTTTATTATGCTTTTTCTAAAATTACCTTCAATGAAGTGTGTGAGGTATCTGTAAATGTAAACATTCTGAAAAGTTTTAAATAAGACTTTGGTCAGTGGTATGATCACAATTTTATTTCATGGTATGAGAAAGTTTATTTCATGGTAATGAAATCTTTCCCTATATAATATTTTTTATATAAAGTTAGTTATTCCACAAAATGTACAAAAGAGCTTTAAATATAAAAATAAAATTTAATATCTAAAAAAAAAATTTTTTTTACATTAAATATATAGTAAACCTGTGGTCTCAATATCAATTCCTGTACTTTACATCATAGCAAAGATAAAATAAATCAGTTGTTAGAAATGAGTTATTAAATCTGTTATGTTTAAAAATGGGTTGAAAATAAATCTTTGCATTAAACAGATATTGGGGGAAAAGGGTCACTAATAATTCAGGAGGGCTAATAATTCTGCCTTTAACTGTATATATGCACAGGTATTTTCCTCCCTGTAAATAAGGAAAGGGAAATAAATACAATAGAATAAAAATATGAAACAAACTGTGCTTTAAGCATCTTCACTGTAAGAAAAAAAAAATTCAGCTACAAAAGTCCTTCAGTCAAGAGCAGTGAGGGATTTCCTCCATTTGTTGTTTGATTCGTAATAAAAACAGGCGGCAGGAGTGCGCTGTCACTTTAAGAATAGTGCGGCTCTGATATGGTTTCTCTTTCACATGTCTTTTGATTCTCAACTTGTTTGTTTATTACACAAATGAGGGTTAATATGAATATTTACTAAACACTGTGCTTTGACACAAATGTGCATGTATTTGACCATTAAAGCGCTCACATTAAGATGGCATTAGATGTGTGTGCACCGCTCGTCTCCGAGGCCAAGCGCGCACACAAACACAGAAGCATTCGGTCTCGTTCGCGCTTTTAAACATAAATGATTCGAATGTTCAACAATGAATGATGCGCATCCCGTGCTGCAAACATTACATTACAGCACATGCTTTTAGTAATGTTCACGTGGAACTGAGCTTTGCAGAGCAACAAATAGCTGTGTTTGATTAGGGTTGGGGCGATGCAGTGGCACAGTAGGTAGTGCTGTCTCCTCACAGCAACAAGGTCACTGGTTCGAGCCTCGGCTGGGTCAGTTGGCATTTCTGTGTGGAGTTTGCATGTTCTCCCCGTGTTTGTGTGGGTTTCCTCTGGGTGCTCCGAGTTCCCCCACAGTCTAAAGACATGTGGTACAGGTGAATTGGGTAGGCTAAATTGTCCATAGTGTATGAGTGTGGATGGGTGTGTGTGAATGTTTCCCAGAGATGGGTTGCGGCTGGAAGGGCATCTGCTGCGTAAAACATATGCTGGATAAGTTGCCGGTTATTCCGCTGTGGCGTCCCTGGATTACTAAAGGGACTAAGCCAAAACGAAAATGAATGAATGATTAGGGTTGGAGCAAAACTGTGCAGAGCTGTGGCCCTCCAGGAATTGAGTTTGAGACCTATGTAGTAAACAAAATATGACTTTAGATGAACAACAGGATGAGTAACAGGAAAAAAATTTAAACATGAAAATATAAATATGTAAACACTTTAAGGGAATAATCCAAAATATAAACACACTCATACACTACGGCCAAGTTCGCTTACTTAATTCACCTATAGCGCATGCCTTTGTATTGTGGGGGAAACCAGAGGAAACCCACACGAACACGGGGAGAGCATGCAAACTCTACACAGAAATGCCAACTGGTCCAGCCGGGACTCGAACCAACGATCAGTAGAAATGTCCTAATCAATTACTGCTCGGGATGGAGGTTGGCCAGATTCAACTAGTTCTTAAATGTTTCATCAGCCAAAGCAGTGGCGAATTTTTATTGTAAAATTAACACATTTCTTACTTTATACACTGTTTGAATGCTGAAGTAAGGGTCTTATACCTAGATATAGTAATGGGAATTTAGATTCTGACACATGCTATAAAATTAGGCCAGTCACAATCACAGTATAGGATGGTGTCAGATAGGAGGGGATTGGAAAGAACAAATCTTCAAATGAATCAGCTTACAGTAGACTTACAGTAAATATTTTGGAGGAGACAGACAAAACAAAATGAGAAACATTTTAAATATTGCCTCAGATATAAAAATAGCGGCATTGTTTGGTTATGCAGTCATTTGATTGAAAGTAGGTTACTGTTTTCCAGATGCATTGAAAGTGGAATTTAATTAGGTGGGGAAACAGGAAATTTGTTCCAGGAATTTGTGTGCATTGTTATGGGAAGGTTGAGTCAGGGTGAGGTGTAGGTCTGGGGAAATTTAGTCTGTTTCAGAGTAAATGCAGATGAAGCCTGATAACAGTGGGTTTTGGCACTGATGTAAAGGTAATAAATAAATAAATAAATAAATTATACCTTTAAAAGAGAACAGCTTTTTGACTAACTTAAGTTTAATTTGGCTTATTATTATTTGGAGGATAAACATGATTTGAAAATGTATTTATAATTATAATTTAGATAATTTTAAAGCAATTTAAAAATAAACTTTTATACACAAACTTTCATACATGATGTTTTGTGGCATTTGCTTTTTCTATTTTGTGGTTTTCAAAAAGGGTATCACTGATTCAAGGGGATTTCAAACAGGGAATTGCTGTTTGTCCACACTGAAACTCAGTATCAGATGACTGAAACTGAAACTTTTTGTAAACTCTGGCCTTTGTGAAGATTGTCAGAAACTCTTATGGTGTGGTTTTGTGGCCACTAAAACCAGAATTTTTGCCTCATGCATGACGTCAGCGTGTGCACTTTTTTCTCCTTTCTGATTGGCCAGCATGACATGATTCACACAAAATTGGCAACCATTAACCGTTTTCTCAGAGGATGATAAGAAAACATTGCTGCAGCTCTGCTACAAGTTTTATTTATGGAGAAAATTAAAAATCCCTGCAGTGTTTGGGTGTTCTGGGTTTATCTGAGATAATTAGTCTTCTAAAATGTATAAAAAGTGTGAAGCTGATTGGTCAGTTTTTGTCACGTGACTCCCGGTGTGCTCGTGGCATTCTGAACAGCTGAGACATTTTCAACTAGGTGTGCCAGGAAAACGTGTGTGCTGAGTTAAAGGGTTACGTTATTTTTGGGTGGGATATTATGAAAACAAAAAACATTAAATAAGACCAATAATCTTGATTTATAACGTTATTACCTTACATTTTGCATCCTAGTCTTAGGGGTAAAAAGTTGAAAGCCTCATGCTGGCTGTCCACAGGGTCTTAAAAAGTCTTAAAATGTTTTAAATCTCAAAAGCTAAATTCTAGGCCTTAAAAAGTCTTACATCTTTTTTTAACAGGTCTTAATTTTTCTGATTGTGAAAGGATATATTTGAAAACTAATTAAAAATATAATATATAAAAAAATTTATATTGAAAAAACTAAATTATTATTGTATTATTAAATGCATCAAATTTTAATCATTTTTTGAATGGGCAGGGGTAAAACATTTTATAAATGGGATATTTTAAAAAAATCAGGGCATTTAGCCCTGTATAAGTCTAAAATTTCATTCATAATGGTCTAAAAAATGTCTTAAAATCTTAAATATACTTGCAGAAACCCTGCTCATGTGAGAGGATCATTCCTTCAAATCAAATATTTTTTTTATTTGTTTGTTTGCTTACATGTTATGTAGAAATTAAACATGGATAACATGTAGAAAATTACCTATTAAACAAAATTGGAAACTAAGTAGGCATTAAATGGGTTAACACGAAAAAAAAAGTAATAATAAAAATAATAATAATAATATATATATATATATATATATATATATATATATATATATATATATATATTACACACGCAGGTTCTATGCTTAAGCTTTTGACAAAGTAATCAAAAAACTACAGATTTCTTGAAAGATTCATTTTGGTTGGATGCATTTAGAGATTAAGATTATGTTGATATATGATTGTAATGGATTTTTTTTTAATAACATAAAAATGTAAACTTCGGGGGCATAAATGGGTTTATATATAATGGGTATATATATATATACAGTTGAAGTCAGAATTATAAGCCCCCCTTTGAATTTTTTTTTTCTTTTTAAAATATTTCCTAAATGATGTTTAACAAAGCAAGGAAATTTTCACAGTATGTCTGATAATATTTTTTCTTCTGGAGAAAGTTTTATTTGTTTTATTTCGGCTAGAATAAAAGCAGTTTTGAATTTTTTAAAAACCATTTTATGGTCAAAATTATTAGCCCCTATAAGCTATATTTTTTCGATAGTCTACAGAACAAACAACCATTATACAATAACTTGCCTAATTACCCTAACCTACCTAGTTAACCCAATTAATCTAGTTAAGCCTTTAAATGTCACTTTAAGCTGTTTAAAAGTGTATCTAAAATATCTAGTAAAATATTATTTACTGTCATCATGGCAAAGATAAAATAAATCAGTTATTAGAAATGAGTTATTAAAACTATTATGTTTAGAAATGTGTTGAAAAAAAATCTTCTCTCAGTTAATACATATATATATATATATATATATATATATATATATATATATATATATATATATATATATATATATATATATATATATATATATATATATATATATATATATATATATATATATATATATATATATATATATATATATATATATATATATTAGTATTTGTTTTAACAGAAGTAGTTTTCTTTAAACTGTGAGACATTTGTGTGAGTGTAGAGTGGAAACATGCACTTCCCCTGGTTTTAAAGCCTTGACTCAGAAGCTGAAGGGGGTTAGAGGTCAGTAGGGGGATGATGGGACGCTGAGCTGGCGATTGTGGTAAACCAGGGCTTCATCATGTCTGTCTGCACCCGCGTGCAGCTGTGGCATGAGCCGGACAGCTTTCAGACACGTTTGCACAGCTCACAGCTCTGCTATGAGCCTCAGGCCTCTCATGCTGAGCTATTTATGAACCTGCTGCTCAGAGTGTGAGTGGCTGGACTCCAGAAATGGCTTTTTACCACACCTGTTAGTGCCAATGAAAGTATGCAAGACAAAAACAAACTCTGCACTGCAAAAAATGCTTTTCTTGTTTGTGTCTTGTTCCTAGGCCAAATATCTACAAATTCTTAAATCAAGAAGGATTTTGTTAAAAAAAAATGGAAATATTAAGTGAGTTTACTCACTTAAACAATCTGCCAATGGTGTAAGAAAAATGGTCTTGCTTTCAGTGGGAAATATTTTTACTTGTCTAGAAGATGCTTCTTGATTTAAGATTTAAACTCAAGATTTTTTTTGTTTACAATGGCACAATCACATTAACTCATGACCTTAGCATTGCTAGCACATTCTCCTCTGTTCCAGCAATAGCAATTAAATTTTTTATTTTTTTTTTACTTTAAAATAAAATGTCTGTTTGTATCGGGTGGTATGCATGCAGGTTGTGCAACAATCAGTAGTGTTCAGTGGCTTCAAATGAGAACGACGATCATGACTGCTGTAGTTAATCCAGTTGCGTTATTTTTTGGTATTTATCTTTAGGAAATCACTGAAGGCAATGATATCATGTTATCATAGCAATGTAATGGCAATAAGATCGTAACTGTACTGTGTATTTACACCGTGGCCATATTTATGTATGTAAACACGAAAAACAACATTTAACGCTATACCAGACACTGTAAAAAGCTCATTCCCAGTTTTTCTGACAGGGTATTCGAGTGTCATTGAGTGACTAATGTGAATGTTGTGGGACTATACAGGGGTTATTATTATGGATTATAGATAGCCAAGTTTAGCATTTTTTTTTTTAATTTTTTTTTAAAGCATGGTGGTAAAACACGAACGTGGTTATGAATATGCTAAAACTTCTGCTTGTTTGTTGTAAAAATTAATAATAATGACAAAAATGCTAATTTGTGCATCTACTTACTTCTGTGTGCAGCCATGCTGCCATTGTAGATGGTGTATTCTGGAAAATGTTCGTACCCTTTGGTTTTGAGTGTGGTCCTAAAAAAATCTCAGTTTCATGGGTTATCTAGCTCTTCCCCTTAGCCCTACGCTTTCAAGCTAAAGAGAATTGGGACACCAAAGGGAAAGGCTAAGGGGTAGAATTGAGATTGGGCCTTAGAGTTACTATGCTTTTGTTTAATAATTAGAATCTCTGTTCGACAGTAGTGCCATCATGAAAGAGTCTTTTATTTTTATTAAAGAATTTTGAGCAATTATGAAAAACAAACATAATCCATAAAAAATCATATTCATTTTCCAAAAAAAAAGCATTTAGTTTTTTTATTTATAACATTAAGAAAAAAAATCTATATTAGCTCTTATGTAAAATTATAATTCTTTTTCGAATATTTCCGTAGTACTGTTTAACAGAGAGAAGGTTTTTCTCAGCACATTCTTTTAATAACTAATTTCTACTAGCTAATTTATTTTGTCTTTGCCATCTATTTACTTTGATTTTGAAAATTCTGTTTTTCCTTCACTGGAATAAATTACCCGAGCATTAATTTCAGGAAATGCTCAGATTGCATTCAGCTGTTTTAACGTTTCACAACATTTGCATTTTAACTGTATTTATGATCAAATGAATTTGTTTTTTATTCCCTGAAATATAAAAAATCTTGACCCCGAGCTTACAAAAGAACCACACTAACATGTTTTGCTACAGAAAGTTCTGCAGCGATAAAAATAAAATATATCTTTAAATCACATTTCATCACTAATATAAAGTTTAAGCCACTTTTATGTCCTTATTCAATTCATTGATTTGTATAGCTCCTTTCACAATAGTTATTGTTTCAAAGCAGCTTTACTAAAAGTGCACATTATTGCATTACAATCAGATTCGGAAATGTTAATGTTATTAGTTACAATAACTTTAGTTACTATTAGTAACTAGTAACTAATTGCTTTTAACAGTTAAAAATAACTTGTTAATGTCACATTTACTCCATCATATCATAATGACACTGTGAAAACTTGAATTGGAGATGAAGCAAGTGTTTGTTTGTGTGTGTGTGCAGGATATCGTGTCTGCTCTGGAGGATCGCCTGCGGCCGCTGGTTCAGGCTGAACTCTCTGTGTTGGTGGATGTTCTTCATCGGCCGGAGCTGCTCTTCCCTGAAAACACAGATGCCCGGAGGAAATGCGAGAGTGGAGGATTTATCTCAAAGTGCGTTTGCTTTTATCAAACCATTAAACCTAACATCACCTTACAAAACCATCACACTTGCTCCTTTTTATGAGAATTTTATAGTTTTATTTTATTTTATTTTATTTTCACACCATTTTTATATTACTTTATATTACTTTATATTAATAAATTTATATATTTAAATTTATTTTAATTTAATTTTATTTTATTTTATTACTAGCCCTCAATTATTTTCATTACTTAGTCCCTTTATTAATCCGGGTCGCCACAGCAGTCGCCACACGGTCGCAGGGAGAACATGCAAACTCCACACAGAAACGCCAACTGACCCAGCCGAGGCTCGAACCAGCGACCTTCTTGCTGTGAGGCGACAGCACTACCTACTGCGCTACAGCGTTTATTTTATTTTATTTTATTTTATTTTATTTTATTTTATTAATAATGGCCTCACACCATTTAACCAACATTCAATTATTTATTTAGTTTTCTATTTGAATTTTTTTTATTTTATTTTATGGTATTTTATTTATTTATTTTATTTATTTTTATTACTTTATTTTATTTTCTATTATGATTATCATTTTAAATTTTTTTATAATTTTTTATTTTATTAAACCATCAAATCTAACATCACCTTACAAAACTATCAAATCTAACTTCCTTTTTTTGTTGTTCGTCTATCAGTCAGGTTTTACTGGGTGACCTGAAACAAGAAGTGAGATTTGAAACTCCTTGTTCATAATATTTTAGGTTGATAATGTTATGCTATAGGCAGCGCATGTGGTGCAGTGGGTAGCGCAATTGCGTCATAGCAAGAAGGTCGTTGGTTCGAGCTCTGGCTGGGTCAGTTGGCATTTCTGTGTGGAGTCTGCATGTTCTCCCCGTGTTTGCGTGGGTTTTCTTGCAGGTGTTCCGGTTTCCCCCACAGTCCAAAGACATGTGCTATAGGTGAATTGAATAAACTAAATTGGCTGTAGCACATGAGTGTGTGTGCAAGCGTTTGTGGGTGTTTCCCAGTGATGGGTTGTGGCTGGAAGGGCATCCACTGTGTAAAACATATGCTGGATAAGTGGCGGTTCATTCCACTGTGGTGACCCCTGATGAATAAAGGGACTAAGCCGAAAAGAAAATGAATGAATGAATGTTATGCTAGATTTATATATAAATGAGATTATTATATTATTTTTATATTATTAGTATTATAAATGATACTATTAAGGTACTATATTATAATAGTTAAGTGTTTAAAGGTATAACATAAATATTAAATAAAAGTCCTTTTTAATAGCTTTAAACTGTAAATACCTTTAGGATTTGGATAAATTGTGAAGGCAAGTAATGATGCTTAAAATTCAGTTTTAAATCACAAATAAGTTACTTTAAAATGAAAGTTTTTTTATTATATTAAGTATAATAAACTATTCTATATTCTAATTAAAAAGGATTAATTAATTTATTTATCATAATTTTGCCAGAGGAAACAAAACTATAATCATTAGATATTTATTTTAGATTTTATATATATTATTATGTATATGTTTTGTTTTATTTTATTTTATTTTTATGTAATGACGCAGCAGAGCTCTCTGTCCTTCACTCACCCTCAGAGTAATCTTGAGCTGCAGGATTAGCTGATACACCAATGCAACCAACTATTGTAACGTCAGCAGGAGCAAAACCAGACCAGTTTATGCTCCAATTGATTTGTCTTTCAATTGGATCTGAGTTGTTTAAAGGTTGCTGTTGAAAACTTGACAATTACTTTACTTTTTGCTGTTTACATTTATCACATTATTTTCACTCCATTTCTATTTTATCAGCACTTATTTAGTTTTACATTTTAGTTTAGTTTAGTTCATGTGCTGTTACTATTCAAAGAAAAAGATTAGATCTGTTGACGGTTTAATTTATTACGTAGCACAGTTAGCACTATTTTATTTTATTTATTTTATTTATTAATTTTTTTATTTTAATTTATTTCATTTTATTTGATATTTTATTTTTATCACAGTGTTCTCACCCCATTTTTAGCACTACTATTTTAGTATTTTTTTATATCATTTTTTTATTAATTTTTATTGCAATATTCTCACCGTATTTTTATTTTACCAACACTCAATTATTTATTTAGTTTCCTATTTAATTTAATATAAATTTATGTGTTGTCAATATTGAAAGACAAATATGGAATCAGTTGGTATTCTTACCCAATTTCTTATTTTAGCAGCCCTTAATTATTTTATTTAATCATTTGTTTGTTTGTTTGTTTGTTTTATTTTTATGCAATATTCTCACCCCATTTTTATTTCGCCAACACTCAATTATTTATTTAGTTTCCAATTTTATTTTAAGCTATTTAAATTCACATGTTGTCAATATTAAAAGACAAATATGAGATCAGTTGATATTCTTACCCCATTTCTTATCTTACCAACCCTCAATTATTTTATTTTGTTTAATAAAAGTATTTTATAATTATTAACACAAACTTTTTATCTGTCTTTTTCAGATTAATTAAACACACTAAGCAGCTTTTAGAGGAAAATGAGGAGCGCTTGTGTATAAAAGTCCTGCAAACACTTCGAGAAATGATGACTAAAGACAGAGGCTATGGGGATAAGGTAATGCACATGCATGTACACACAATAAATCTTTTCGCGTACACAAACCTGTCTTCTGCTGAACTATTGTACATCTTGATGAAATTACAAGAATCACATTGGTGTGTGTTACTCTATATTTATATTTATCTATATTACCAACAAAAGTCCTGAAACAGAGCTGTGTGTTTCCACAGTTACAGCCCAAAATCTGCTTCAAAGACCACTTCGCACATCTGACATGCTGTTTTTATAGCCTATATAATTTTTATATAAATAATTGCACACAAACACACGTGTGCGTCTGTTCATGATTCATGTCCTTCTAACACTTTATAAAACTTGCAGATTTTCCCAACTCGTTTCCATCCAAAAATAAAAAAAATTCTCACTCCATTTCTAATATTTTATCAACACTAAAAGAATTAACACAATTAACGTCAAAATCATATCTGAATACATGATACTTTAGTGATAAATTTGGTTGCAAACTTTTGCTTTAAAGATCCCATGAAATCAAAGTTTTAGTTTTTATTTTAGTTTTATTTTCATGTCTGTCAACTTTTATTTTATTTTAGTTTAGTTTTTTTTATGTCAAACATGCCAAAGGAAAGAAAACTATTTAACTTTTTTTCTGGTGTCATGTATGCTAAATGCAGGAAAACTAGACAAATTTTATTATTTAATTTAATTACGTTTTATTATTTGTTTTATTTTATTTTGTTTGTTTTTTTATGTCAAATATACCAAAGGAGGGAAAGTGGAAGGTTTTGTTTTGTTTTATTTTGTTTATAAATATGCCAGAGGAAAGAAAACTGCACTTATTAGATGCATATTTATTTGTGTATTTTTATATATTATTATGTATATTTATTTATTTATTTATTTATTTCAAATATGCTTAAGGCACAAAAACTAGACAATTTTTTTTATTCTATTTAATGTATTATTTATTTTTTTAATTTATTGTTTGTCAAATATTTTTTTTAATATATTTTTTATGTCAAATATGCCAAATGAGGAAAAGCTGGATTTTCATTCATTTATTCATTTTCTTTTCGGCTTAGTCCCTTTATTAAACCGGGGTCGCCAAAGCTGAATGTTCCGCCAACTTATCCAGCACATGTTTTAAGCAGCGGATGCCCTTCCAGCCGCAACCCATCTCTGGGAAACATTCATTCACACTCACTCACACTCATACACTACTCATACACTCCGTGGGTTTCCCTTGGGTGCACCCAAGGGAAACCCACGCGAACGCAGGGAGAACATGCAAACTGCACACAGAAACACCAACTGACCAAGTCGAGGCTCGAACCAGCGACCTTCTTGCTGTGAGGCGACAGCACTACCTACTGCGCCACTGCGTCGCTAAGCTGGATTTTATTTTGTTTTATTTTATTTTATTTACTTTTTTTATTATTTATAAATATGCCATAAATAAAACTGGACTTATTAGATGCATATTTATTTTTATATATTATTATTATTATGTATATATTTTTTTATAATTTTTATTTTTTGTTTAGTTTTATTTATGCCAGAGGAAAGAAAACTGGACTCATTAGATGCCTATTTATTTGAATTCTTTAAAAAAAATATTTCCCAAATGATGTTTAACAGAGCAAGGAAATTTTCACAGTATGTCTGATAATATTTTTTTCTTCTGGAGAAAGTCTTATTTGTTTTATTTCGGCTAGAATAAAAGCATATATAATTTAAAAAAAAACAATTTAAGGTCAATATTATTAGCCCTTTTAAGCTATTATTTTTTTCCGATAGTCTATGGAACAAACCATTGTTGTAATAACTTGCCTAATTACACTAACCTGCCTAGTTAACCTAGAAGTGACTTGAAAAAAATCTAGTCAAATATTATAAACTGTCATCATGACAAAGAATAATTAAATCAGTTATTAGAAATGAGTTATTAAAACTATTATGATTAGAAATATGTTGAAAAAAATCTTCTCTCCATTAAACAGAAGTTGGGGAAAAATAAACAGGGGGCTAATAGTTCAGGGGGCTAATAAATCTGACTTCAACTGTGTATATATTTATATTTTTATTTATTTATTTAATTAATTATTTCAAATATGCCAAAGGCAGGAAAACTAGACTCATTTTATTATGCTATTTAATGTATTTTCATATTTAAAAAAAAATATTTTACTGTTTTGTCAAATATGCCAAAGGCAGGAAAACTAGACTAATTTTATTATTTAATTTAATTAAATAGTTTAATTTTATTGAATTTTTGTTTTGATATGTGAAAGGAAGAAAAAACTTTAAGCAAAGTCTCTTTAAGCAAATATTTTTATTTATTTAATTTCACATCAAATACACCAAATAATAATAATAATAATAATAATAATAATAATAATGATAATAATAATAATAATAATAATGATAATAATAATAATGATAATAAGCTGCACTCATCAAGTGAATTCATGGGATCTTCAATTTCAATTGCTTGTAATTTATCACAATTGCATCTTTGGTTAGCCACTAATGCTTTTAAGGCAAATGCTAATAAATCCTGTGTTATGTCACTAACGAACAGTGTTTGGCCTTTTTTTTTTTTAGCCTTCTCTGATTTCTTCCCTCACAATACTAACTTTGTATGCTCTTCTCTTCCAGCTAATTGCCTTTGATGATGAGCTGGATGTGGCTGAGGTTGTTTGGTTTTTTTATTTTATTTTGGTTTTATTATTTGCTATGTTTAGTTGGGCTTCCCGCTCACGCTCCAATGTAGTCGCCCTACTTAGTGCTTGTTCTCATTTTCTTTGAGCTTTTTTTTGCTGGTCTTTGTCAACGTGACTTCACCACGAAGTAGCCGATTGTAGTGTCTATATGTGTGTGTTGTAGTTGTGTGCAGTTAAACCCCACCTCATAGTTTCAGTGTGTGTTTGTGTGCATGCGTTTTTACCACTGGCCTTGTTTGAGATAACGTGTGCTTGTGAAACTGTGTGTAAGTGTATCAGACCGCTGTTTGTGTTCACACTTCCTCTGAGTTTTCCTTTGAGTTACTTCAAGTTCAAGTTGAGACACGAGTGAACATCACAGTACTTTGAAAAAGACAGAGTTCACCCACAAATGAACGCTTGCTGTTTATTTAGTTACAATCAGGTTCGGGGCTGCATTACCCAAAAGCATCATAGATCATAAAAATTATCATGTGGTTGATCTAAAAAAAAATGATTACCGGTCACTTAATTTAAGTCCTATGCCAAAGTCTGATATATGGCCGTGTATGGACATATACACTGCAAAACATGCTTTTCTTACAAAGAGTTTTTGTCTTGTTTTTAGTCCTAATATCTAAAAGTTCTTAAAACAATTCATTAATTTGTTCATTTTACTTCGGCTTAGTCCTTGATTTATCAGGGTTCGCCACAGCAGAATGAATCGCCACATGTTTTATGTTGCAGATGCCCTTCCAGCTGCAACCCAATACTGGGAAACACCCATACACTCTCACATTCACACACACACATTCACATACAGCACGGCCAATTTAGTTCATCCAATTTACCTACAATATAGTCCCACCTATATGTCTTTGGACTGTGGGGGAAAGTGAATCACCTGTAGGAAACCCACGCCAACATGGGGAGATGTTTTTTCTAGTCAAGTATAAAATATTGTCTTATTTTCAGAAATAGTAAGTGAAAATTAAGTGACTTTTTCTTTTTAACAAGCAAAATAATCTTAATTCAAGTGAAGTTCCATACTAAAACCTGATATATGGCCGTTTATGAACACATTCATAGCAAAACATGATTTTCTTACGTAGAGTTTTTGTCTTGTTTGTAGACCTAATATCTAAAAACCCTTAAAATAAGAAGCTTTTTCTAGAAAAGTAGAAAATATCTTCTTGTTTTCAGAAATAAGTTAAACTTAAGTGATGAAAAGCAAAATAATCTGCCAATAGTATAAGCAGAATAATCGTATTTCAAAGCAAAATTACTTTGCTTACCTTATTAACAGATTATTTTTCTTGTTTTAAGCAAAAGCTCACTTTATTTTGACTTATCTCCAAAAACAAGACGATGGGTTCTCTCACTAATAATTACATACTTTTTTTATTTATATGCACATTTGAATTAAAGATTTAGTGAGTTTTTCATTTAAACAAGCAAAATGATCATTATTCAAGTAAAGTCCCATACTAATATCTGATATATGGCCTTATATGAACATATAGACTGTCAAACATGCTTTTCTCACGAACAGTTTTTATGTTGTTTCTAGTCCTAATATCTAAAAACTCTTAAAATAAGAAGCTTTTTTCTAGACAAGTAAAAAAAATATTGTCTTGTTTTCAGAAATAATAAGTGAAAATGAAGTGACTTTTTCATTTGAACAAGCTAAATAATCTTTATTCAAGTGAAGTCCCATACTAAGATCTGATATATGACCGTATAAACATAAACTGCAAAACATGCTTTTCTTGTGAGTTTTTGTGTTGTATTTAGACCTAATATCTAAAGACTCTTAAAACAAGAAGCTTTCTCTAGACAAGTAAAAAAAGATTGTGTCTTGTTTTCAGAAATAATTAGTGAAAATTATGTGAGTTTTCTTCAAAACATGCAAAATAATCTGCTAATGGGGTAAGAAGAACAATCATATTTCAAATCGTAAACAAGTTTACATTGCTTACCACATTGACAGATTATTTAGCTTGTTTTAAGGAAAAAACTCACTTAAGTTTCACTCATAATTTCTGTAAACAAGGCAATGGCTCTCAAATCAATAATATTTGCCTACATTTTTTATATTCAGTCTGTAAACAAGGCAATGGCTCTCAAATCAATAATATTTGCCTACATTTTTTATATTCAGTCTGTAAACAAGGCAATGGCTCTCATTCAATAATATTTGCCTACATTTTTCATATTCATGCACACATTTGAACTTCGCAAACTTTGCGCCACATGAGTTTGTTATTAAACTTGTTCTTCTGTTAGTGAATTCGAAGTGTTTGGCTTTGTTCTAAATTAGTCCACGTGCACAAGGTTAGTAATTTGCATAATACATGCCAAAACCATTGCCACAGCCATATCACTGTGCAGTCCTAAACCGGTTACTCACTGAAGCTAAGCAGGGCTGAACCTGGATGAAAGACCATATGGGAAAACTAGGTTGCTGTTGGAAGTGGTATTAGTGAGGCCAACAGGGGGCGCTCAACCTGTGGTCTGTGCAAGTACTAATGCCCCTGTATAGTGAAGGGGACACTATACTGTCTGTGAGTCCTTCGGATGAGAGGTTAAACCAAGGTCCTGACTCTCTGTGGACATTAAAATTCCCATGTTACTTCTCGTAAAGAGTCGGGGTGTAAGCCTGGTGCCCTGGCCAAATTCACTCTATCGGCCCTTAACCATTATAGCCTCCCGATCATCCACCGAATTGACTCTAGCACTATCTCTCCACTCCACCTATAGCTGGTGTGTGGTAAGGCGTCACATCATTCAAATGGATCCTGCACACTGGTTGTGATGTGGAGAGACCCCCCTCATGATTGTGAAGTGCTTTGAGTGTGTGGTCAAACACAATAAATGCGCTAGATAAATACACATTACATAAACCAGCTTCATTTAAGGGCTTTCCGCAAAGCAACACTTGTCCTGGAAAACCATGAATAAGAAAAGACAATTATGGCCCCGAAACAACAGAAAAAGAACTTGGTAATGGTAATAAAGATTTTGATGTTGGATGTGGGGCTCGCTTTCAGTTCTGAAAACACGAGGTAAAACACACTGCAGTTTTGTTGACTTAAGAAAACACTCTTTTCAAATGAGAAGAGCGATGCACATTTTATGATGCTAGGCAACTGCTGTATGTATCTAACTGCAGGCACACAGAGCGCTCTGTCAAAATGCAAGGCGCATCACTGCAAAAAAACACATTCAGAATGATCATGGCCTGAATAGCCATTCATCACCCTCAGGAAATAGTACAACAAACAGTGTGAACAAATTACGTTACGAACAGTATGAGTCTGTGTGTGTCTGTGTTGAAATGGAGAAGGCAGCTGAAGTTCATGCTGTATTTATAGTCACTGCTCTTCTGTCAGTTCCAGGCATGAAATATGAACTGGTCACGCCATAACAGCATAGTGTGTGTGAACGTTCTTAAACATCCATGAAGTTGTGTTGCATGTGTGGAAAACACACGCACACACACACGTACACATAATGGTATCTGTGTATATACAGTATGTGTCTGTTTGTATCCCATGACTGAATCAAATCCTAATGGTTACTATTATTAGAGGAGAATTTCAGGTTTTGGTGTTATGGTTCGCAGAAACATATTAGGAAATTACACTGATTCATAATTTACTCCTACAGACTTTCAGTAGATGTATACATTAAGGGATTACTACCATTCAGAAGACTTCAAGATATATTAGGTAACATGATTTGTATTGAAAAAATATGTAGTAATGGTTTTAACTTTGTTAGTAATAAATAATGTTTCTTAACAGAAAGATCATATCAGAATGATTTCTGAAGGATCCGGTTAACGTAAATACACTTAACTAAATTCACAGAAATAAGTTAAATTGTAAAATACACTCACCAGCCACTTTATTTGGTACACCTTACTACTACCACTTTTGATTTCAGAACTGCTTTAATCTACACTTTGTGGCACAGATTCAACAAGGTACTGTAAATATTCCTGAGATTTTAGTCCATATTGACATGATAGCATCACACAGTTGCTGCAGATTTGTCGGCTGCACATCCATGATGTGAATCTCCCCTTTCACCACATCCCAAGGGTGCTCTATTGGATTGAGCTCTGGTGACTGTGGAGGCCATTTGAGGACAGTGAACTCAATGTCATGTTCAAGAAACCAGTCAGAGATGATTCACGCTTTATGACATGGCGCATTATCCTGCTGGAAGTAGCCATCAGAAGATAGGTACACTGTGGACATGAAGGAATGGAAATGGTCAGCAACAATACTCACGTACTGTAGGCTGGTGTGTTGACATGATGCTCAATTGGTACTAATTGGGCCCCAAATGTACCAAGAAAATATTCCCCACACCATTATACCACCACCACCAGCAGCCTAAACTGTTGATACAAGGCAGGATGGATCTGTGCTTTCATGTTGTTAACATCAAATTCTGACCCTACCATCTGAATGTCGCAGCAGACTAGACTCATCAGACCTGGCAACGTTTTTACAATCTTCTATTTTCCAATTTTGGTGAGCCTGTGCAAATTGTAGCCTCAGTTTCCTGTTCTTAGCTGAGAGGAGTGGCACCCGGTGTGGTCTTCTGCTGCTGTAGCCCATCCACCTCAAGGTTTGACATGTTGTGTGTTCAGAGATGGTCTTCTGCAGACCTCAGTTGTAACGAGTGGTTATTTGAGTTACTGTTGCCTTTCTATCAGCTCAAACCAGTCTGGCCATTCTCCTCTGGCCTCTACCATCAACAAGGCATTTGTGCCCACACAACTGCCGCTCACTGGATGTTTTCTCTGTTTTGGACCATTTTCTGTAAACCCTTGAGATGGTTGTGCGTGAAAATCCCAGTAGATCAGCAGTTTCTGAAATACTCAGACCAGCCCGTCTGGCACCAACAACCATGACACGTTCAAAGTCACTTAAATCACCTTTCTTCCCCATTCTGATGCTCATTGAACTGCAGCAGATGGTCTTCACCATGTCTACATGCCTAAATGCATTGAGTTGCTGCCATGTGATTGGCTGATTGTTGCAGTTGGACAGGTGTACCTAATAAAGTTTATGTGTGTATATATATATATGTGTGTGTGTGTGTGTGTGTGTGTGTGTGTGCGTGTGCGTGTGCGTGTGTGTGTGTGTGTATAGTTGATAATTGCTCAGAATAAAAAAGTTAGATCATGTTGAATATTATAATAATTAATTAGTTATTATGTATGTATTTATTTATTTTTAATGCTGCATAATTAATAATAAAAATAAAAGAAAATTAAATAAAGAATGGATGGTATATATGCACTGTGCTCACTCCAAATGAATAAGTTGGATAAAAAATATAAAATATATGAAAATAATAACACTTATATTTTAATAAATTTCCATAATCAATACTATACTGCGTATATATGTGAGTAGAGTATGTATGCACCGTGTCCACACACCTGATGTTTTGCACGTCAATGATTATGATCAGTGATTATGATGGCAAGTCCTCAGAGCACTGCATGAATCTGATCCTCAAACACACTTACACACGTGTTCACAACACATGAAGAGTCTGACCAGCACATAACATACAACACCTCGCTCTCTCTCTCTTCATCTTTCTATTGCATAAGAGAATGTGTGTGTGTGTGTGATGTAAGAGGGATGGGAAGGATAATATGGCTTTAGGTTGACGATGCAGTGGCTGCTGCTGCTGAGCAGGAAAGCTTATGTAATGTGAATGAGAGAGAAGTGTGTGTTTGTGCAAAAGATGAGGTGTGTGAGCATGTGTGTGTGATGGATCGTGTGTGTTTGTGTGTGTGATTGGATGTGTGTCCTTCACCTGCACTGTGTTGACGATCTGTCTCTCTCTCTCTCGCCTTAAATCTTTTGCTGTTTCTTTCTTCAGTCTCTTGCTTTTTCCTTCACCCTTTCTTTCATTTCATCATTTTTTTCTTTTTTTTGGCCATTCTATCATTGCATTTTTAGCACATTTATCCATTCATTCATTCATTTATTCGTTCATTTATTCGTTCATTTAGTCTTTCTTTGAGTTTTCTTTTTGTGCTTTTTCTTTCTTTCTTTTTTTTCTTTGTCTTTCTTTCTTTCTTTCTTTCTTTCTTTATTTGTTTATTTATTTATTTATATATTATTTTTTCTATCTTTCACTCTTTCATTCTTTTATATTTTCTTTCACCCTTTCTTCTTTCTTTTTTCAATTCTTTATCTGTTCTTTCACTCTTACTTTAGAATTTCTTTCACTCTTTTTTTTCTTTCCTTCAATTCTTTATCTGTTGTTTCGCTTTTTCTTTCTTTCTTTCCTTCACTTTTAATTTTTTTTTTTTTTTGCTGTTTGTTCCTGTCAAATATTTCATTATTATTTTTTACTCTTTTTTATCATTACTTGCTTATGCCTTTTACGGTCTGCTACCTTATTTTATTATTATTTCTGTATTTATTTTATTTATTTATTCATTAATCTCTCTTCTCTCTAACTGTTCTTTCTCTGTTTTACATCTTGCTACTACATTGTTTACTTTAGATTATTTTTTTATTTTTTTCAATTTCCTATCTGTCTTCCTCTCTCTCTCCCTCTCTCTCTCCCCCTGTAGATTCAGTCAGCTCAGCCTGTGTCAGTCCGGGTCTGTTGTCCTCATGTGTCCCATGCTTAGGTCCCTCCTCCGCACGTCTCCAGTCCTCCATTAGGAGGCGCTGTGGACACATCTGTCTCTGTCCCCGCCACTGTCCCAGTTTCCTCTCCTTCGTGCAGCACGATTCCTGGACTCCCGCCAGCTCTCAACCAGAGGTTACATAAGACCTGCCCCTCTTTTTTTTCCCCCTCGTTTTTTTTTCCTGGAATCCAAGCTCTTTACTGATGTGTGACCTTCTGCAGTAATTGCCAATAAAAGTGAGACGGGCTGTTTACCAAGAGACACTGGACCATCCAGTGGGCATACAACGCCCTAAGCCCTTCATCGAAATCCACAATTCAGCTTCTGTCTTACTAGACCGAGATGCATAAATGAGGTCACCGAGCCAAATGCCTTCAGTCTTTAGGCCAAAGCTCAGAGTCGGACACACATTGAGCTCATGTCGTGACAGGCAGGTTTTAAAGCGTGTTTGCAGGCTTTTGTCGACAATGAGCTTGATTGCGCCCTCCAAGCTTCTCGCCATTGACATGCACCGCAAAGAATAAAGCTGTGATATCAGCGACTGTGCGACTTTCTCATCCACACACTTTGTGACAAACTAGCTATTCAAAAGTCTGCCTTCGGTCCAATTTGGACTTGTTACCGGATGTGCAGCTGAATGGATCGATTTCATGTGGGGGAAATTCACAAGAAAGTGTTTTGATAGCATGTGATGAATGCATGCGTTTATGGTGGCTAAAGAGGGACATTTCGCATTCACACCTTTTGCATTATTTTCCAGCTGAAAAATTATGTCGCAAGAAAGGGAGATTCCTTACTGGTTGCAGTATTACTCACACAAACATGCGCGTGCGTCACGGTTGTTGCTAATTTAAACCCCCCCTCTGTCTCTTTGTGCTAGAAAACTTACACCAAATTTCCTTTTTGCATGCTTTTTGAGCCAATGCATCTTTCTAGAAGTAAACCACAGTGAATGTGTTATTTTCATGTTGTTGATAGTATGGTGTTCCTCGCTGTTGTCATCCTTTTCATTGTCTCACATCAAACAAGGAAACGTTTGCATGCTATGTATGCATGTCGTCTGCTTTGCTTGTTTCTTTTTGCTGCTTCACGTCTTTAAAGAGCCCCTATTATTATGTATTAATCACACCTTATTTGTTTTTTTAAATACGCATTGCAGGATGTTTTATTTTCTCTGCGTTTCTGAAATGGTTTGTTTAAATATCTGATCTTTCTAAACTCTAAGAGTCTACTCTGCTCTGATTGGTCAGTTTGTTGTGGTTGATGAACAACTTATGCCTAGTTGAGACTGCACGATTTTCAAAGTAGTCAGATGTTTTCACACTGCATGACCATCTGGGGTAGCTTTCTGTCGGTGCTGTGTTAACACAGCAAGATGGATCAGCTACAGGGGGTTTCACACTGCATGACTTTACTATTGGAATCACCAACAACTTTGTATTGGTCCACAAACTACGTCTCACAACCAAACATACATGATAAGTGACATGGAAACGAGGTCACGTAGTAAATCTTTTGTTATTCATTACATAATGAGAAAGAAGCCTTTAGGGAGGTAGAAAATGCACTTATTTTGCTCACCTGGCTTTTGAAGGGAATTAGCAATTTCTCCTCAACTGTTTTTCTTTTTTGACTCGGTAATGGTATTGCTTAGATAACACATCAAACAGATGGGTGCTCGTGTCAAATTTCCACAAATTTTTCCTCCATTTCTTGGGTCTAAATAGACTGAAAAGAAGCCCTTTTAACTTCTCAGCAACCTTCCACTAGTGATAGATACCTAAACTAATGGATGCTGCTTTCTTAATGGCTGTAGGTGATCGCCGATGTTATTATCAATCAGAACTCATTTCACACGGCATGATTTTGAATCACCAACAGCTCCAGATATTTAGCATGCCAAATATCTCACGGGTGTCTGCAACTAATCGGCGATTCTCTCAGATTGCATCTTTGATAGTTCACACTTTGTGATTGTTACTCACGTGAACAAGCACCGATTTGTCTGTGATTTCAGGCATTTGTCGGCAATTTCTCGAAACCTGTCAGCGAGTCAGAATTGGGGCTAAAATCATGCAGTCTGAACTCAGCATTACAGCCACTACCAAATGCTTGTTTACATACATCTGAATTTAATCTCTAGGGGCCTTTTTTAATGCTTGCAAAAGTGATGGTATGAACAGTAATGATGGTGTCATTTGTATGGTATTGATTCAAGATGTATCAAGTCCTCACTCTTAGGAAGTACTGTTCATGTTAGGTGGATTTTTGGTAACAGTTTATTTTGATGATCCCTATTGCACATTTTGTTGACTAAATGCTGAATTGCAACTACATGCCAATTACTTCTAATTTAAGTATTAGTAGACAGTCTGCTTAATATCTGCTGATACTGCTCCGTCAACAAACATTTAACTGACTATAAAAAACTTTGCAAGTATGTGTGAACTTAAACTAACCATAACCCAACCCCCAACCTAACAGTCTACTTATAATTTATTGAGAATTAATTGGCATGTAGATGCAATGTAAAATGCATTAAAGGGACCATCAAGATAAAGTGATACCGGATTTTCTTTCACTGCAAACGACTGCATCTTCTTGGCATGTCAGTAGCATGAACTAAACCATGGTCAGCCAGTGAAGATCATATTCCGGCTTTAATGGAATTTTCTTCTTAACCTACCTAGGTTTTTGCAAGAAGTAAGGCTGGAATTACCAACAACTCATTTCAGGCAGTTGAGGATTGCTTCCTTTTTTTTGGAACTCAACTTTTTATACACTTTGATCTTTGAAAATTTGCAGGCCTTTTTACACTCACAAACAGCTGCATGTACTGTACGTTACACACTAAATGAAAGATAGCATCTAAAAAAAACATAATAGGGGCACTTTAATAATCAAATCTCAGTAGTAATACCTTCTTAAAAGGATATTTTAAGTCTTTTTTGGTCATTATATGTGTGCATGACTTTAACTTTTGATTTTATGTGTCTTTTTTGTCTTACTAATGAAAAATAAGCAGCAATTATCGTGGAAATACTTACACTCACAAATCCAGATGGATTAAATGTTATGACAGGACCAAACAAGTCACAAATACCTTTTTGAAAACCTCTCTCTCTCTCTCTCACACACACACACATACATGCACACACACAAAAAAGCTTTTTTCCACACCCAACTTGGTAACACTTAACAGAGTAATGTTTTTCTGCCAAGTCACGGCTTGAGAGTGCATTACATAACTGCTTGAGATTGAGTATGGATACCTTAGACTTTTAAAGCCTTTTATCAGTTTTAATGTTTGCGAGCAAATTCAGTCTTCCCACTTAGATAGCCCCCTTTGATAAGATGCAGCACGTAGGCTGACCTGCTGAGGTCAAACATCCCTGCGCTTGACAAAGATGAATGTGCAGCCGCAAAAAACCCAAAAAACTGCAGATGCCTAAGTGTAGAAAGTGAATTTCTTGGGCCGGTAGATTTGGTGCACATGGCGTTTCTAGGCTGTCAAGGGTCGTTAACACATTCTAATAATGCCAGAGACTAATCTACATTAACTAACTCATGACTTTTTATCTCCATTAGCTTGCACCCCCACCTGAACCAGAGGTCCCAGCAGAGGTGTGTCCAACACATATTTGCCGCCCCGCTGCTCTTGGGCCGCGGTGTGGGAATATGGGTTGTTGCAGACAGTAGTTGGTCGTCTCATACCATGCTATTGCATTGCACTAGCCTCTCTCTCTTTCTCTTTTGAGTCATATCTGCCCATGCAAATGGGAAAACAAAGCCCCACGCTGGCACACGCAACACTTCTTTCCTCTGCAAATGTTTTTCTCAATGTTCCACAAATATGCTAGTAAGCTGACCTCTTTTTGGTCTCGTTGATTAGAGTGCAGAAGAGGGATTCTGGACATCTAGTCCCCTGTTATTTTCTCCATTGAGAAATTGGCTGATGATACTTTTTAAAAATGTTTTTCAAGAAAGGGGTATCATGAATTTCAGTGTTAATTAATGATATATAATTGTTTCAACTTATTGACATAACTCTTGATTGGATTTCTGGAGAACGATTCTCCATGGGCCCTCCAGTCAATGAAGTGGCTGTTACCATAGAAACAAGAACCACACTCCAAGAGCTCTACAGTGGCCCCTTATTACTGTAAAATTAGAAAATCAAATCATTTTCAGGGTATCTGCAGGGTCTTAAAATGTCTTGAATTTCAAAAGCAAAGATTTAGGCCTTAAAATGTCATAAAATCACTGAAATGTTCTCTTGTAGGTCTTAAATAGTTTTAAATGGATCCTAAATTTCCTTTGTTTATGTAAAGCTACCCAGTTGATCCAATGCACATCCAGTCATCAAAAGTACATCTCTATAAAACGTTTAGCAAAATTATAATACTAATATTATACTAAACTAATATTATAACAGTCTG
This sequence comes from Danio aesculapii, assembly GCF_903798145.1. Classification (NCBI taxonomy): domain Eukaryota; kingdom Metazoa; phylum Chordata; class Actinopteri; order Cypriniformes; family Danionidae; genus Danio; species Danio aesculapii. The sequence continues at coordinate 36,321,286 of NC_079445.1, read as the reverse complement.
TTGTTCATACATTTAATTTTTAAGGCACAGTGCTTAGCATAATTGAGTACACCCCATTTTGAATTTTTTTTTATCCATTTCTCTGTGAATATAGGCAATGTATTTTGGTGCATTTAAACAAAACAGATATATTTATTAAAATAATATTTTAGTCACCAAACATATTTAGAAATTGAAAGATAATACAATTAAATTCAAGCAAAATATTGAAAAAAAAATGACATCCTACAAAATTTCAACTAAATAATTAGAATTTTTTTTTGCTTATTTAGATTTTTCTTCTTTTTTTAATTTCTAGTTACTATGTTTCTATAACATATAAATTTGGGTGTACTAGTTTTTGGACCATTATCTTAAGTTATTTTGTTAGATAAGCTCCAGATTTGGCACATATACATTAGATTACTGACCAATCTAATGAATATGCACAATTATAATATTGTATAGCTTCCTATTATAATATGATTTTTTTTTGTGAGGGGCGTACTTTAATATGCTTATATATGCTGAGCACTGTATGTTGAAAAAAAATTATGTTTTCAACCAGGGTCTGCTTGTTTTGACACATTATTTCAAATATGTGGCTAAGAAATAACTAATTAGAATTAGTTTTTTTTTTTGATGGGGCAAGTACATTTTTTTTCTGCTGAGCCATTAAAAATACCTTGGCAAATTTCATTCTTCATGATCTTATAAAGGTCTTAAATTTGACTTGAAACCTGCAGAAACCCTGTCTGAAGCATTTCAGATTTAGCCAATTATAATTATTAGTAGTAATAATAATAACAACTACTACAACAGCAACAATTTAATTATTATTTAAAATCTAAGCAATAAGTATTGCTAATGTACGTTATAATAATAATAATTTTATTTATATATTTATATATATTCATTTATTGTTTTGATCTTTATTCATCTTGTTTTTTTTATTTAAATGTATTTATTTAAGTAGATTTTTTAACAACTGCAACAACAGCAAGAGTTTAATTATTATTCTATAATCAAAGCATAAAGTATTGTTAATGTATGATATAATAATAATAAATATTAAAAACATTTATCTCATCTAAAATGACTACTAAATTCTTACATTTTACACATTGTACACATTGTAAAACCTTTTCAAACCAAGGCTGGCAAAAAAAGCTTGTACTTTATCTTGTTTTATTTATTTATTTTGTGTGGGCCAGCATTTTACATTTATATCCATGCCTATGCTATGACAGACAGAGAGAAAGAAAGACGAAAAGCAAACCAAAAGCTTCTCTGCAATGGGCAGAGCAGTGTATGTCAATAGTACACAGGCTCCATTATGTAATCGGGATAAAAGTTTTCTCCCTCTCCTCTCTCACTCATGGCTTGCGTTTGTAGCTTTGGCGCCCTGTGTGGTGCTTATGTAATTAACATGGTTTCATTCCGGCTGCAGAAGCAGAACTAGAGGCCGACGCAAAACAGATGGCCTGTAGAATAGGTTAGCGACTGATGCATATTCCTGTGGAGGTTTAATCATTAAAGAGCAACGGATAGAAAAGCAAACATTAAGAGATGTATTATTTATTAGTGCTCTTGTTTTACTTCCTTTCAGAGCTTACTTTATGGATAAACTAAAAAACTGTTTGTGTTACTCTGCTCTGCATGATGTTCCCCAGTGCCTGTCTGCTCCCACACACACACACAAACATACAACATACCTCTCATTTAACTGCATGATGTAATCTGCCCCACTTTTTGTGCATGTCAAAATAGTGACTAATGTTCTCAGTCTTGACCCCCTTCTTTTTTTATGCTTCTCATTTTTCTTCCCTCCTTTTTTGCTTTCTGCTAACTCACGTCACTCAGGAGTTTGATCCAAACCAGCCTCAGAAGCAACTGGAGGATCAGAGAAGGGTAGGTAATGAAACGGGGAATATGTTGGCGCCGTCTGAGCTAGAGATGCATCAGTCCACCTGGCGGAAATCTGAAATATATTTGATTTATTATGGCCGATCTATGTTTTGGGCTTTTGCCGAAACTAAATACAATGACTTTATAGTATAAAGTATGTAAACTGAACATTAACAGATGCAGAAAAATGCATAAACATATTGAGCTTTATTTCATAATTCAGCAATTTTGTGACACTTTCAACAAGAAGAGCTTTGTGTTTAAGCAGTTTGCAAGCAAGTCTTATCAAAGTTTGCAGAAAAAAAGTAAGTGCTAAATAAGTTCATTTGCATCAAGTTCTCAGAGCAGCTGACTGTAGTATTGGTAACCTAGTAACCAATGGTAAACAAGTCAGAGGTAATAGAGCTGATTGGTCATGTGTGTGTAATGTTCGCTAGGTCAGAGTTTATTCAACAAGGCATTTTCACCTGCCATTATTTACATGAACCCTTTATCAGACAATTCCAAAACCACTTCAAGTGAGTGTAAAAATTCTAATTAAATTTTTTTGCAAATTAAGGAATTTATTTATTTATTTTAATTTGGTGTTTCCATAGCTCATTTTTAATGCTGTAATTCAAAATGCACAATAATATCTCACGACAATTCATAACTTTTTGATTTTGTGGCTAATTCGTATGAATCTCATTTGTACAATTTAGTATGATTTGCTTATCCTCCAGTGTTTGGGTTTAGGGGTGGGGTTTGACGCCACACCTCCTTTTTAAATTGTACGTTTTTGTACGACTGAACGAATTAGCCACTAGACTGACAAGACGTAAAATAGTTACATTTCTTCGTGTGATCAGGCTGGTAATTGCTACTGTCTTATAAGCACCACCTATAGGCAGAGAGTGAATCTGCAGTTTTATTCAGCCTGTCACCTGTTCTCTTTTGTACATGCTTTTTTTGTAGCATAATTTCACAAAGCTGAAGTTAGATCATTATTAATGTTGTTTTCACTATAAAAAGTGATTCGTTACTTGAATTTAAAAGTAACCAATGGCGTTACTTTTAAGTGTGTAAACACGTAACTTGGAACTGTTATGCCGCAGTCATACTGGGCTTTTCTCCCCATAGACTTCCATTCATACGCACGCAAATGCGTCAGACCAGAAACGCAAGCTAATGCAACAAGTTTCGCAGTTTGCTGAGTTGGAAGTTCAAGCTTGGTGAACCCTGACCTGCGAAATCACATCATGTGATTGCATGAGACCAATCGAAGATCAAAACTTGACCTCACTGGACAGAAATTGAAAACATGGACCAATTGCTCTCTTTTTTAATGTCTAATCATCTTGTTTAATCCCACCCCTTTTCGCAGCGTCGTACAGCAGAATTTCACACACCCAAACTCTAGTGTGACAACAGCATTACACTGACTTAATTTTTAACTATGCACATTTAATTCAGAATTTTAAGGCAATTTTATTTAAAGGAAAATTTTACTCACTTTTTAAAGTCAAATAATTAACAGATAAATCTATTAAGTAATAGATAAATAAACGACGTTAGCATGGACAGGTAGTGATTAATAACTTAACATTTTTAAATGAATGTTTTTACTATAGGTTTTCTATAGAATTGAGTCCATACATTCAATCAGTCCAACTATTCAATCCATTCAGCCCAATTTTAACCACTACCTGCCCATGCTGATGTATAGGTTTTGGGTCAATCGTGATTACAGTCCAGTGGTTGCGTCACTTCAGATAGTTGTCCATAAATACCTTGTTTATGTACTTATAATTTACTTGATTGTAGTTATAAAATCCAGAACATAAGTATTAAAATTGGCCAATTCATTTATATGAAATGTTCATTTGGAATCAGCCATGATAAATCAAGATTGGTGCATCTCTAGTCTGAGCCACCCGTTCACAAAACTCACCCCACCGTTGGCTCCAAATGGGTGGATGTTCACTAAAAAACCGGGATGACTGTAGGTTTGAAGGTGGTGTTGGATCTGTATGTATGTGTGGGTGTGTGTGTGTGTGCGTGAAACTCTGATTGGAGGTGTTTCCAGTGAGCAGTCGGGTTAGGGTTGGTGTTGATTGTTGTGGTGTCTTGTATCCGAAGCCTCTGTTGTTATGAGGTCAGATTGGACTAAGGAACGGGATCCAGTGTTATCAGATTCTGTCTTCCTTTCTGACCTCTTTCTGACTGTGTTAATCAAGAGGGATTATTGGTCTCCTGGAGGAGTTGAGTAGCATCCCACAAACCAAATCAATCAGGTGACACTCTATCTGAAGCCTGCTGCTTACGCAACACGTTATTGATATTATATAACACACCTTTAGACACGTGTTATTGAACATGCAGCTTCATTTATGCATGGATACACCTTAATGCATTGTTATGTGCTATTTAAGCACTAATATATCCCATTTCAGTGTGTGTTATATATAATTATGTTTCGTGTCGTTCCAACGTTGGGTTTGGTAGTGTTTTTAAAATAAGGATCAAATCTGTTATGCTCACATAGGCAGATACACGTTTTTTTGTTTGTTAATTTAGTTGTTTGTTTGTTTAAATTTACATTTGTTCGTTTTTATATTTGTTTAAATTTATATTACTTGGTTCGTCTGTTTGTTTAAATTCATGTTTGTTTGTTTGTTTGTTTGTTTGTTTGTTTGTTTTGGGATAGGTTAGTCATATCACTTTTTTTATCGATTTACAGGTTTTAAGTTTCTTGTTATTATTTTTCAAAAGTGTAATAAACACATTAAAAGAAAGGATTTAAAGATGATTCATTTTATTTACTAAATGTTTTTAAAGGGGTGGTCCACTACGATATCATATAAACTTCAGTTGATGTGAACATAAACAACATCTCTGAATGTAATATGCTGAAGTTCAATGCAAAGGGAGACGTTAGCTACAGCAAACGAAGTTTGGGGACTGCAAAAAATACATTTGGACTAGTGAGATCACAAGGACTTCCGGTTATGCGCATACACCCTGCGCAGCGAAGGGGCGTGGCCAGAGGCGCTAAATGTTATAACAGAGAAAGCTAAAATGCTGTCCAAGCGCTGCTATTTCCACAGAGCTTGTTCTGTTTTTGTATTTGGGCTTCCAAATGACACGACACTAAAAGAGAAATGCTTACAGTTTAATTTAATTACGTTTCAGAGAATTATTTAAAAATCTATAGCTAGCATTTGACAAAGGAGAGCTTCCAGTATCTCTCTCAGTTTAGTGCTGGATTCGGGTAAAACCTCTCCAACCAACGAAGCTGTGGATTGTGAGCCACAACCTGTATTTATATTTGTTAAAATTGATCTACTACATGCACAGTTTCTAGCGTTAATGGTTTGCTGTAGCGAGGATGTAAGCAAGGATGTAAACAACAGGAAATGCTGTTTGGCTCCACTTACAATTTAGCTACAAATTCATATTTATCAGTCAAACCGCTGTAAACACCCACAATTTTCAGCAGCACTGCAGTGTCTCTCTATGCGGACACTTTCCCTGTGTTCTACATCTCAAATAACAAACTTGCAAAAGATATGTGGACGCTTCATATTACTTACACATGCTTATTCCGAATATATGTGAAAGACACATCTGTGTGCTCTTCATTTTTCTGTCTGATTAAGGCAGCTAATGCTGCTAACAGGTACTCTGGCTGACTGTTCACACAGTGCAAAAGCGTGTGCTTGTAGGGGCGTAACCTGGTGACATGGAGCCAATCCGTGAATCACAGCACATTATGACCAAACAGAGCCTCTCAGGGGCGGGATTTTCAGAGGAACTAGGAAATATGACAGTCGTTTTCATGTTAGCTGAGTAGCTGTATATAATCAAAGTAAGATATATGAAAAAATAACGTGATTTTCTACAAGTAAAGGATGAGCACACATCTTATGAACACAACCAAGCTTTAAAAATACACTCTGGACCACCCCTTTAAATTAAGTAATTGTAAACAATTTATTTGGACAGAATTTAAACAAACAAATTAAGTTGAACATTACTAAATTTAATTCGCTGGTTTAAATTCACCACGTATAAATTGTTTGCAACAATTTTGCAGACACCCAGATTTTAAATTTTATTAATATTTTTTATATTTGTGGTGATGACCTAGGTGTCAAATGCCAATGCTGGATGTGAAATATTTTTATAAAATATATTCATAGGATTTCTGCGGTGTTACCAAAATTATTATTATAATTAATAAATAATAAATGAATGTATTATAATTGATTATAATTTAATATATTTTTTAATTAATTTAGTTTTATTGATTTAGTTAGTTGTTTATTTGTTTGTTTAAATTTACATTTGATTATTTATTTATTTGTTTTTTATTTGTTTTTTATTTATTTATTTATTTTTTTGGATATGTTTCACATTGTTTTAGCGATTTACAGGCTTCAAGTTTATCGTTTTTATTTACCCATATATTTAATTTTATTAATATTTTTAGTATATTTGATGAAGACCTAAATGTCAAATGCCTGTGCTGGATGTGAAATATATTTATAAAAAATAATTATAGGATTTCTGCAGTGCTACCACAATTATTATTATAATTATTTATATGTTATAATTGTTTATAATTAAAAAAAAAAGTTTTAAATTATAATTTATTATAATTAAAAAAATGTTTCTCATTGATCACGTGAAAATATTTGTGCATTTCTCAATAAGAAAAAAACAAAAAACAAATATATATATATATATATTATAGACTTCAATCAGATCAATAAGTAAGTCTGTGTTTGTGCTTTTATTCATTTTTATTTATTTTCTCCACCTTTTGATAATGTCTGTCATGGTGGCACGTTGATGTTTCGATTTTGATGATGATGTCATGATGCTCCTTCCATGACTCCACCCCCTTTTTTTCGTCAGAGTGAGGCTTTGAGGCAGGTCCTGGTTAACCGTTACTATGGCAACTTCAAACCGGGCGGCAGACGAGACAGTTTGACGAATTTCAGCAACGGGCCGCTCACCCCTGTTGGACAGACCAAGACTCCTGCAGGTGTGTGTGTTTGTTATAAAGCGATGACCTTTTCAAATGTAGAGACCAGCTCCATTTCATAACACCCTGCACTGAAGACCGTTCCCTCCCCCAAGCACTTTCTGCCATTACGTGTCCTATATATTCAGAGCCATCACTGTTGCCAGGCGACAGGAACGTGTCACCCACACTTCCTGTGTGAATAGCCTTCAAACACACCTGCTGAAGAAAGTCTAGCAAGTGTGTAAATGTGTCTAGCGGAGACTGACACTAGAAGATTGGATGCTACAAAGTGTCTTTATGGATATGGGAAAAAATTAAGAGAGCACATGAATATTCTCAGTTTCTTTAGATTTATGATTTATAGTTTCAGTAAAACATATTTAGCTTTTTTCTGTACACTACTGATGACATTTCTGCCAAATCTCAAATAAAATGTTGTTTTTTAGAGCATTTTTTTGCATTAAATATGTTTTAGGAAATCAGTATTTTGGTGGAATAATCCAGATTTTCATTCATAATGAATTAATAACGGTTAATTTCTATTTTCTTTTTTTTGTAACACGTTTATGTAAGGTTGTCAAAATGTACAATGTGCTTTTACAGACATAGTCAAAGGCAAGTTTTACAAAAAAATGTGCAATAGGTTAAAGATATTCTAGTAATCATTAAAAATAGGAAAATAAGTAAGTAAATCTATAGATAGATGGAGGTAAGGAAAAAAGAAGAAAAATAGAAACATACCATCTATAAGTACTAATGTTGGTAACTAAATAGTCGCAAAGTCTCTGGATAGGCACATAAAGCAAAATTATATATATTTTCTACATCACAGCACATTCATTCACTTTATTAATCTGGGGTTGCCACAGCGGAATAAACCGCCAACTTATCCAGCATATGTTTTACGCAGCAGCCCTTCCAACTCCAACCCATCACTGGGATACATCCATACACACTCATACACTACGGTCAATTTTTAGCATACCCAATTCACCTACACCACATGTCTTTAGACTGTTGGCGAAACCGGAGCACCCAGAGGAAACTCCACACAGAAATGCCAACTGACCCAGCCGAGGCTCGAACCAGCAACCTTCTTGCTGTGAGGCGATTGTGCTACCCACTGCGCCACCACATCGCCTAATTTAGACATGTCATTTGAAATTAAAAACTTTAGAAATTTCTATTTTCTGACATTCAAAAGTTGTATTTTTGGAAATTATTTAGCATAATTTGGATTTGGAAGACATGTCATCAGATTGTTGTAGAATATATATAAAAATTAACATGTACCATAATCTAGTAATTTCAGAGAATCTGAGAATTTTCTGTGTTTTTAAACTTTTTTTGCATTGGAAATTTTAAACATTAAGAGAAATGAAAACCATCAATTGAGAAATTGACCTCCATTTGTACTTATAATGCTGCAATACATTTTAGTGGTCATTTTCATCTGTATGTATGTATGTATGTGTGTTAGTGTATTGGTTTAGCTATACTTGTGGGAGCTCAATTGTCTTCACTTACTAAAGTGAAATATAAAAATGTACCACTAGTGAGTACATTTCACTGTTTCCCACTATTTAAAAATGCTTATAAATTGGCCAAAACATTTGTATCTTATATCTTTATTTATATTTTTGTCTGTCTGTCTGTCTGTCTGTCTGTCTGTCTGTCTGTCTGTCTGTCTGTCTTTCTGTGTATCTATCTGTCTATCTGTCTGTCTGTCTGTCTGTCTGTCTGTCTATCTATCTATCTATCTATCTATCTATCTGTCTGTCTGTCTGTCTGTCTGTCTGTCTGTCTGTGTCTGTCTGTGTGTCTGTCTGTCTGTCTGTCTGTCTGTGTGTCTGTCTGTCTGTCTGTCTGTCTGTCTGTCTGTCTATCTATCTATCTATCTATCTATCTATCTATCTATCTATCTATCTATCTATCTATCTATCTATCTATCTATCTATCTATCTATCTATCTATCTATCTATCTATCTATCTATCTATCTATCTATCTATCTATCTATCTACATACATACATACATACATACACACATATGCACACATATATACACACACACACACTACCTGTCAAAAGTTTGGGGTCAGTTTTTTTTATTTATTAATTTTAATAAATAATTTATATAAAAATTGTCTGTTTATGAAGGCAGCAATTATTAAATGTAAAAATAATTAATTGTTAAATTCTTATTTAATAAATATTTATTTATTATTTATTGTATGTAGTTTCAAATAAATTGATTACTCCAGTCATTATTGCTTTTATTACTATTAACATTATTAAAAGTAATAATAATAATTAATGTTAGAGAGATTACTGAAGGATCATGTGACTCTGATGACTGGATTAATAAAGCTAAGAATGTATAATTAAAATCACTAGAATAAATTATTAAATGAATTGATAAACTACTTTTGAACAGTTTTTTATAGTGCAATAACATTTTACAATGTGTACTGTATTTTTGATGAAATAAATGCAACCTTGGTGAGCAGGAGAAGCTTATTTAAAAACAATTAATAATCGCATTGACCCCAAACTTTTAACCGGTAGTGTATATTAGTATCTGTCTAATGATTGACACTTAGTTTTGTGAAGGTTGAGTTGAGCCATAGACCGTATCATTAATGACTATGTAAAACTATGTAATGTTCTCACTAAGACAGGAAAACAAACCTCTGTGAGTTAGTGTGTGTTAAGAGAGTGTTTGGAGACACTTTAAAATGTAAATGTTTGTTGGTTTTTAATGTTTCAAAGAAGTGCTCAATTTATGCTAATTATTTCAGTTTGACATTGAGACGTAATGATTTGGCAGACGTCTTTAATCAAAGCAGCTCACTAATTCAGGACAGCAAAGAAGTAATCTAAGAAACAAAACACCAATATGTAAATAATATGACCATATAGTTTAATGCTTTATTCATATTTTCTACATGTCTACATATATCCTGGTTTTTCATCAGGGGGTGGTGGTGGTGGTGGTGGTGGTGGTGGTGGTGGTGGTTCAGCAGGGAGTCGAGGAGAGCTGAGTCTGGCTGAAGTGCAGTGTCACCTGGACAGAGAAGGAGCTTCTGACCTGGTCATTGACCTCATCATGAATGCCACCAGTGACCGGATCTTCCAGGAAAGCATCTTGCTGGCCATCGCTCTGCTGGAGGGAGGAAACCCTGTCATACAGGTCAGACCTGCTGCTACCTCTCGCTCATATTCCTTTACGGTTTAATCTAGCACATTCTTTTAAACATTACAGCAATATCAATCCATCATTATATTGTCATTGTATTTCCTTAGTAGTTTTTGATTTATGAAGTAATCGAGAGTTTTTATGGTAAGACAGTGCAGGTGAATAGGGTAAAAATTATTACCACCTTAACACCTTGATTGATTACATTATGAATTTTACATTTATTATTTTCTTAAGTTATGTAAATGAGACATTGCTTAATGTAATATAAACTAATTTGCATACATTTTTTGCACAAAAATCTAAACATTTGGATGAGGTCAGGTTTAAAAATATTTGTTTTTGAACATTTATTTATCAATTTTGTTTTATACATGTTAGAGACAAACATTTTTGCAGAGGGTATTTTGGGGAATCTCTTATCTTTTCACTCCATAATTCTGAAAATACAAAGAAAAACACATATACATTGTTTTGTAGAATAAAACCTTATGAAAATAAAACTTCATTATAGAGATATGGCTAAAACTGTACGTTCTGTTTAAAAGATTATTGTATATAAGATCAGCTGAAGTGGAGATTCATGGCTCAATGCAGGAGAAAAACCATTTAAAATATTTGTATTTTAATCAAAATCTGCAGACACAAACTGATAAATTGATATAAAAGGAACACTCAGAAGTGTATCTTGGATATTTTCTTTGAATTAGACTGAAGAAACACCTTATAAGATCAACAAATGCATTAAAATAAACTGTTTCTCCTTGTAGTGTCATGCCATGGATGTTCAAAGTCTCTGTTCTTTGTATCAAACTCTTTAAGTCAAACATCCAATTAATTCAGATGGCAAATAATGATGGCGACACATGAATGATGTGGCGTTTTTGGAGTGACTATAGGTGTGGTAAAATCAACAGGGCTGATTGCCATGAAAACTGAAACTTTTATCTGAATTGCTGCTTTTTGATGCGCAATTGGGGAGTTTTTTTCATATCTAATTTCTGTGGAGGAAAGTCATGTTTTTTCCCTCTGAAATGCAAGGCATCCTCCCCTGCTGCAAAACAGGAAGGGGGAACGAGAGCAACAAATTGTGATTTAAAAAGTGACAGAAATAAGAGACTGTAGGCGGGACAGTGAGATCGGGTCATTGAGGAGTCACTGGGTAAACTAAAGAATGCTAAAGATCGGGGGAAATGAGAGAGGAATAGAGCCATTTCTAGACTTTTTCACAACCTAGACAAGATTATTATTGTTTACAATCCCTTCCCTAAAATACAAAAAGTCATTCCGGAAGCCCTTCACATCTTTATTTTTTTGCTAACAACAGTGGTATACACTACCTGACAAAAGTCTCGTTGTTGATCCCAGTTGTAAGAGCAACAAATAATAAAATAACAAATAAACTTGACTTCTAGTTGATCATTTGGAAAAGTGGCAGAAGGTAGATTTTTCCGATCAATCATCTGTTAAACTGCATTCCAATCACCACAAATACTGCAGAAAAGTTAGTGGGACCCGCATGGACCCAAGATTCTCACAGAAATCAGTCAAGTTTGGTGAAGGAAGTATCATGGTTTGGTGTTACATTCAGTATTGGGGTGTGCGAGAGATCTGCAAAGTGCATGGCAACATCAACATCCTGAGGTATCAAGACATTTGTGCTGCCCATTACATTAAAACCACAGGAGAGGGTAAATTCTTCAGCAGGATAGTGCTCTTTCTCATACTCTAGCCTCCACATCAAGGTTCCTGCAAGCAAAGAAGGTCAAGATGCTCCAGGATTGGCCAACCCAGTCACGCGAAATGAACATTATTGAGCATGTCTGGGGTAAGATGGAGGAGGTATTAAAGATGAAGCCAAAGACTCTTGATGAACTCTGGGAGTCCTGCAAGAACACTTTCTTTGCTATTAAAGATGACTTTATTAATAAGTGATTTGAGTCATTGTAGAGATGTATGGATGCAGTCCTCCAAGCTCATGGGAGTCATACACAATATTCATTCTTTTCCCACTGCACCATGACTTTATATTCTATACTGTACATTATTTCTGTTAAGTGACAAGATTTTTAAATAAGCAAAGTCAGACCATACTGTCCCAATTAAATAATTAAAAATCAAGGCATGATCATTTTTTATTTTGGTAAAATAAGCGTAATCCAGAGGCCTTTGTCTTTCATATAAGCCACTTCTGATACCGACTGATCAACTAGAAGTTAAGCTATTATTTGTTGTTCCTAAAACTTGGATAGACGACAAGATTTTTGTCAGGTAGTGTAGGTGTAAATCCCTGTGTATTGTAATTTGCAAATAACTTTTAATAAATGTTTGCATAATAAAACAACACAACTGCAAATGGGGCAGAAATGCATTTAGAGTCTAGACGTTATTAGCTTCCCCCTCCTAAATAGTTAATTTAGGCTAATTTAATATGTTATGTGTAGCTTATATAAGCTCTTAACTGTCTGCTTTCTATCAGAACTATCAGAAATCTGCCTTTAAACTGCAATAGAGATGTGACATTTATCATGAAAAATATAATCCATATTTATCATGATCCATTTCAAGCCCCAGCTCGCCTAGCTCTGTGGCAGGGAAGGCATGGCTGTTCAGATTGTAGAGCAATTACATTTCTCACTCGGGCAGACCTGATTTCTGTGCTCACGCATGTGTTTTGTGCGTGGGTGCTTTTGTAAATAGGCCCGTTGCATAATCAGCCCTGTTATTAGCGCAGGCATTTTCCTTGATGATACTCCGGTGCTCACATGACCACATTACATAAGCCAAGGCCGTGGTGAATAATGCAGAAAACACTCCTGACGGCTCCTCTTCTGTGTTAACTGGGTCACCGTCGATCCACAGACACACATACAGCACAAACCCATTGAGATATACAACAGGCGATAATGATGGAAAATAACATAATTAAGGAAAGTAGTTATTTTTGGTCAATTATCCACCATTGTTCACTTTATAATAATCAGGTAGTGTGTGTTTCTTATTTCACCTACAGTACAAGTCAGATAAAAATATATCAGGTAATCATTCTGCAGGAAAATGAAGGTGATTTTAAGTTATGTTTTAATTTAGAATTTACTGTATATAGTTTTGGTGATTAAGCATGTTTCACCTGTACCTCTTTAATATGTAGATAATATTTACATGAATAAAAAGTGAATAATAATAATAGTAACAATAATAAATAATTATAACAATAATAATAATTAAAAATTCTGTATTTCTAAAAAATATTTATTCATTTTAATTGATAATTGGTATTATTATTTATTTTTTGTTATTTATTATTTTTAAATATGTATATTTTATTATTTTTTATTTATAATATTTTATTATCTACCTGTCTGACTGTCTGATATATAAAATATTAATTCTATTAATAAATGTTGTTATTATTATTATTATTTATTTTATTATTATTATTATTATTATTATTATTATTATTATTATTATTATTATTATTATTATTATTATTATTATTATTATTATTGTTGCTGTTGTTATTATTTTGTGTTTTTTATATTATTTATTGTCCATCCATCCATCCGTCCATCTTGTATCTATTCAATTCAATTAAATTCATCTTTATTTTTGTATAGCGCTTTTTGGACAGCTATATATATATATATATATATATATATATATATATATATATATATATATATATATATATATATATATATATATATATATATAAATATATATATATATATATATATATATATATATATATATATATATATATATATATATATATATATATATATATATATATATATTTATATATATATACATATATATATATATATTGGTAAAATTGTATATAATTTTTACATTTAATATATTTAAAACAGAAAAAAAATGGAACCAGAAAAAAAAATTACAAGACGACAAAAGTAGATTTTTTTTTTTCATGAACACTATCATACATGAGCCCCACATATAAATATTGCCAACAGTACCAGAAAATTAATTAACATCCATGTAATAAAAATTTAAATAAAAACTCTCACAGAGGAATATATGGGAGAAGATTATAAAAAAAAATTAACCTTTAATTGCAGATTTAATTTTATCTTTTACAGCACAAAATCCCAACGCATAAGAGCTATTTTAGTTGCCACAATTGTTTTTAATTTGCAAATAAATTATTTTTGTTTATTTTCACATAATAATTACAATTTATGGTGGAAATGTGCTTATTTTTACAATGCATATAGTGTCTTTTTTTTTCTTGCCACATTACATGAGATTCACACATGTTTTTTGTATTCTCGTTAACATGTTGAAAGTGTTGCGCATGTCAGCATGAACCTTGTGTTGGGTTAGATTGGTTAAGAATTAATGCAGTGCTGAAGGGGTTTTGTGGATAACCTGCATGACACTTTGCAGCCGGTTTGCAGAGTCATTTGAAGGATGTAAAGAAACCACATGAAAGAAAGAAAGAAAAGGGGGCTGGTCTGCTCTATTGACGTGTGTGAGCGAACGGTGACATTCTCTAGTGCTAACAGGGGAATTACTGAGTTTACTCATTGAGCATCAGCCTTCTTTTAAAAGGATTTATTCTGCTGGCTTTTGCTACTGTTTCTCAGTAAATGCTCTTAGGTTGCAGGTTCGCGAAATCCAAATGCACTTCATTATATCACGTCTTTTTGGCTGTTACAATGAGCAAATAAGAATGTGTTTAGAAGGGCTTTTACATATTAAAATGTATTCATATATTACATATTATATTATATTACATATAATTTAAAATATTATATTATATTATATTATATTATATTATATTATATTATATTATATTATATTATATTATATTATATTATATTATATTATATTATATTATATATTTTATTGTATTGTATTATATAATGTTATGATTGCAGAAAATGTATGTCAATTAAAATATATTCAGTATAAATTTCTGGTATATATTGCATATAATTATTAATAAATTACATATTTCAGTTTTGAAAAGTTTATATTATATATTATATTATATTATATTATATTATATTATATTATATTATATTATATTATATTATATTATATTATATTATATTATATTATATTATATTATATTATTTTATATATTTTATTGTATTGTATTATATAATGTTATGATTGCAGAAAATGTATGTCAATTAAAATATATTCAGTATAAATTTCTGGTATATATTGCATATAATTATTAATAAATTACATATTTTAGTTTTGAAAATGTTATATTATATTATATTATATTATATTATATTATATTATATTATATTATATTATATTATATTATATTATATTATATTATATTATATTATATATTGTATTCTATTCTGTTATATTATATTATATATTGTATTCTATTCTGTTATATTATACAGTTGAAGTCAGAATTATTAGCCCCCTGTTTATTTCTGTTTAACAGAGAGAAGATTCTATCGACACATTTCTAAACATAATAGTTTAAATAACTCATTTCTAATAACTGATTTCTTTTATCTTTGCCATGATGACAGTAAATAATATTTTACTAGATATTTTTCAGGACACGTCTATACAGCTTAAAGTGACATTTAAAGGCTTAACTAGATTAATTAGGTTAGCTAGGCAGGTTAGGGTAATTAGGCAAGTTATTGTATAACGATGGTTTGTTCTGTAGACTATCGAAAAAATATAGATTAAAGGAGCTAATAATTTTGCCCTTAAAATGATTTTTAAGAAAATTTTATTTGCTTTTATTCTAGCTGAAATAAAACAAATAAGACTTTCTCCAGTAGAAAAAAATATTATCATACTGTGAAAATTTCCTTGCTCTGTTAAGCATCATTAAGGAAATATTTAAAAGGGGGAAAAAAAATTCAAAGCGGGGTTAATAATTTTTACTTCAACTGTATATTCTATTCTATTATATTATAATTACAGAAAATGTATATCATGTATGTATTATTAAAATAAATTCAATATACATTTATGGTATATGTTATATATTTACATATCTAATTTTTGTGCATTATCAGTAGTAATTGTACTGCATTTAAATTTTACAAATTGAAATGGCATATTACAATAAATAGATGTATGCATTACAAAAATAATAATAATTGGTATGTAATACAAAATAATTGGAATATTGTTGCTATTAAATTGTACCTTTAAATAGGAAAACAGTTTACATAAAAATTATTTCAGTGCATTTTTGTGTTAAATAAACGTTTATTCAAAGCAATACAATGCTTTATTATTATATTTATACAATTTGTTGTTTAAAGTTATAATAAATTGATACATCGGTGAAATATATTGTACAACATTCAAATTAAGTTATTTATTTATTTATTTTTACTTTTTATTTATGATTTTTCAATATTTTTTTCAGAACAACCCCTTGCCCAACAATTTAACCCCTTACAGATGAGGGAATAAACAAAAAAAAAATAATACTAATGATAATATAAAAAATTAAAAAAAAAATAATCAAAAAATGCAAAAAATTAAAAAAAGTACTGTCATCAAAAAGACATGTCAAGGGATACATTTGTACATCAACTTACATTGTGTTACATTGTAGTTACCTCAGATTACATTGGTGATAGGTTAATTAACCTCTAAATGTACATATCTAAATATGTTGTAATACTTTTCCACATTTTCAGAAAAATATCAGTCTTCATTTGTAGGCATGCAGTCATTTTTTACATTAAATAGACCTGTTTAAGTCTCTAAATCCACTAAATTAAGTTAATTTGAATGTTAAATTTCAAATTATAAAAGAGGTTTGTGCTAATAAAACTGATAATACAATATTAATTAATGCTATATTAAAATAAAATCAATACATAATTAGTTGTTCATTTAGATATGGAAAATTATATATAAATATGGAAATAATTATTTATATTATTCATATATATCTTTTAGTGTCTTTTCCAGGGTCACATGTTGAGTCAAATGTGACCCAAACATGTTTTTAAATGATTTACAGATAGGAAAGTATTAATTCAGATTCACACACTTTCTGCTTTGAAGATGTTTTTTTCCTTCCAAAGTATTTTGATAAGAACGTGACAAATGTTTAGAGGTTTGTTAGATCTAGATCATATCTCAAAGTTTCTTTAAAGGTTAGTCAGTCAAAGCATTGGTCTGACATTAATAAAAGACACAATGTGACTGAAGGACTGTACTGAGTAACCTGGAATAGATGAAGAAGTGAAACGGCCCAAAGACTGAGCCTTGGGTTTGTAGATTTAGTTCTGTTTTAGATTTAGACATTTTATACAGAGAAATACAAGAAAGTACAGATTGAGGAAGAAGTAATACTAAGAAAGCATGCTCTTTGACTGTTGTAATGAGATATTTTAATGTAAAGTTTGATACATTGCTAAAATTTAATGTAACAAAAACCATTATCTGTTGTCTAAGATCCATATTAGTGGACAAAGGGATTTGCAGCTTAGTAAAATGCATTTTTCAGCATTTATTCAAACGTGCTGATGTTATGTTAACATCATTTTTTAAGGATACTACATACACTCAAAATTACTTATTTACATTATTAAAAAGACTACTTATTTTCAATGGGCTGAAAAAACAAAATTCTTGAGTTTTTTTTTTTGGCGTAAACCTAATTGTTTTAAACCCCTTAAATTTGTAAAAACAAATGAGTTAACTTGATTCTTTCATGTTGCCCCAATACTTTACTTGAAAAGTTTACAATGTTCATATATTAAGCTGTTTTAATTGTTTAATGTGTGATCAGTGTTGGGTAAGTTCAAAAAATTAATGACAAATTACATTGTTACAATCGTATTTATGTCTTGTCTAGTTACTACATAAATCATAAATCTCAATGCAAAGATAAATGTGAATCGGTTAATTCTTTATGTCTGAATAAAACGAAACCTTTTGTTCAAATTTTGAATAACATTTGTGTCAAAGCACAAAATGTTTCAAATGAATGACTGGTATATATATACCAGCCACTTTATTAGGTACACTTTACTATACTGGGTTGGATCCTCTTTTGCCTTCAGGAAGACCTTAATCCTTCGTGGCATATATTCAACAAGGTACTGAAATATTTCTCTTAGATTTAGGTCCATATTGACATGATAGCATCACGCAGTTGCTGCAGATTTGTCGGCTGCACATCCATGATGCGAATCTCCCATTCAACCACATCCCAAAGGTGCTCTATTGGATTGAGATCTGGTAACTGTGGAGGCCATTTGAGTACAGTGACAGGGTTTCCACGGGGTCTTAATAAGTAAAAAATTTAAAAAGCGAGATTTTAGGCCTTAAAAATACTTAAATTCTCTGTACTAGGTCTTAAATATTTTTGCACAGGTCTTGTTTTTCCGATGTCCATGTAACGCTACATCTAATGCTCATTTAAATTCTTTTTAGTTGTTGTTGCTGCTTGGTTTTCGTGGTGTTGTAGTTCTTTATTTCACTAGTCCAAATGTAATTTGAGGTATTACAACTTCAAATGAGACCAAAATGCAATAGCCAATCAGCTTTTTGTTACTGAACTCAGCGCGCGCAGCGAATGTGACATCATCGCTGTCTTTGTGGAGGTTCGCTTTAGGTGCGTGCGACATGATTTCAGCTGGCAGACCTCACAAAATATTTTGAGACTTGAACGTACAGTTCGCGCAGCACCGCGTTTGATTTGAGTTGAATATGAAACACTTTGAAGAGATTTTGTCTGAAACAGGTACAACTGTACAAATATCTTTATGATCCGTCCATGCCAGGTGAACAATAATTCTTGGCTATTAATTGCAACAGCTGCAGGAAAGGAGGAAAGTTTTTATTAAAGTTTGGAAAATCCTGAGGGATAGTAGTTAAAACAAAAAAGAGGCCATGCAAAAGTGGAGGCCAAGGTTGTTTTAATATTATATATTATAATGTTTGTCCACTATTCATAGGTCTTACACTGATGTATATATTACAATTTTCAATTTAAAACAATTTAATAGTTACAAACTAAAATTAAGTTACAAATTATTTCTTTGATAACTGGAAAGGAATATTTGAACCCATCAGTTTACAATATACTGATGCCCAATTTCTAGGCTTTATTGGTGATAATGGTCAGGAATGTTGGACCATTATTGCCTTTTTAGCTTATAAGTAGAGGACAGAAACTAGCCAGACAGTAATGTGTGAATTGTGGAGTGGGCAAAAATAAAAATCAAAAAACTTCAGTATTTTTAATAAGTTTTTGCTTATTTTCTTGCCATAATAAAAAATATAATTGTAGAGCAACCATGTTCTATTGTCATTAATATTTAACTTTAATGGGTAGAACTGTCTGAGATATGAACAAAAGCAAGTGATGTTTCAAAGTTTGATTTAAAAAATCTTGAATGGTTATAAAAATCTTTATAATCATTATAACAAACTCTAAAAATAATAAAAAACAATTAGTTTAAAAATCTTCAGTGATATTAATGATATGACCTAGTTCCAGAAACTTCCTACTACTCTGTTTATCCGTCTGACTTTACAGTGGGTGTCTTTTGACCATCTCACTGTCATTTAAAAGAATATCTCAATGGCAAATGCGTGAAGTATAAAAGCCTCGTCCGTTCTGTGAGGTGCGCAATGCGGCACCAGGAGAAAGTATAAATCAGCCTTAAGATGTTTGTTTGTTTTTTCTGTTGTTCAACAGTGCATCTAACCTGTCTTTAGTACTGTTCAATTTGAATACATTAATTTTACCACAAATATTGTGATTTTGCATTTTCTCTTTATGTGTATGTGTGTTTTTGATGTTGTGATATAGGTCTTACATTTAATACGTAATGTTCTTAAAAAGGTCTTAAAAGTATCTGCAGAAACCCTAAGTGAACTCATTGTCATGTTCAAGAAACCTGTCTGAGATAATTCATGTTTTATGAGCCCTGTTTGAGAAAAAGTAAACATGTTTATTAAGGAATGCACAGGAGAACCAGTGAAACCTGAATAATTGATTGTGGTTAATGTACTGTATGCAATGGACATATTCGCGGAATCTAGTCTTAAAAATGGACTGTCATGCTGATTTTCTGGATTTTGTCAGATTTTGCATGAAAAGTCCCCCAGAACTACCATGAAAATCACATCATCAGACCGTGTGCACATAAACTCAAAATCTTTAGGACTGTCTATCTAAAAAATAAATTAAAAAATATGTTTGGTTGTGGAAGCTGTGACAAAAACATAGTCCTATATTACTATTTTAGAGCACTTTTATATTACTCTCCTTCAAGGCATCTAAGATGAAGGGCATTTTTTTGTTTGTAAAACATTAGGAACGATTTTTAGCTGAAATCATCGTCCTGTGTGATTCATAAAATTCAATCAAATGGCTGACCAGCGACTTTGAGAGTCAAAAATGAAAATAAATAAATGAAAAAAAGATACCCCTGGCTACATGGATGGCAATCACTTTTTTTCGATGAAGGGAAAAATTAATGTTATATAAAGCGTTACTTCCTGTAGTTTACAACAGTCCTGAGCATGTTTCTGAGAGTTTGGTCTTGCTGAGGCTGTGGATTAAACTTAAGAATGTTGTAAATAATATTCAGTTTCTAGCATAAGTTCAGATAAAACTTACCTACATCATGGATGGCCTGAAGATTTTGCGTCCAACATGCAACTTGCGCTTATTTTTTGACTGTAAAATCTATTAGAAATTGCTAATAAAAGCACTGCAAATTTGATCAAATGAATCTTAGAATCTAATAGATTTAATCAGTTATAGACAAAATATATTATTATCTTTAAAACAAAAGGAGGGGGAGGGCAAAATTGATGCAGCTCCATATACTCCACAAAATTTTAAACATATTGGATTTATTGATATTGTTACATAAATCTTGTTCCTATTTGTTCCATTTATATTTAACTACCAAGTAAGAAATCATGTGAAGTATATTAGTTTAATTACATTAAAACTATGTAATTCAAATGGATGGAAATGTTATTTGCAATCTGAAAACACAAAACTTCTTTGTTAGGCCTAAATAATATTTTAAGTGTGAACTTGACACTCCTTATTGCCCAAATACATCAATTTCACTCACAAAATGTTGCCGAACAACAATAAACATCACCTCACTTCAGACTGGCTGACATTGCAATGAAAAGTAGACCCTTTGTTTCCTTTTTAAATATTTTTCAAGCATCTTTTGGGTCAGCTAGCTAATCTAAATCATATCAGAGGACGAATCACATTACTTTGACTTGCATAATATGGCCTGCTTGAAGCACAGAGAGGTATTTGTTTGGAAGCTGCACAACAACACAAGCCAATTCCCCTCCGCAGTTTGTTTGTTTACAGAGGTATTCTGGGGTGGTCGTCAGGATAACACTCACAGTTGCCAGGGAAAGAGAGAGGTAATGGACTGAATAATAAGGAAGGGCAGAGCGATTATGCAAAGGTTGATGGCAGAGCATTCAAAGCAGTTGGAAAGTGTGCCAGCCACAGGGCAACGCAGAGAGAAGCGGGACAGGGCACAACCACACACTGTCCAGATCTGTGTGCAAATGCAGCTCTATTTGTGTGTGTGCATGCTTGTTCATGGCTTCATCAAGGGAATTTCCCAGGGAGAATATCGCGCCAGGCTGATTTTGCATGGCTTTTTGCGCCCAGACTGACCTGTGCTGTAATTATTTGGTTTGCTATAATGAAAGGAAACGCACTTCTTGAGGATTGAGCTGGAGAATGGCGGCTAATCAAATAGAGTGGAGATCCAATGAAGTATTAATAACGGGCTTCAGTCAGTGTATGTGCTTGGAGTCCTGTGAGTTCTGCAGTGTGAAAGTATGTGGACAGATTCTCAGAATTCAGTCATAAAAATGGAATGGACTGCATAATGCACAATTCTATGGGCTTTGCATGATTTTGCATGAATCATTAAAATCTCCAGGGATGATTTGATGATCACTTCATGGGCCGTTTGATGGGGGTTTTTTTGTATCATGAACTTATATCTAGTCTTCATTACAACCCATCAAGCAAACAAACAAATAAATAAATAACATTCTGTTTTACACATCTATTTGCTATTATATATAAATCTGTATATTACTGCAGGGCAAAGATTAATTGCAATTAATTGCACCCAAAATAAAAGTTCGTTTTGACATAATATATATATGTGTATTATATATATATATATATATATATATATATATATATATATATATATATATATATATATATATATATGATACACACACATATACCTGACAATAGTCTTGTCACCTATCCAAGTTGTAGGACAACAAAAAAAAACTTGACTTTTAGTTGATCATTTGGTCTCAGAAGTGGCTTATATGAAAGGTAAAGGCCTCTAGGTTACGCTTATTTTACCAAAATAAAATATAATCATGCCTTGATTTTTAGTTATTTAATTAGGACAGTAAGGTCTGACATTGCTTTTGACAAAAGTCTTGAAAATGGTAAATCAAATGAAACAAAACTGAACTGAAATGCCCTTCTGATGGCTTCTCATGACAGTGCTTAAAAACATATCACCATGGCAAATGAGTGGAAAAAACGATTTGCACTTGAGTCACAGCCTTTTGTGGAAGTCTTCCATAATCACAGCTGAAACAAACAACAAAACCAAAGACTGAGACGTGCCTCAATGCACAAGTGATCAAAACTCATGCAAAATCAGCCTGGTGCTACATTATTCATTAAAGTAAAGACCCCAGACATGAACATTATTGAGCATGTCTGGGGTAAAATGAAGGAGGAGGCATTGAAGATGAATCCAAAGAATCTTGATGAACTCTGGGAGTCCTGCAAGAACGCTTTCTTTGCAATTCCAGATGACTTTATTATTAAGTTATTTGAGTCATTGCAGAGACGTATGGATACAGTCCTCCAAGCTAATAGGAGTCATATGCAATATTCATTCCTTTTCCACTGCAGCATGCCTTTGTATTCTATACTCTACATTATTTCTGTTAAGTGACCAGACTTTTGTCTAAGCAAAGTCAGTTTACGGTCTTAATTAAATAATTAAAAATCAAGGATCATATTTTATTTTGGTAAAATAAGCGTAATCTAGAGGCCTTTGTCTTTCATATAAGCCACTTCTGATACCAAATGATCAACTAGAAGTCAAGTTATTATCTGTTGTTCCTAAAACTTGGATGGACGACAATACTTTTGTGTATAGAAAGACAAACATGAAAATAGATAAAAATAATAAAAACCTGTTTGAATGTCTTCTGAAAACTGATTAAAATATTGACTATGTGCTGTTATGCATCGTTAGTAGCATTGATATAGAAATGTTAAGCGTATCTTCGATGCCATGACAATCACCCTCAAAACCATAGCATTATTGTGGCTAATTTTGCACATGCAACCACCTGTTTAAACGTGTAGTTTCGCTTTACAACCTCAGAATTTACACTTTGCTCAACTACACCTCGGGTCTGCATTTATCAAGTGTGTTTTTATCATCACACCAGATCAACTGAAAGTCACAGGTTGTTTTTAAAATGTGATGATGTTACAGGATACACAAACTTCGGTTTCAAGCATTTAAAGGCCATTTGCAGCAAATATACAAAAGATAGGTCTAAATTGACAGATCAAAATCATAATTATAACATAAAAGGTTTTAATCTTGATGAGATCAAGTTAAAATTATGATTTATTATTTCAAAATTCTCACTTTTAAAAGTAATTCTGAAATAAAAAGTACAAATTAGTACACGCTAAGTTAAAAATTGTCTTCAGTTTGAAATTGAGATAAAAAAATAAATAAATTTGATCAAAAAATTAAAATAGATAAAAAATATGGCCTTAATTCGAAATTGATTTGCAAACTCATTGGACTGGATACATCACAAACTATAATGAACTGTGAATACAGTAAATTAATATTACCAAGTATTTAAAAGTGCTTTTTGAATGGCATGAAATAAACAATAGCTGATGCAAAAACAACTCAAAAAAAGCAACTCAATTCTGACTCAATTGTTCACATTTAATGATCATTGCATTTTGGACTGGATGCTGTTGGTCTGGCAGTGTATGGATGTGAATTGATGTGTTTGACAAGATTTAGACATCATATATGTATATTTATATATGCATCTAACAGGATTTTCTGTAAGTGAAAAAAGGGTTTGGACATGTCTTACGTAGCCCTTCTACACTATAAAATATTATTTGATCAATTAGCATTGACAGCACATGTTTTTAGTTCATTGTAACTTATTAAACTAAGTTAATTATGCTGTTTTAAAGTCAGTTTAACGTAGTATAAGTTCAATGGACTCACAGGGTTAATTTGATCCAGCTTAAATATTTAAGGCAACCAGGATTTTTTTACAGTGTACAAATTATTAAATGGGTAGTTCAAGCAAAAATAAAAATTCTGTCATGATTTACTCACCTTCACTTATAGGTTTCTTCTATTAAACACAAAAGAAGATATTTAGAAAAATACAAGTTGCTCTGATCCATTAAATCCATAGTCATTTTCCCCCTTAATAAAAATGAGGTAATTGTAATTTTTGGGTGAACTATCCCTTTAATTAATGCCTGTTTTTTTTCTTATAGACCATTTTTTGTCATGTAAACAATAAATAACAGTGGTTCTAACGTATTTGCTCTTTCACGTTTTTAATTTGCTCAGCTCCTAAAAAGTCCACACATTCATAAATAACATTAATAACATACAGTAAATAACAATAACAGATATGTTTGAGTTGCCTTTTGTTACAGTTATAAAAATAGGTTGACAAGCAGGAAATGTTCAAGGGTTAGTGACATCACCACATTGAAATTGTCTAAATGCTGGAAAAGGGCTTACTTAGAATACAATTGATTGGGTGTAGTGAAAACAACTCTCCTGATGTCTTTTCTGTAATACAGACCTGCATTATAACACATCCATTCTTTTTTTACTGCACGTTGCAATTAATTATGCTTGCACTTCCAGTTTTAGGGTCTTCCATTCAAAAGACATACAAACATCTCTAAATAATAAGTTTGCACTGCAATTGTCAAACTGAATGAGAGATTTGTTTGGCTTTGAGCTTTATTTTTTTTATCCATCATGAAAAAACCCCACTGTATTTTAATGTATCATTAGTATAACAATAATATTTGTGTTCAAATCTTCTTTGAGTTCTTTGTGTTTTGTACCACAAGCTTATGATAATAATAATAATAAATCTTTACATTCATATAGTGCCATTCTAGACACTCAAAGCACTTTACACAATGGAGGGAATCTTTTCATCCACCATTACTTTTACCATTACCATTGTTTTTTTCTCTTTGTATTCCATGCAGATCAGTAATTTTCAATATATTGTCTGCAAAAAAGCTCTGGGAAGACACTTCTTTTTTTTGACATTTTAAGTTTTGGATCAAGTATTTGCTCATTTTAATAAGTTACTTTTTAATGTTTAATTGGTGAACTGTGAGGAGAATAATGGCATCACGTTGCACCCATTTGTTTTTAAAACACTTCTCAAATTTTTAAAATTAATTAATTAATTAATTTTTTATACAGTTAAACAGAGGTTTCTTCCATATTTCATGTGATATTTTGCATCGCGGATTGCATACTGTAAGCGCTGCAGGCAGGGCAGACAGAGTGAGCAGGGCAGACAGGGCTTCATCTGTACTGAGTAATATTGAAGCAGGAGTAGGAGGCAGTGTGAGTACAGTGCAGGAGCCCAATGTGTAAGAACAGCCCAGTTCTGGATGACCCACCCATGACGGAAACGCTCGCCCACTCGCTCTGCTGCAAACAGGCAAAACGCCCGAGACGCTTCACTAGCCAAACACACACACACACACACACATTCGAGTCCATATCTGTTACGTCTGCACATGCATTCCTCTGTGACAGGAGGATGCAGAATACTCTTCTCAGGCATTCTGGTGGATCATGTGTATATTTACTCAGCCAAAGTCCGGTTATTAAAAGACAGCCATTAATTATCAACTTGTTTTTATATGCTGCCTGTCAAATAGTGTGGAATACAAATGGTAGTCCTGTGTTGAATTTGGACAAAATTGTAGTTTTGGAGAGTGAAAATGAAAGAGTTGAAAGATAAAAAGCAGACAGTTACTAAATAAAGACATGTTCAGGGTAAGTTATTCCCAGATAACAACCCCTGAAATGAATAACACCGGTTTATCTGAGTACTTCGAATCATCTTAATCATCAGTAAATGTGTTTACACCCAAATTTATATGCTTGTCTGTCACGCTGCTGTTTTTGACTGTTTGGTGTCCTCTTGTGACTGAATAATAAGTAGGTTAGTGTATGCTCCATTCAGCAATTTTTTTTCTGTCAGCCGATGAGCCTGTCTGGCTTTTTTCTGTGATAGCGATCGCCTGGATGTACTTTATCCATCAATTAAGCTAAAATATGTGACCATATAACTTTCATGGTTAATCAATTAGACCAGATTATTTTTTCTGTAAAACAAATGTAATTCTGCATTGTATTCGGACAAATTTTCAGTCTTTTGAGAATGAAAATTAAAGTGCCAAAAGAGTCAAACTCATTGTATTATGTTACTGTCATGTCAAGGACAAAGATAATTCATGCCGATTATCTGTCAT
Organism: Danio aesculapii; assembly: GCF_903798145.1. NCBI lineage: Eukaryota > Metazoa > Chordata > Actinopteri > Cypriniformes > Danionidae > Danio > Danio aesculapii. The sequence continues at coordinate 36,294,579 of NC_079445.1, read as the reverse complement.
TATTAGATGGCAGATAATTACTTGATTCTGATTGGTTAGTCATGACATTTCAAGGTATGTTTTATTTCCAGATAACAACCCTGAAATTATTAACACAGGCTCATCCGGGTACTTTGAATCATCTTAATCATCAGTAAATACATTCACATCCAAATTTATATGCTTGTCTGTTATGCTGCTGGCTTTGACTGTTTAGTGCCATCTTCTGACTGAATAATAAGTAGGTTAGTGTATGCTCTATTCAGCCATTTTTGTTTCTGTCAGCTTTAAACTGCTGATAAACCTGTTGTGCTTTATTCTGCGATAACAACCGCCTGGATGTGCTTTATGCCTTATTCAAGCTAAAACGTTTTACCATATGACTGTCATGATTGACCAATTACAATCCAAGTACTACAGAGACCATAATTTTTTAAGGTTATCAAAATATATCAGAAATAAAATTAAAATATAATGATCAGATTAAAAGAAATCAATCCTAAATGTAAATTACATGTAGAAATGTTGCCTTGGCAGTTAAATAAAATGTAGTTCTAGAATTGAAACTAAATACATATATATATGTATGAAAACATCTGAAACAGTTCTTTAAAATTCGAGGGATGGAAAAACTCTCCCATTAAGCTTGCTCAATTAGCCTTAAATCACACACAGCACCACAGCATGTTTTAAAAAGAGAAAGCGTCACATTAATGTGAATTTGAGAGATGTGCAGTGTTATTTCCAGCTCACTCATATACACGTAAAGCTCGCCGACTTCCAGAGAAAACTATAAATAGAGATTCATATCACGTCACTACAAGCGCAAAGAAACCTCTCCATCCCAGACGGGATCCAAAGGTCAGGTCTTTTGTTTTACCTCCATTATAAAATATATGTATTTTTAATGCATGCGTTATCGTCATCAGATTCTGACTCATAGCTACGTTTTTGGTTTAAAAGCAGAGGAGAACAGCAGTATCTCCTCAGCTTTTGCTATAACCAGGCATGTTATGTAATATTGGAGAAACAGCGGCAGGTGTAGGAGGACACAAATGCACACCCGCACCTGTCTCCTGCCACACAAGAGCACGCACCTCGCTTAAACATTAGCCTGTGACCTACATAACTCACCTGAAACAAACACCCAGTGTGTGTGTGTTAATTCTATGACCTATAAATATTGACAGTCTCTTTCAGACTTTGTCACGGTCAGAGTCGTCCTTGGAAAAGTGCTGCGCTCCTGAAGTTAACTATGTGCACAGATCTGCTTTATGCCAACGCCACTCCTGCTCACAGAAAGCTACATAAGACAAATGCAGACACACATAGAAACGTATAATCAACACGCAAATTCTCGCACACACAAAATTGCATAGCGAAACTAGACACAAGTATAAATATACATTCACACAAACACACATACACACACAAGTGCAGTTAAACTCAACAGGTGTGAGTGCTATTACTGTGCAGTCTAAAACTGACCTCGGCTGTATTTATATTCAGCTTTTAACCCTGTACAGCCTGACGTATAAAAGAATGCTCAGAGTGTTAAAACTGTGTGTTTTTGTTGAGTGTCATATTTTGTACATTAGACTTTAAGTTAATGGTTTAATTGATATATGTTGACATATGTTGATTTGTTTATTAGAAGTTTATTGAAGCAAATAGTTTTAAAATATCGTAAGAGTTTGCGTATGTGTGACGCAATGCAATGCAATTTGAGAATCCTTCAAATTTATGTAGAGCGATTTTCATGAGTGATAGCCAATTGGAGCCCTTGTAGAGCTCACGTGGTTCTCTCTCTGCTCGCTCAGAGGCCGGTTGTATTAACCATGCTGGAGACCAGGGCTATTCAATTAGTTTGTCATGGGGGCCAGTTTATGAAAAGCATTCCAAATGAGCGGCCGGAGAGATATGACTTGCAATATGAGTGATGACACAACAGCATATAAGAGCCCATATGTTGTATTTTTGCGCCTTAAGACACCCATGTTGTATTTTTCTACATTAAATGTTAGTATGTTGTATTTTGAAGCTACATAACATCACTGCATTGTACAATGTGGCTTTTTTTTTTACAAACATTCAAATGTTGTATTTCAAAGCACAACAAAAGCAGAGCATTGCTGAAGAACAGTAGGCTTCTTCTACATTCAGACACATTCATATGTTATGTTTTTAACTGCATAACAATTAGGGATGCAACAATTTTAGATTTTGTTTGTACGATTATAGTCTGAAGAATAATCATGGTTTAACGGTTATCACGTCTAATGTAAATTTAAGCTTTATATTAAGTATTTAAAACAATGTTATCATATGCGTTCATACATGTATAATCATTTTCATAATTTGTAATAATTCGCCAAACACATCGTTTGTTTACGTTGCACTGAAAGCCACGCACAGCTCTCACTGCTACGGCGTTAGATGTTTTCTACTCGGTGCATCTGGAAGGTGCAAGAGCATCACTCCGCTTGCGCACGCATATTGGCATATATTCTTATATTGTAAATAAAAAACTTGTGCGCGGAAAAGACGTGATATAGCTAATCCAGTGTGCACGCGTATTAGGCTTGGCGTATAAGTTCGGAACTTTAAGCTAGCGCACAGGTGGCATAACTTTGTTTAGCTGCAGCAGTTCCGATCCATGCAACAGAAACGCAGCATTGAGAAGCCTTTACAATTAAGTATCCAAATGTTTTTTGGCTGTTCGCGCCACTCGCTTATTGTCAGGTGACACTTTGCACAGCCTTCGACTGCAGCTTGTGCTGTATTGAACAGATATGGCATGTCACTTCATAACTGTAGCGGCTGTATTTTGACTGAACTACATTTATTTTTAATGTCTTGGTCACTTTATTTGGAGGGCCAGAACAACTTGGCCCGCGGGCTGTCAATTGAGTAGCTCTGCTGTAGAACTACACAGATCAGAGTTCTTCTGTTTGGTTCACTGCTTTGGAACTGACAGTGATGAGCAGCCTGTGCAAATTTGAAGTTCTTTTAATTTCACACCGCGTCAAAAAAATGGGCCACTCATGTGCAGAGTGCTTCAGAAGATGCAAGATGTGATTGTATTAGTAACACACTTCAATTAAGCACGAGTTTACATTAAAAAACATTAGAAAAGTAATGTATTGGTAAGAAAAAATGTGTATAATTGTGAACCGACCCCGAAGTGTTGTGATTCAAGGTCACATATGAGATTCAGGTACAAAATGAGCATAATACCACCCACCCTTTAAATGATTAATTTATCTTCAATTATAACTGAGAATATAAAGGTTATTATTTAAATACAGTATTCAATTCATTATTTCTATAGCGCTTTTACAATGTAGATTGTGTCAAAGCAGCTTCACATGGAAGTTCTAGTAAATTGAAACGATTCTAGTGAATCTGAACCAATACCTGAGTGGAAATCTGTAGAAACAATTGTGTGTACTGCTACTAGCACTATATAGATTGACAGAATTCATTTACGGTCTGCTTCAGACTTCTCAATTAATAATACATGAACAAACACATACAGTGAGCTAGAGTATTTTTATTATCTGACATATTTATTATTAGATATTCAACAGTAATCTATTTACTGAACTTCAGTTCAGCCACAAATTAAACACCATAAACCCATTGAGTTTTACAATATAGCTGAATAACAATCCTTGCAAAAAGTAAAAGAATAATAGAAAGAAAATAGAAAGAAATGTAAGTGATTAAGAAATATAAAAATTATATAAATAATATAGAAAAAACCTCTGTAAAACTTAAAATTCATAATATAGTGTGTTACCCTCTTCTTCTTTGCTGATCTACTGTAACAGTGGTGGTTGTGACAACAAAGCACAACTTCCTCTGTTTTCATTCTGAGAAGAACTGACTCCAGGTTTAGGGTTGTCACGATACTGGAATTCAGTACCAAACGATAACATCTGAGCGCTGTTGAGCACACTCAACAGAAATTACTGTGATTGGCCGTGAAGGTCATCAGTCACTCATACTGGAGTGTTTTAAAGCCGCTATTCATCAGCGGATCACTCGTATGTCAGCTTATAGACAAACCAGCTTATCGACATGACTTTGAAATGCCCCAGTGTAAACAGCAGTGAGTTTGGTGAACTGATGGCCTTCACGGCCAATCACAGTCATTTCTGTTGAGCATATAAACACAATGGCCAATCAGCGCTGTTTAAGAACGGGCTCAAAAGTGCTTAAATGGCCGTTTTTTAAATTTGAGTATTGATTGGTATCGAATTCCAGTATCATGACAACCCTATATGGGTTTGCTGCGTTAAACAAAGCTGGCAGGCATACGTCTCATTTAAAAAGATGGTGTCGGATTGGTTTATGTTTTCAAATGCTCGCAGATGCTGATATTTTTTTGCAGTATCGACAATTATTTTCGATACTCGTATCGGTATCGGAACAACCCTCGGCAAAAGATTGAAAATTAGCTCTAAATGATCAATCAGGTGACCATAGCCAGTTGTAGATTGTGTACATCAAGGATTTCAATCATGCTCACAGTTTTAAAATGTTCAAAACAAATATGAACCAGCATGTCTATAGTGTTAACCTCTCTCCATCACTCATCATTCTGATCAATGCGGCATCATCAGCATTCTCTAGCGGACTCAGAAGTGCACTGTAAATGCTCTGTGTTTCTGCCAGTCATATTCCAGACTGCTCTTCCCTCAGCAACAGAAGCCGCTGGTGAAGTGTGAAGGACCAGCCGCGTCACTGCTGCCGTCCAGCATCTCTCCTGTGGGCACAGCGACGGCGGCGGCGCAGTTTGAGCTGCCGTTTATAAATAGATCTTGCATAACATCCTCTTGTTGATGCCAAGAGCTGGGACGAGGAGAGGCGGCGCTGCTTGACCTTTCTCTGCTGTCTGAGCTCTGCCCACATTCACCTGCCCGCTGCTGACAGCCACACGAGTGATGCTTAACCAGGAGTTAGAGAGGAATAAAAAATGGCAGTGATTCTGGCAAGGATTCAGGAAGCCTTTAGCACAGATTGGAGAAAAATTATGCATCTGTTGTGATTAGTGATTATGTAAATGATTGGTTGATCATTTACGACTATTATTGCAAAGTGAAAATGAATGGGCAGTACACTGGTGTTCAAATGTTTGGTGTTGGAAAGATTTTGCTATGGAAAAATGGCATTGCAATATTTGTTTTTCTGCGATATAATTATTTTTTCAAGATGACTCTATTTGGAAATAATTCAGAATTTTACATTGATTGGGATGATTTTTTGAGAGAGAATCTGCATAAAAATGTACAAAATTATAGAAAGATATATACAAAATAAATAATTTAAAGCACAGATGAAAACGAAACAGAGCGATTTATGGTTTTTGGTGGAGTCTAACAATATTGACGTACAGAAACTAAATAAATATAAAATAACATGGAATAGCCTCCGTCATATACATAATTAACCATAATTCATCTTTGTTAAAGTAGCAAACTTCATAAATTCTTGTGTCCAAATGGTTTAAATCTACTTGAAATTGTGTGAGATGACTATTGCAGATTTCTACATTGCGATATCGATGTCGAAACGATATACTGTACAGTGGTCCCTCGTTAATCGCAGGAGTTGCATTCTAAAAATAACCCGCGATAGGCGACATCCGAAAAGTAGTCCGCTTTATTTTTTACAATTATTCTAGATGTTTTAAGGCTGTAAAACATAATTGAAACTGGTGCCTTTGACGGAGCAGAACGTTTCGTCAACATTGTGGGGTTTGTTGGGAGAAAACTTGCAAACATATAAAGTACAGCTTTTCAGAGCGCACTGCTAGCGATCGAAGATTTATGTCAATTTGGCAAGCTGAATGCATTCTGGACTGTACAGGAGACACTGCAAAGAGGAGATTGATTGACAATGGTCTACAGCCAATCAGGATGCAGAACACAATGCGCTGTAAAAAAAAAAAAAAGCATGTCAAACTGCACAAAAAAATGCTAAACTGTGAGGCAGCCCTATTGTGTGTGTATATATATATATATATATATATATATATATATATATATATATATATATATATATATATATATATATATATATATATATATATATATATATTGATATATATATATATATATATATATATATATATATATATATATATATATATATATATATATATATATATATATATATATATATACAGTTGATATCAGAATTATTAGCCCCCCCTAAATTATTAGCACCCCCGTTTCTGTTTAATAGAGAGAAGATTTTCTCAACACATTTCTAAACATAATAGTTTCAGTAACTCATCTCTAATAACTGATTTATTTTATCTTTGTCATGATGACAGTAAATAATATTTGACTAGATATTTATCAAGACACTTCTATACAGCTTAAAGTAACATTTAAAGGCTTAACTAGGTTAATTAGGTTAACTAGGCAAGTTATTGTATAACCATGGTTTGTTCTGTTGACTATCGGAAAAAAATTAGCTTAAAAGGGCTAATAATTTTGACCATAAAATAGATTTTAAAATATTTAAAACTGCTTTTATTCTATCCTAGCCTTATAGCTTTATTCTATTATTCTATAATAAAACAAATCAAACTTTCTCCATAAGAAAAAATATTATCAGACATACTGTGAAAATGTCCTTGCCCTGTTAAACATCATTTGGGAAATAATTAAAAAAGAAAAAAAATCATTGGGGGGCTAATAATTCTGACTTCAACTCTATATATGTACTGTAGGTAACAGTTTTTTAGCTTAAAAAAAACAAAGTACATTTTTTTCTAACTTATAATTTTATTTAAAAGTTGCTTTGACTTAATCAAAAAGACTTATGGTATCTCATAAACTGATTACATTACATTAAGCAGAACTATATATTGTGATAAGCAATACTAAACCATTTGAGTAGCTATATAGTTGTTTGGACTAAATTTGTTCTATTTACTCCGAACGTGTGTTTGATGACTGTTTACAGTAGTCAAGTAATGGAGAGTACAGTAAGTTTACAGTACTCAAGACATTTTGTTTCATGGTTTTACAGTTTGGTGATTCATGAAATGCAATTCAATGGCACTTTGAAAGGCAAAACAAAAACAAAAAATGCAGGCAAAGCAAAATGAATCCCTGTACTTTAGATGCAGATAATACATTATGCTCTTATTAAAGGGACAATTCACCCAATAATTATAAAACTAAAAATTCTGTCATTTTATTATTTTTATATATTATCCTTGACATGATCGGGCCGCTAGTTCGAGTCCTGCCTGGGTCAGTTGTCATTTCTGTATGGAGTTTGCATGTTCTCCCCATGTTGGCGTGGGTTTGGTCTGGGTGCTCCGGTTTCACCCACAGTCCACAGACATGTGCTATAGGTGAATTGAATAAACTAACTTGGCCGTAGTGTATGAATGTGTGTGAATGAGAGTGTATGGATGTTTCCTAGAACTGGGTTGCACCTGGAAGGGCATCCACTGCTCAAAACATGTGCCGGAATAGTTGGTGGTTCATTCCCCTGTGGTGACCACTGATAAATAAGGAACTAAGCTGAAGGAAAATGAATAAGTGATCCAAACCTGTTCAAGTTTGTTTCTTCTGTTGACAACAGAAGCAGATTTACTGTAGCATGTTGGAGGGGAAAAGAGAATGACATCCATAGTATTTGTACTGCTTTTCCAAATATATCTATTTTCATGTTCAACAAAGTTTAGAACCACTTGAGTGCAAGTAAAAAATGAGGAAGTGTTCATATTTGGGTGAACTGTCCCTTTAAGTGAAATGACCAGTCTGTGCAAGAAGCTGAACATTATTTACAGCATCATTACCTTTAATGTGACTTTGACGTACATCGTTACGTGACAACGCTCATTTATTAGGAATGTAAATCTTTTTTGGAACATTGTGAATGAATTTATTGTCAGTTTTTATCAGTGTTGTGTAGACGTTTGTGTGGCCTTTCTTCTCAAAGTCAGTAACTCATGATGAAGACTTATTCAGTTTCTCACATGAGTTATGAAGACCCGTGTGCATCGTGTCATGTAGCACGTAAGAAGGTCAGTCAGAGGCCATGCATGTCTTTTAGCAAAGCAAGATGATCATATGCCGGTTATACTTTGGCAAAAAAATGGGAACTCATATTAAATCCGCTGTACCACTAACATTGTGTTTACAAAATTACATTTTAATATGAACGGGCATGAGTCCCAAAGATGTTCAGAAATTACAGCACCAGTTTGTTTGTTTTTTGTCCATTCATTTATTTTTATTATTATATTTTATCATTTGATATTTTAGCATATATTTATATTGTTTTATATATATATATATATATATATATATATATATATATATATATATATATATATATATATATATATATATATATATATATATATATATATACAATATTTTAAATTTAGTATTATTATTTAGCTTTTTATTAATTTTTATATATTTTTTTTTAACATTTTATCATATAATATTTCCAGTTGTTATTTCCATATATATACTATTACATATTTGTATGATTATTTATTATTATTATTTTGTATTTTACCATATTGTATTTACATTTGTCATATATATTTTCGAAATTTATATTATTATTATTTATTATTATTATTATTAATAATAATAATAATAATAATAATAATAATAATAATTGTTATTATTATATATTAGTAATATTGTTTATTAATAATATTGTTTTATATTTAATTATTTATTCATTTTTATATTCTATTATATTTTACATTCTATCATATCATATTTATATTTGTCTTATACATTTATATATATTTAAATTATTATTATTGTTATTGATATTATATTTTTGTATTATTATTTACTATTATTATTGTTGTATGTTTATTTATTCATTCATTTTTTATTATATTTTATATATTTCATATTTTATCATATCATATTTACATTTGTCATATATATTTGTCAATTATTATTATTATTATTATTATTATTATTATTATTATTTTATCATTTGCTGATATTTTAACATATTTCTTTTTTTACTTTATTAAATTTTTATTTATAAAAAATTTATATTTTTATTTTTTTCCAAATAAAACTAAAAAGCAAAACATCCGTTGATTAACAATAATGCCTACTTAACAATGTAAACATCATCATAAACATAACAAACCTTAGTTACTATTATACTTATTCTTCTGAATTGTCCTAAAATGCAACAGTCATTATTACACAGACTGGGCCCTCTGCTTTGTCTTATATCCATTCCAGCTTGTTTGACCTGAAAGAGCTGCAATGGTTCTGTTGAACACCTGAACAGCTGCACCTTTAGCAAACCTCCTAATTCCGGCAGTATGAGTATGAAAGAGCTGCAATGGTTCTGTTGAACACCTGGAAAACTCTCTCTCTCTCTCTCTCTCTCTCTCTCTCTCTCTCTCTCTCTCTCTCTCTCTCTCTCTCTCTCTCTCTCTCTCTCTCTCTCTCTCTCTCTCTCTCTCTCTCTCTCTCTCTCTCTCTCTCTCTCTCTCTCTCTCTCTCTCTCTCTCTCTCTCTCTCTCTCTCTCTCTCTCTCTCTCTCTCTTTGCATGCTGATTTTCCAGCGTCTGCAGTGTTTGGCTGTTTGTCTGGATGTGCGTCATATGGCAGTCAGGTGTTGACATGTTTACTGCAGCTTGTTTATAAGAGCGATCATGAGACTCGCACATTTGAATGGCGTAATGCTGTAAACTCAGTTCTCCTCTGCTCTTACATAAGCGCTCGATTCGCTCCCATCTTTAATCTCTCTAAACCATCGGCTGCGTTCAATTAACTCCAGTGAGGAGAAGTTCACAAAAAAGGTCATTCACAGATCTCTGTCAGATGTGTGATGTCTGATGAGCATGTTCAGTTCAAAAAATGATACGTGTGGATGTCCTTTAATCCCCTCCAAATATATTTGATCATTTATTTTTATATTTATCACATTTTGTACTGAAATACTACAATTTCTATACATTATTATGGTTGTTGTCTCTTTTATCCTTTTTTTATTGAATATTTTAATTATAGTAGCCATTATTTTATTAAACATTATTAAATATTTCATTTATTATTTTGTTTTTTACATATATTTATTTTTATTATTTTATTTTTATTATTTTATATTTATTTATTTTTTAAATATTTATGGATTATTTTTGTTGTTATTTTTTGTTTAAATTTTTTTATTTTCTATTTTTATTATAGTATGTATTTTTTATTTATTTATTTTTTTTAAATTACATTCATTAAAGTTTGTACTGAAACACTATATTTTCTATTTTTTGTTGTTATCTGTTTTATCGTTTTTGTTTTCTTTTTTTATATATATATTTTTTAATTATAGGACCAATTTTTCATTATTTAATATTTTATTAGATTTTTTATTAAATTTATTACATTTTGTGGTGAAACTATACTTTCCACACATTGTTACCTTTTTAAAATTTTTTTGTTTCAATTATTTTTTATTTAGTATTTTAATTATAGTGCATATTTTTCATTCATTTAACAGACTAACTTGTTATTATTAGTAGTTTTTATCTTTTTGTTATTTATTTTATATTTGTAATTAAACAATGCATAGTAACTAATATAGTATGTATTTTTTATAATTTACTATTTCATATATTAATTTCATTTTTTTTACCATTGAGAATAGCTAAAATTACACTATTAGTAATATTCATACTAATCATAAATTTAAATCTAACATTTACAAATTGTCTGTTTTAATCTTTATATCCATCTTCCCCCAATTACGTTTTTTCTTTTAATTTTTAATTTCAATTAATACATATACGCACTTGTTTTTTCTTTTCTCTTCTATTTTATGTAAGTTAAAATATATGCTTATTAAATGTATTATTACATTTTTATGCATTTACTTATTACATAATACATGCATTAACTTACATAATATTTATTTATAAAATAAATTATTATTATTATATACATTTACGTTCATTTTTATATCCAAGAGTCAAACATTGAGCTTGTTTATATAATTTGATACTTAATTATTATCCAACATATTAACTATTACTAGATATATTACTATTATTACTAGATATATTACTATTATTATTTTTCTTAAAAATGATACTATATTATGTCATAAATAATATTGATTGGAATTTATATAAACAATTTTAATCAAATAAATACATAAAAATAGTAATGATATAGAATAATAACAATAACCTATAAAGTCAGAATTATTAGCCCCCTTTTGATTTTTTTTGCCAAATGATGATTAAAAGAGCAAGGAAATTTTCTCAGTATATGTCTGATAATATTTTTTCTTCAGGAGAAAGTCTTATTTGTTTTATTTCGACTACAATAAAAGCAGTTATACATTTTTTAAACACCATTTTAAGGTCAAAATTATTAGCCCCTTTAAGCTATTTTTTTACATTTACATTTACATTTAGTCATTTAGCAGACGCTTTTATCCAAAGCGACTTACAAATGAGGACAAATGAGATTAGATCTACAGAACAAGATCTACAGTTTACAGAACAAACCATCGTTATACAATAACTTGCCTAAATACCCTAACCTGCCTAGTTAACCTAATTAACCTAGTTAAGCCTTTAAATGTCACTTTAAGCTGTATAGAAGTGTCTTGAAAAATATCTAGTAATATCTAGTACTGTCATCATGGCAAAGATAAAAGAAATCAGTTTTTAGAAATGAGTTATTAAAACTATTATGTTTAGAAATGTGTTGAGAAAATATTCTCTCTGTTAAATTTAGGGGGGGCTAATAATTCTGACTTCAACTGTTTATACATTTACTTTTTAAAATGTATATAATATTTATTTCTAAAACAAAAATGCCTTATTATTATTATTCTATGCATTCATTTTTATTTTTAAATCCAAGAATGAAACGTTGAGCTTGATTTTACCTATTATATACAATAACTTTCATATATACTGTATATAATATTTATTTATTAAAAAATTCCTTATTATTATATACATTCATGTTCATTTTTAAATTTCGAAGATGAAATGTTGAGCTTGATTTTACTGATTATATACATTAACTTTCATATATATATAATATTCATTTTTACAAAATGCTGCTATTATTATTATTATTATTATTATTATTTATTTATTATTAATATTATTATTATTATTATTTACATTCTCGTTTTTTTAGCATGATTTTACTTATTATATACATTTACTCTTATATATATTTATATATATATATATATATATATATATATATATATATATATATATATATATATATATATATAAAATATTTATTTATTAAAAAATGCCTTATTATATACATTCACGTTCACTTTTAAATCGAGAATCAATTGTTTAGCTTGATTTTACCATTATATACATTAACTTTATATTTACACAAACTTTATATTATTTTTAGAATATATTATATATATATATATATATATATATATATATATATATATATATATATATATATAATATTTATAATATATTATTTATTAATTATTTTTATTAGTATATTTATTTATTAAAAATGCCTTATGTACATTCATGTTAATTTTCAAATCCAAGAATCAAACTTTGAGCTTGATTTTGCTTATTATATACATTAACTTTCTTATATATATATATTTTTTTAAATGCCTTATTATTAAATACATTCACTATATATATTTAGATATATGTATATAATATTTATTTATATAAAAAAATGCCTTATTATATACGTTCACTTTCATTTTTAAATCCAGGAATGAAACGTTGAGCTTTTGTTCTGAAGTCTGTAGATGTGGGTGTGCTGCATTGTTTTTCTTCTCTGTTCTTGTTTGAAAGCAGCCTGAATGACTGAGTCCACTGTTAACCTGGAAAGAAGGCTGGTTATGTAACAAGCTTTCAAAACTGCCCCAGAATTGGGCTGATAAGTCGCCCTCCTCCTCCTGTGCCTCATCACACACTCCGCTCCTCCGTGCCTGTTTGGCTGGAGAAAAGTAGGGCAGGATTTTCCTGGATTTTTTCTTTTCTTTTTTTTCCCTCCCCCTGTTGTCCTGTGTGAGCGAGCGTGCAGATCCTCCCTCCGCCACTCAGCTGATTACTGACTTATGTAAGGAACAAAAAAAAAAAAGAAAAGGAGAGAAAGTAGGACAGGATATACCAGAGAAAGCACTACATAACTTGAGGGCCGCTTTTATTTTATTCATAGATGGAGCTGAAGGGCCAGACACTGCAAACTGAAACGCTGACTTTTTTCAGTTTCATGTAAAGAAAACTTCCAAAATACACTTTTAAGACATTTCTTTTGTCACACTTTATCAATTTGTACTTGTAGATTTCAGATAAATATATATTTTAAAGGCTATTTTTAAAATGTGTAATTTTTCAACTTTGAGCGATAAATATTAAATTAGACAGCCCTTACTTACACCAAACTTCAGTATTATCCATATCCATATTTTTCTAAAAACATTTTTGCCTTTTGTTTTCTTTTGTTTTGTTTTGCTTAGATTTTTGTTTTTTTTTCTATTGTATTTTATTTTATGTAGTTTTGTTTTCTTTTGTTTTGTTTATTTTTTTTTGTTTTGTTTAGTTTTTTAGTTTTGTTTTGTTGTATTTTATTTTATTTTATTTATTTATTTTTTTATTTTTTTAAACGAGGTCTCTGGAGGAAAAAAAAATGTTAAATGAAATATTTATCTAAACTTTGTATGCTGTGTTTTGAATTTGCCTGATTGTATGCAACATATTATTTTAGAAAAAGTGCAATATTTTCTGAGTAATGTAGTAGTGTTGTTAAAAATATCGATAAATATCTGAAATATTTAGAATGATACAATCTTGCTTTTGAGAAGTATCGATACTGAATCTCTCACGCTCTCTTCTCACCAGCAGGGAGATGAATATTTAATAATAAAATTAAGATTTTAACACTTTCAATAATTACCAAACAACATTAAAAAGATGCATGAAATAAGTATGATAATACAATGAATATAATAGTAATAATAATAATAATTAAAATAGAAAAAAAATTAAATACATGTAAAAAAAATTCTGTTATTATTAAAAAACAATTAGGGCATACAAATGGTATCAATGAAAATACAAAGAGGCAGTCAGTAGGGTAAGTGAGCAAATTAAGCATTACACTGCTGCTCAGAATCCACATTATATAGGTCCAGGTGATCAAGAAATGGTTGCTATATATTGTAAAACTTATCAGGATTATCGATAACTCCATAATGGACTCTTTCCATGTGCAATATTTGAGTGAGATAAGTTAACCATGTCTTAAATTATGAAACAGAATCTGATTTCCATTCAGCAATAATCATTCCATAAATTATGTTGCTTTGTATGGACACATTATTATCCAGCAGAGAACAAGAGTACCCAAATATAGCAATTTCTGGGTCAGGTGTAAAGGAGACGTTTGTTTTAATCAGAAAAATAAGATGAGATTGCACAAATGTATTATTTAATTTAAACTTTTTGACTTGAGGACTGCTGACATACCTGGGTTGCGCATTATATGGTTTTGTTATTTCTTTCCCTTTTTACTTCATTTGCATGTTTGCATTTGCAATGCTGCAGAATTTGTTTTCCACAGTATTGAAAATGGTAACGAATATCGATATTTTTCAAAGTATCGTATCAAAGTTGAAATTCCAGTATCGTAACAACATTATAATGTAGCGGTAAAAGAAATTCTAATTTGTAAACACTTTATTATATTAACAAAAAAATTCATCCAGTATTTACATTTTTGCAATAGAATTGTAAACACAATAGAAGTGTCACGGTGACTCCCCCGACAGCAAGAGGGTCACTGGTTTGAGTACCGGTTGGGCCAGTTGGCAATTTGGTTTGTAGTTTGCATGTTCTCTGCATGTTGGCGTGGGTTTCTTCCGGGTGCTCTGGTTTCCCCCATAGTCCAAAGACATGTGCTATACTGTAGGTGAATTGGGTAAGCTAAATTGGCTGTAGTGTATGAGTGTGAATGTGAGAGTTTGTGGTTGTTTCCCAGTGTTGGGTTGCGGTTGGAAGGGCATCCGATGCGTAAAACATACGCTGGATAAGTTTCTGGTTCTGTCTAAGCCAAGGGAAATTAATGAATTTATTGCTTTTTGGACTTAATCACTGCTGATGTACCTGGTATAAGCATTTCTGTATATGGTTTAGTTATTTTTTCCCCTTTTTACTTTATTTGCATGTTTGCATTTGCAATGTTGCGGAATTTGTTTCCCACGGTATCGAAAATGGTATTAAATATTGATATTTTTCAAAGTATCGTATCAAAGTTGGATGTAGTAACACTATATAGTTATAAAACGTAATAAAAGAGATTCCCAAATTCCCATTTGCAAATCTCTAATATATAAAAAAAAGCCTTCATCCAATATTTACATTTTTGTAATAGAATTGTATGCAAAATAAAACACTCTTTTGCATATTTAAACATAACATGTAAACTATTTGCATGAAAACCTCTTTGCATATTTAAACATTTTAGTCAATTTCTAATTGTTACGTTTTTAAAGATGGTGAGTAAAGGGGAAGGAGAGTAACATTAATTTTGGGTGAAACACATAAGCAAACACACTATCAACAAGTGAGGAACAAAATACCAAGACTAACTAAATGCAATGAAGTGAGTTTATTTACAAAGATAGTGATAATAATAAATGCAAAAATATGTATATAGAAAGAACATTAAATATTTACAAGAATATATTGAAATTACAGACAACAAATGGGACACAAGATGTTTGAACAGATAGATGGGAGAGTTGGAGAGATGAGACGCGGGCGGCGTCCAAACAAAGGAGATAAATAAAACAAAACAATCTATTGGCCCAATATCTACCCTAACTATCCAGAAGAAAAATACAGCAGTTATTGAAAAGAAATCTTCGCATCTATTATGCACTACCTAACCTACTCTAATATATATGATGAGAAAACAAAAGTACAGTGGGTGGAGCACGCCCCTTAGCTAGTGTGTCTAACAACAGTGATATTCAAAAACTACGTGTGCACAATGTATGTTGCGCGACATTCTTACCTTCGTACCACTAATACAAAAATATATAACAAAATCTCAATGTACAGTAGTCAACTGGGCAAACATGACAATAACAATTAGTTAATGTTTTACCCTGTTCACCTGTAGATTTCTGCTGTGATATTTTGTGTGTGCAAATGTGTGAGCTGGTAGTGCTGGGACAGATGGTGTAAAATCAGGTGAGCTGAGGGAGGCACTCCAGGTTATTTCCGTGGTAATTACTGTGTATGTGTGTGTGTGTGTGTGTTATGTAAGCGCAGTGCTTTGAGTGAGTCTGGCTGGCAGTAAACAGGGTGGAGGGAGGGACGTGAGAACTCTGCTCAGGAATATGGCTGCACCGCGCTCTTTATTTAACTCCTCACGTACTGGATCAGGAGCGTCACAAGCACATGATAAACAATAAAGATTTCACTTACTGCTTGACATGCATGTAGAATAGTTTATAATATTCCATCTAGTATATATACAAATCAAAGAAAATGGTAAAAACTTTGTTTAAAGTCTGTGTGAACTCAAAATGTGCTGTTTGTTTTGTTAGCAGTCTTTGTTACTCTTTAGGTGAACATTAGGTGAACAATTAATCTGTTCACCTTTAATCCACAGGATTAAATGTTTGTTTTGGTAATCTTTAATCAAAGTCTGACCAGTTGCTTCAGAGGTTCTTCTCTGTTGACATCAGTTTGACGCTTCAGCCACAATATTCTTAGCCACACCCCTCTAACTGTTAGTTTGCTATGAGGGAATGATGCACAATTGAAAGCCCCACCCCCTACTTAGTATTCAGTTTCCGTTAGAAGCACATCAACATGCTGAAATTAAAGTCTTAGCAGCTTTAGATTCACACATACTTTAAATATCAAGTATAAAAAAGTGGCTTATTACCTGCCTATTATTAAGATATTGACTGTTTATTAGTATATATAAAGCACATTTCCTACATGATCTTGGTCTACATCCCTAATTCTTTCTAGTAACCAAACCTACAGTAGCTACTATAACTGTTAATTAGCTGTTATAACTGTTAATAAGCAGCAAATTAGGAATTTGAGGCAAAAGTCATAGTTAATAGTTTGTTAATAGCGAGAATTGAACATTAAAATAAGGTGTGACCAAGAAAATAATATAGAAAAGTTATTAGTTATTTGCTATTATTTTAATAAATAATGCTATTTATTTTAATATAAAAACAAACCCCATAGCATATATATATATATATATATATATATATATATATATATATATATATATATATATATATATATATATATATATATATATATATATATGTTATGAAGCGGACAGGAGACAGAGGTAAGGAAACGTTAGGGTGTTTATTAAATGACAACAAGGAGCACATGAAGGATAGCCAGGAGGATCAGGAATGATGTTGGGGTCTTTTCCTCCGTGGCTGGGTAACAGGAATACACGAGGATGGACAGCACACACCAGATACAGCTGACAGAGGATGACACAGACTTGGAAGGACTGGAAGACAGGACGATTCGGGTGGACCAGGAAGACTAGGAGGAATACAAAGAGAACAGGTAAGTAAAGCGTTTGTTTTAGCTGAGGATGACTACGCTGAGTGGTCGCTCAGTTGTCCGCTTTCGTCGAGACGAGCCCGGACAATGAGCGACTGGAGTGCTGTGCTTTTATCTGGTGCTCGTGAATGTGATGCAGCTGTGTGCTCATTAGAAGTCAGGTGATGGTGATCTTCGTGAGTGGGGATCGTGAGAGCCTGACCAATCCGTGACAGTACCCCCCTCCCCAGGGCCCGCTCCTGAGGGCCGACACCTCCGACGCCGTGGTGGTCTCCCTCTGCCTCTAGGCGCTGGGAACTCAGGGTGGCTCTCATGAAACTCCACCATGAGACTAGGATCGAGAATATCAGCTCTGGGAACCCATGTCCTTTCTTCGGGGCCGTACCCTTCCCAGTCCACCAGGTACTCCAACTGGCCACCACGACGTCGGGAACGCAAGATCTCCTTCACTGCGTAGACGGCTCCTTCTTCTAGGAGCAGTGGAGGAGGGGGTTCCTCTTCGTGGTCAGGCTCTGTGGAGGGAAGAACAGGATCGTGATAGGGTTTCAGGAGTGATACGTGGAATGTAGGGTGAATACGGTAGTGAGAGGGTAATTGTAGTTTGTAGGTGACGGGGTTAACCTGTTCCACGATGGTGAAGGGACCAACAAATCGGGGACTTAACTTGCGAGAGGGCAGTCGCATGCGTATGTCCCGGGTGGATAGCCACACCTTTTGTCCGGGTGTGTATCTGGGTTCTTCAGACCTTCTTCTATCGGCGGTTACCTTGCTTCGACGGACTGCCCTCTGCAGATGTTGATGAGCCTCGTCCCAGACTCTCTCGCTCTCCCCGGAACCAGTGATCCACTGCGGGGACATCAGATGGTTCGCCATCCCAGGGAAAGAGCGGTGGTTGGAAGCCCAGGACGCACTGGAATGGCGTGAGTCCGGTGGAGGGTTGCCGCAGTGAATTTTGGGCATATTCTGCCCAGCCCAAATACTGGCTCCAGGAGCTCTGGTGACCACTGCAGAAGGTCCTCAGGAACCGTCCCACCTCCTGAATCTTCCTCTCTGTCTGCCCGTTGGTTTGGGGATGATATCCAGAAGAGAGGCTGACGGCCACACCTAGGAGCTTGAAGAAGGCTTTCCATAGACGTGAGATGAACTGTGGACCTCTGTCCGACACAATATCTTCTGGAATACCAAATGACCTGAAGACTTGATTAAAGATATTGTCGGCTGTTTCAAAGGCTGTGGGAAGACCTTTCAGAGGGATTAGTTTGACAAACTTTGAGAATCTATCTACGATGACTAGAATACAGGTATTACCTTCTGACGAGGGGAGGTCAGTGATAAAGTCCACTCCTAGGTGTGACCAGGGACGGTTCGGAATCGGCAAGGGATGGAGCTTTCCAGCGGGTAGATGACGTGGGCTCTTGGATTGGGCACAGTCCTTACAGCCCTGAACATATTGCCTCACATCCCTTGCCATGTTTGGCCACCAGAATCGTTGGGATACTAGCGAGAGAGTATTGTTGATCCCTGGATGTCCAGTGCCTAGCGAGGTATGTAAGGAGTGGATCAGATCTACCCGGTGTTCAGGTGGTATGAACTGCCGATGAGGAGGGCATCCCGGCGGAGCAGGGGCTTCCGGAGTGGCAACGACTGGAGGAGCGTTCCAGGTGATCGGACAAATGGAGATGTGTTCGGGAAGAATCTTCGTTGGGAGTTCTTCATGATCGTGATGCTCGTGTAAACGAGAGAGAGCGTCTGCTCTTAGATTCTTGGGTCCTGGACGATAGGAAATGGAGAAATCAAAACGTGAGAAGAAAAGTGACCATCTGGCTTGACGTGGACATAGTCTCTTGGCCTCTTTGATATATTGGAGGTTTTTGTGATCTGTGATCACCTGGAACGGATGTTTGGCTCCCTCCAACCAGTGACGCCACTCCTCCAAGGCTAGCTTGATTGCTAGAAGCTCCCTGTCTCCTATGCTGTAATTCTGCTCCGCCGGGCTCAACTTCCGAGAGAAATAGGCACAGGGATGCAGTCGGGGCGGTGTATCATGATGTTGGGATAATACTGCCCCGACGCCGGTGGTGGATGCGTCCACTTCCACCACGAAAGGAAGATTTGGGTCAGGATGAGTCAGGAGTGGGGCCCTTGTGAACTCCTTCTTAGAAGGCGGAAGGCTGCGGCTGCTTCTTTGGTCCACTCCAGTCCTTTGGGTTTACCCTTGAGGAGATTAGTGAGAGGTGATGTAATCCTGCTGTAGTCCTTGATAAACCGTCTATAAAAGTTAGCAAACCCAAGAAACCTCTGGAGCTCCTTAATGGAAGTGGGTTCTGACCAGGATAGAACAGCCTCAATTTTCTTCCCATCCATACGTATACCGGTTTGGTCAATGATGTATCCCAAGAAATGAATCGACTTCTGGTGGAATGAGCATTTCTCCGCTTTGAGGTAGAGGTGATGTTCTCTCAATGTGTGTAGGACCTCCGCAACGTGTTGGCGATGTTCGGCCTCACTCCGGGAGTAAATGAGGATGTCATCTATGTACACTATTACAAAGTGGTGAAGAAACTCCCGGAGGACTTCATGAATGAAGTTTTGGAATACGGAGGGGGCGTTGACCAGACCGTAAGGCATGACCTCATATTCATAGTGGCCAGTAGGGGTCACGAATGCTGTCTTCCATTGGTCCCCCTCACGTATTCTTATCAGATTATACGCGCTGCGGAGGTCCAATTTAGTGAAGACTTTAGCTTCTCGGAGCTGTTCCAAAGCGGCTGGTACCAGAGGAAGGGGATATCGGTATTTTACTGTACCGTTATTTAGGACCCTGTAGTCGATGCATGGACGCAGCCCTCCGTCCTCCTTGGCCACAAAGAAGAAGCTTGAGGCGGCTGGGGATTTTGAGTGACGTATGTACCCCTGACTCAGAGCCTCCCTTATGTAATCTTCCATTGCCTGATTCTCTGGAAGCGAGAGCGGGTAGATCCTACCTCTTGGCAACTGGGCATCTGGAACTAGGTCGATCGCGCAGTCCCATGGCCGATGCGGCGGTAGCTGGGAAGCTCTCTTGGGGCAGAAGACATCATGAAAGGAGCTGTACTCCTTAGGAATGTGGATAGACTGCTTCTCAGGAGGACTCTCGACCGATGTTGTAAACAAAGAAATGGGGTTCCGACCTTGAAGAGGGAGATTTGGAAAACAGGTAGGTGTACATCCAGATCCCCATTTCTTTATCTCTCCTGTGCCCCAAGAGATGATGGGATCGTGCTTCACCAGCCACGGGCGCCCTAGAATGATGTCCATATTTGCACCCTCCAGAACCAGAAATTGAATCCTCTCTTGATGTAACAACCCCACTTGAAGAAGGATGTCTTCGCATTGTCGATGGATACGGGTCGAAGATCGAGTGCACTGGGTTATCGGTTGTATCTGGTATATATGCGAGGACGCCTCAGTACGTAGGTGGAGTTGACGACAGAGGGATTGGGAGATGAAGTTCCCTGCTGACCCGGAGTCGATGAGGGCTGTGACAAGGAGAGAAATAGAGGCAGTAGTTATTTGTACGGTGGTAGTAAGTGGTTTACATTGTTCAATATTCGTACTGAATACACTCACTGAAGTCCGAATGGGACGAAGGGGACACTCCATACGGGTGTGTCCACTGACACCGCAGTATAGACACAGACCCCGGGTCAGCCTCCTCTGTCGTTCCGCTGATGTCAGTCTTCCAGACTCTATTATCATGGGTTCTGGTTCTGGAGAGGCTGTTGACTCAGGCGATTGGAGGAGTGCAGACGAGGGGGTGATGGTGTCCTGTTGATAGGAACGGAGACGATCGGAACATCGGAGAGAATGTTGGATGAATCTCTCCAGACCCATAGTATCATCTAATGTGGCCAGCTGGATTCGGAGAGTGGGTTCCAAGCCGAGCCGGTACGTGGTCAACAACGATCTCTCATTCCATCCACTTGCAGCTGCTAGAGTGCGAAACCGGAGAGCATATTCCTGTGTAGATAGAGTACCTTGCTTTAGATGATACAGCTGCTCTCCAGCGGCTACTTCCCCATCAGAACGTCCAAACACCTCTTTGAAATACTCCGTGAAGGTAGTGATGGAATTCATGACCGGCCCGGCTTGGTTCCAGATCGTCTCAGCCCATTTAAGTGCAGGCCCAGAGAGTAGTGATACGATGTAGGCGATCTTTGACTTATCTGTGGGATATAGAGAAGGTTGCATTTCGAATATGAGGGAACATTGTAACAGAAAACCATTGCACTCCCCCGCTCCGCCTGAGTAGGGCGCTGGTCGGGCCATGGGACTGGAAGGAAGGGCCGAAGAAGAAAACTGTGGAGGCGGAAGTGCTCGGTGCTGGTGGTGCGTTGGAAAGTGGAGCTGGTGGCTGTAGAATCCGCTTCAACTGGTCCACCAGCTCTTGAAAGTGATCGGGGGTGCTCATGTTGTCGTCGTTATTGGTCCGGGCTTCTGTTATGAAGCGGACAGGAGACAGAGGTAAGGAAACGTTAGGGTGTTTATTAAATGACAACAAGGAGCACATGAAGGATAGCCAGGAGGATCAGGAATGATGTTGGGGTCTTTTCCTCCGTGGCTGGGTAACAGGAATACACGAGGATGGACAGCACACACCAGATACAGCTGACAGAGGATGACACAGACTTGGAAGGACTGGAAGACAGGACGATTCGGGTGGACCAGGAAGACTAGGAGGAATACAAAGAGAACAGGTAAGTAAAGCGTTTGTTTTAGCTGAGGATGACTACGCTGAGTGGTCGCTCAGTTGTCCGCTTTCGTCGAGACGAGCCCGGACAATGAGCGACTGGAGTGCTGTGCTTTTATCTGGTGCTCGTGAATGTGATGCAGCTGTGTGCTCATTAGAAGTCAGGTGATGGTGATCTTCGTGAGTGGGGATCGTGAGAGCCTGACCAATCCGTGACAATATATATATATATATATATATATATAATTGTATAATATATATATATATATATATATATATATATATATATAATTGTATAATATATATATATATATATATATATATATATATATATATATATATATATATATATATATAATTGTATAATATATATATATATATATATATATATATATATAATTGTATAATATATATATATATATATATATATATATATATATATATATATATATAATTGTATAATAATATATATATATATATATATATATATATATATAGTTGTATATATATAAATTGTATAATTGTATATATATAATTGTATTTTATATTTTCTACAATATAAAGTTAATGTATACAAACAGTATAAAATCTGAGAGTGTGTCTATGAGTAGTATTTTGTATATAGACACACACACACACACACACACACACAGCAACGAGTCATTACATTATGATCACCCTCAGCCTAGAGCAATCAGCGTTTCTAGCAACTGGTTTAGGAACAGTTTTCTGGCAGTGAATATACAGCATGTACCACCTGAGGACTAGTTCTTAGTCAGTAGTCAGAATGGGAAGTGCTGCCAGTGTATCACACTTTAAAAGAGCAGTTTTGTTGGCCTGGTGCCTCAAAACTCGGAAATGTGGGTTGTTCTAAAAAGTTAAAATGAAAAAATGGTGCAAGGATAGCCAAATGATGAAGGATTGTCCACAGCTCACCGATGCCAAAGTGGAGCAGAAACTGTTGTGTATTGTTCACAGAGACTGCAGTGATGGCCACAAAGATAATATAGATATAGTTTTATGGTATATTATTGTAATAAAAGCATTAATATTGCAGTGCAAGGAAACACGGGTAACTTAATTTGCTGTTAGTATGATTTGTGCTTAATGACAATGAAATCTGCTGGAATAAGTCATTGATGATTCTCATCTCATTCTAAAGGTCATGGTATTATTATGATAAACAAAATGTTGACCATTGCTGGTTGTTTGTCCTGGTTTAGGGGAAAAAAAGATGGCTTTTATATCTACAAATCTATATATCTGTCTTCCAACAGCGTTCGTTCTTCTGCCGTTTGACGGGTGATAATAAGTCAGAGAAGTTCTTCAAGGTGTTTTACGAGCGGATGAAACTCGCCCAGCAGGAGATCAAGGCCACGGTGACGGTGAACACCAGCGATCTGGGCAGCAAACGCAAAGATGAGGACACCAATGATAAGGATGTACAATCACGAAAGAAAGGTCAGGATTCCATGTTAGGGCTGAGCGAGTGATACAAATCAAATGATCTGAAATGTTGCATGTAGCAGGTCTATGCCATATTGAAGAAAAATGTGATATGCTGTAGCTTGCTAAATAGTGCGATAATTAATACGTGGACTGATTACTGTATGTATGTATGTATGTGTATATATATATATATATATATATATATATATATATATATATATATATATATATATATATATATATATATATATATATATATATATATAACCAGACCCACACGGAATCTGTGCATGGTGAAATCCGCAGATATCCGCAGATTTTTGCCCATCAGTCTATTTATTTGCATGTGTAATTTGTGTACATTTATATTTATTAATTTAAATTACTTTCAATAAAATTGACTAATACGAAAATGTTCATATCAGTTCTTTGCAATACAGTTTGTAAAGTAGGCCTAATATTTTCTGTCTTTTAGTATTATTATTATACAAGAGACTTGCCACAGATTCTGTCTAGCTCTAGATGTAACCAGCATATGTTTAATATTACTTTAAGTAAAAGAAAGCATCACTACTTTTGAAAGTAGACCGCCATAATTTATTGTTGCATAAAACAAAGAGACATTTTGAACTATGTAAAAAACGAAAAAATATAATAAATAAATTTCGCACGAACAAGCAGCTGTTCTTGTTCATGAACCACCTTTATGAGGAGGAGGCTGTTACAGTAATAGTGATAAGCTGACTTTAAGTAAGTGAGTGAACCTGTTATACTTGGAACTCATTCATTCATTTTCTTTTCAGCTTAGTCCCTTTATTAATCTGGGGTCACACAGCGGAATAAACCGCCAACTTATCCAGCATATGTTTTACGCAGCGGATGCCTTTCCAGCCGCAACCCATCACTGGGAAACATCCACACACAACCATTCACACACATACACAATGGACAATTTAGCTTACCCAATTCACCTGTACCACATGTTTTTGGACTGTGGAGGAAACCGGAGCACCCGGAGGAAACCCACGCAAACACGGGGAGAACATGCAAACTCCACACAGAAACACCAACTGACCCAGCCGAGGCTCGAACCAGTGATCTTCTTGCTGTGAGGCGATTGTGCTACTCACTGCGCCATCGTGCTGCCCATACTTGAAACTGTTGAATTCATTGTCATAATTATGCACATAGTTCATTTACTCCTGTAAAATTTGAATTATTTTATATTTTTTCCCCAAATTCTATATAACGGAGAGATTTTAGATTGAGATGTTAAAAACAAAGTTTAGAAACACATTTCTAAACGTAATATTTTTATTAACTCCTTTCTAATAACTAATTTCTTTTATCTTTGCCATGATGACAGTACATCATATTTTACTTGATATTTTTCAAGATACTAGTATTCAGCTTAAAGTGGCATTTAAAGGCTTAACTAGGTTAAGTATGCAAGTTAAAGTAGGTAAATCATTGTATAATTATGGTTTGTTTTGTAAACAATTAAAAAATATTTCTTGCTTAAGGGGGATAATAATATTGTCCTTAAAATGGTTTTTAAAAAATGAAAAACTGCTCGAGTGCATGATCATAAACTACAGACAAATACACATTGTGCTACATTGTGCTCTATCTTTCAGTCAAAGATGTGGCTGTTATAACCGAAGAAGTGCGAGAGCAGCTTCTTGAAGCCTCAACGGTCACTAAGAAGGCCTTCAGCACTTACAGAAGAGAAGCGGATGCAGACGAGCATCTGAATGCGACGGAGGGACCGAGCAGCACAGCCGAGAAGAACCAGGACGAGAACGAAATGAGCGTCATCATCACCATTATGCAGCCAATTCTGCGCCTCATGCAGCTGCTCTGCGAAAACCACAACCGAGAGCTGCAGGTCAGACCGTCAGCATGTAGACTGATGCTAAAAACTTAACAGTACAGTAGCTTTGCTGTTGGTTACTTGGGGAATTGTATGGAAAGTGTCAATACAACATATTCATTTAAATTAATGTGTTATATGATAGCAGTTTTATTTTTTGGAATTTTTGTGTATTTTAGAGTGAAACCAGACTCTTGCAAAAAAAATAAAGTTGGATTTTATATATATATATTAGATATAATAAAATTAAATCATATAAATTAGATTGGGGAAATGGAACGCGACATCAAAAGCTTCCGGTTAACCCTTGTGTGCTTTTGGGTATGTTTTCATCCAGTCTGGGCTAATTTTGAGTCTTAATTTGGCCCAGTGTTTCAGAAAATAGAATCATTTTTCGTGACAAATCTTATTTTGACACATATTTTGGGAAAATGCTTTGAAATTATTTAACATTCAACAATACACTCTGGGCAAATTTTACTACCCTTTCGTTATGTTGGTGGCAGTTTTTACCCCATTGACTTTAATTATAAAGACATTTTTTGATTGCAAAACCATGACAACATATAATCATGCATTCTTGATTGTTGGGGGTTTTACCTGAAGGGGTAAATTGACTCATTTTTACTGTTGATCATTAGTTGCATTACAAAAAAAAGCTTAGTTTATGGATAACAATTATTATAGGGTTATATGGAGTGTGGTTTGTGTGTCTGTGGGTGAGTGTGAGAGAGACCTATGAGCACTTACCTTGATATGTTTGAAAAAATAAAAACCAAGCAGCTCAGCTCTAAGCACATAGGAAACATGGTAAGTGTATTTATGCACACACACTAAAATCTGCTGTTTTACTCCACTGAACTGCACTCGCCCATCTGAAGATTTAATGCTGCCAACTGATGATCAACATTAAAAATGAACAGTTTTACCAACAGGGAAAAACATCAACAATCAAGAATGCATGATTATTTGGTGTCACGGCTTTGCAATCAAAAAATGTCATTTTAATGGAAGTCAATGGGGCAAAAATAGCCCCCAACATAATGAAAAGGTAGTAAATTTGAACAGTACACTAGGCATGGGCTGGTAAAAGATTTTGAAGATATGATAAGCTTGAATAAGAATATCATGGTATTGTGCTCACTGCTCTGAAATATATTCTTTTTAACTGTCTGGGTAAAAAAATTAAAACTTTTTCCCCTTTTGAAAACAATATATTTATTTTAAAAATATTTTGGAACAGTAAACATGTCAGGCTATATAATTAAAATAAATCATTGACTTCTGCTGTCTTCATTTGTTTCAAAAACACAGATTTCTTCACAATTTAAAATGGCATCTTTGGATATTTTTTTCTGCTGGAGATACTGTTGTCCTAAAAACACACGCAAAAAAACATAAATAAATAAATAAATAATCTTACAAATACTTTAGGAATGGTAATACAGAAAATTTTGGCGGTTTTAAAACCTTGACTTTTCCAAACCGTGGTATACCTTGAAAACGGTTATCGTCCCATGCCTACAGTACACAAGGATTAGTGGTTGTGAATACAGTGCTTCATTTCTTTCATTAGACAAAAGTCATTTAGACTGACTAGTGAACATTCAAAGCAAGTGAATGTAAGAAATGCAGGTCAGTTTCCAAATGATTAGCTAATTCACATTTGGGTGAAAATGTCCAAAAAAATATGAATTCCTTGTTTTATTTATTTATTTGTATTTGTCATATTTTAGATTGTGTGTATGTGTATACATGTGTTTATATTTAATATAAAACATTAATATGTAATATACAACTTCAAATTTTACATTTGTTTATTGTATTTTTATGTTTCATTCAATGGGAATCTATAAAAAAATAAGGAATATTATTCAGTTGATGTTTGTTTACAGTATATAGCGCTATTACAATGTAGATTGTGTCAAAGCAGCTTAATATAGAAGTTCTAGTACTGTAAATTGAAACTGTCATTCCAGTTTATTAGGAATATTAAAAATGCATGGAATATTAAAAAATCACGTAAGCAAGAACAGTAGACTATTAACTAATTATTTGAATGTACACACATATCAAAATTCATTTTTTAACTCTTGGATTGGAACTTCTTATAGCTATTGACAAAAACAAAATACTGATATTTTTTTTATCTCAAAGATTTATGTTTTCTGATTGAATCCAAATCCAATCCCATACCATAATACAAGCTCTATGTCTACTCTATCTGTGCTTCCTCTGGCCCTAATATGGCTCATAAATACAAAAGCATGTCCCTCATATCCTGTTTTTCCCCCCGCTTGTTCCCTAGAACTTCCTTCGCTGTCAGAACAACAAAAACAACTACAACCTGGTGTGCGAGACGCTGCAGTTCCTGGATTGTATATGTGGCAGCACTACAGGAGGCCTGGGGCTGCTGGGACTCTATATTAATGAGAAGAACGTCGCTCTCATAAACCAGACTGTGGAGAGTCTTACTGAATACTGCCAGGGCCCTTGCCATGAAAACCAGGTGATCCTCCTCACACCTTCATATAATATAAGACCTACAGTGCTCAACATGTATGAGTACACACAAACCTTTCATTTAAATTAATATTAGAAAAATAATAATTTATAGGAAAATAGTAATATATAGGAAACTTTACAGTATTATATTTGTGCATGAACATTAGATTACTCAGTGAAGCCAAACCTGGAGCATATCTAACAAAATAACTTACAATAATGGTTCAAAAATTAGTAAACCAAACTGTATATGTTAGGGAAAAAATATTAATTAAAATTTAAAAACAGAGCAAAAATCAAGAGAAAGAAAAAATATATAACATTTAGTTGAAATTTTGCAGTTTGTCATTTTTTCCAATATTTCGCATGAATTTAATTGTATTATCTTTCCATTTCTAAAGATTTTTGATGACTAAAATATTATTTTAATAAATATATCTGTTTAATAAATCTGTTTTGTTCAAATGCACTAAAATATATTGCCTATATTCACTGAGAAATGGATGACAAATATTGTACTGTATATATCGTATTTAATATATAGGGAACCACTGACGTCAACCATCCTGAAAGTGAATTCCTGTAATATTTAATTATTCTGAGGAGTTATGCTTTCTTTTGGAGAATTTCATACTCTATTATTTATGCTAACAAAAATAAAATAAATAAAATAGCTAAAATAACATAATAAAATACTCTGGATCATCCAGTTTATTAATTTTATTAACAGATTAATAGCATCCAAAATAAAAGTTTCTCTCTTGTAGTCTGTATATTTATTATATTATATTTATCATGTAAAAACTCGCATGCCTGCAAATATTTGAGAACATGTTTACTTATGTTTAGTTATAATATATATCTATGTTTGTCTGTGTGTATCACATATACATAATAAATGTATACCGTGCACCGTTGTCAAAGCAAACTTTTTTTTTATAATTGCGATTAATCTTTGCCCAGCACTACTTAATAATAAGAAGAACAAAACAATAAGGTATCAATCGATAACAATACAAGAGAAGCTTGTTTGTTTTTTCTCATAGCTGCAAAAATGTTCTGATCTTTGTGGTTTTATGTTAAGATCAGGACTGGTTAAGCACATTGTTTCAGACAGTCTTACTTCATAACATATGCCGTAATGTTGAATTAATGTCTGTCAGTGTAGTGTAGGCTGCCTTTTGTGGCTGTTTGAATACATTCAACCACATGGTACAAAAACAATGTAAAAGTTGACAAGCTCAACATTTCAGAGCATTTTAGATCTGTATTTAGCACTCACTTGTGATTAGATTGAAACAAAAAATAATAAACACCAGGTGTAAACAGGGCTTACTTTAAAATATATTAAACCATTTTAACATTAAAATACATACAGAGAGTGACCGTACAATGGCATTTGCAATTGACCGTACAATAGCATTTGCAATTGTTTGGTAGCAGTTTTGGTTGAGTTTCAGTTTTTGCCAGCTTTTTTTTGCTAAATCTGAGGTAAATTATCCAGTATAGCTTTTAGTATGTCATAAATGTCACACAAAAGGATGTTGAATCTTATGAAATGTAGTATCGGTACCTGAAATTATCATAATTATCATAGTTCCATATGCAGAAATCACATACTGTATTGCCATTGTCTGGCTGGTTAGAACACAGGCTCATGTAAAAGATTTGTTTCACCATGTATCATATCAGTGTATGAAAATTCTGAATTTGAGTTGCATGTACTGTACTGCGCTGTAAAGTCGGAAGAAGACTTAATCCAGAAGTAGATGCACTTACACTGAACTTACACTGAATATCTGTTAACAAAGAATGCTGGGAAAATCCATTTTTTTGTTCCTGGATAGGCCTTATGCAACTTTTCTCACTTCATAGCACCTTAATGAGGCTTGTTATCATCATTGTCCTACTTTTCTAAAGGGAAATGTGTACTTATATGATGACAGTGTGCTTTTGTCTCGTAGCAGTTAGATGATTCGTCTCTCACCGAAGCGTAACATAATCTCTTAATTGCAGGTTGATTTTTACATTAAAGTTTTGGGAATGTGCTTCCTGAAACATTTTGTTCTCCAATGTGTAAATACTATTGTTAGTTTTTTTTTAAATTGGGGTTGGCAGCTTTTGTTTGGAATAAGTTTTAAAGGGATAGTAAATGACACCCATAAATGACAATTCTGTCATCATTTACTCACCCATGACTTGATCCGAACCAGTTTGAGCGTATTTGTTCTTCTGTTGAACGCAAAATAAATGTTTCTGTAACCATTGACATTTATAGTAGGAAAAAAAATTACTATGGAAGTGTCAATAAGTATATTTCTTATAGGATAGCACATGGAATTCGTTTGGATTTACTAGATTTATTAAATTTGGGTTTGATTAAAATGCCAGTTAGAATCATTTGAAGGATTTTTTGCTGAAATTAACAGCTGGTAAGAGAAAATGCTGGTTTATGGTTAAGCATTTGACGTTAGACTTTATTCCAAACTTGTAAAAATACAAATAAATTATTAACTTTAATTAATAAACAAAGCAAAATAATACAATACAATTGTTAGCATTCATAATATGTTTTGAGCACCAAAAGAGCACATTAGAATGATTTCTAGAGGATTATGAGACATTTTAAAAAATACATAAAACAATAGCAGTATCACACAAGTAGCTATGCGAAATGGCTATATGTCACTTAGTGTCCCACCATATTGCACTGCTACTCATGTGATATTGTGTTTATACAACAGTTCAATGGCATAATCATGTATATAAAAAGAAAATCAAACACAGAGAGTCTAAAAATCCTTCTGTATGAGGAACTACTTTCTTCCGACATTCCTTCTCATCTGCAGCTGACGTCAGAACAGCAGAAACCGTTACTACTTCACAAACGTCACTTTAGAGCTATTATTTGAATGATTCTCTAGTGTAATAACTAAAGTGATGACAAAAGTGATTTTGCTGACATTTTAAGGTTATAAGGCTAAACGACATGAAATGCCATCAGTCTACAGAGATTTCCCAGTATTTCTCTGATGCAATCGGAAGATCACAATAAATAACACCAAAAACGCCAAAGCAGCACAAACACTACCAGATTACTGTTGTGTTTGCGATAAGGAAAAATGCTAAACACATGCGAGCATGAACTAGTCTGCAGGAACGAAAACACGAGACTTATTAGAAACAAGCAGATGACCAACCAAAAAGTAAGTCAGGGTTATACAAAGAGTGGCCAACACGAAATACATACATTCCTTATATGTGAGTCCCATTTCACACTCAATACACTACAATTATGTGATATAAATACAGCACTACAACATACAAAAGATAGAGTTCAACTTAGAAAGTCACTTACAGTACCTGTTTTATAATGATTTGATCAGCCGTAGTTTAAAATTATGCCAGGTTTTTGCCTAAGAGCTTATTATGTGGTCATCTTGTGTAACTCAGAAATAATATAATCTAAATAAATATTTAATACAGACACTATCCTTATAAATAAACTGCACAGTTGCAATCTAAACAACTGCTTTCTCGCCTAAAAACAACTCAAAAGTACAAAACAGCTTCTGTATTTGTCAAACTGTAGTGAGTTTATTGATTTGCTGTCACTCTATGTGGGAGGAGTAATACAGAAGGGTAAAGAGTCTGTACGAGTGCTGTTATTGCTAAATATTGCACGGCTATCAGCCGATCAGATTCGAGAAACAGACAGAACTGTTGTGTTTATACAGTTGTGTAAATCGGAATTATTAGCCTCCCTTTGATTTTTTTCTTTTCTTTCTTTTTTAAATATTTCCCAAATGATGTTTAACAGAGTAAGGAAATTTTTCACAGTATGTCTGATAATGTTTTTTCTTCTGGAGAAAGTCATATTTGTTTTATTTTGGCTAGAATAAAAGCAGTTTTACCATAACCTGCCTATTTAACCTAATTAACCTAGTTAAGCCTTTAAATGGCACTTTAAGCTGTATAGAAGTGTCTTGAAAAATATCTAGTCAAATATTATTATTTGTCATCATGGCAAAGATAAAAGAAATCAGTTATTAGAAATGAGTTATTAAAACTATTATATTTAGAAATGCGTTGAAAAAAATCTGCTCTCTGTTAAACAGAAATGGAAAATAAACGGGGGCTAATAATTCGGACTTTAACTGTATATGTATACATAGGTAAATATATATATATATATATATATATACATAGACATTTCAAACACACAAACACAGCCCTGTTCAACATAAGAGACTTTTTTCAAAAACATTAACAGTTTTGTTCAT